>NW_019154110.1:22000339-22034681 GCF_002288905.1 Enhydra lutris kenyoni
GAGGGGAGGGATATGGCAGACGGAGGCTGGCTTTGGGGGCGTAACCGAAAAGTGGGCAGAGGTGTCGTGTGGGGGTGAGTGGAAGATGCAGGGGTGGCAGCGAGGTGTGAGGAAGGAGTGAGTGGCGCGTGATGGGGGCGCCCTGTGCTGGCTGGCTCTGGAGCGAGGAGCTGGTGGGCGCTGGAAGTCTGCACGGGGAGGGGGAGGGGCATGGAGGAGAGCCCCGTGGAGCCATGTGTTACTTCTCCAACTTGAGTTTGGCCCCGGCATCCCGCTCTACGGCTCTGGAGTTCATCCCCCTCAACCCCCCCGCCCCTTCACGTGCACTTCCCTATATTGCCACCTCCCGGAGCTGATTTCATTCCGAGCCGTTGGAATAAGTTAGTTTAACGGCTTTTACTATGGTACAAACGCTCTGCTCCGATTCCCTACATTCCTCTTGGTTGGCCCAGAAGTTGTATGTTCCCAGATCATTGACCTGCTTAATATGGCTGTCTCATTCCAGCCATCGTGTGCGTGTGTGTATACGGCCTGGGCAGTTTGCCCCCGGCCTTTCTCTCCTACCCCCACCCCGGGCTATTTAGTCTGGCATTGCCAGCCAACGTGGCAGTGGGGTGAGCGCTACAGTCAAGTACACTGGCAAATAACCCCACTTTCTGAACAGCCCTGAAACGGCTTCTTAATAGCAGCTTGCCGTGCTGGGTGTGGGGAAACGAGGGAGGAGCAAGATTAACCTTGCTTTCACACTCAAAGCTGCGATGGATCCCCTGCAAAGGCAGGCAGTGAGGAATGGGAAAAGGAACCTACTTGCATGAGGAGGTTGGCAGTAAGTTTAAAGTGAGGCGTGCATTTGATTCACACCAGATGTGAAAAAGATCATTGCACACTTCCAAAGCCTCAGAGCCTACCAAATGTACAATAGTCAGGGTCCCCACCTTCTAATGGTTAATGACATTGTCCACACCACAATTTCTCGAGCTTTTTTGTAATTACTAGGCTTCACTCCCTCCTGAAAGTATAGCTGCTAAAGTGCTTTTCTAGGTAGGAATGGGGTTAAGAGGGTCTCCGAGGTAGAAAGGCCAACTCTATCTGGACCTCGCTGTAAATGTTAACCTTGCATATCAGAATGCAGAAACTTGGTCAAATCTGGTAGCAAGGTGGTGACCAATTAGTCAAAGTATGCCTAGACTCTGGTGGTGGAGAGCAGAGCAATGCCCAGACTCATGCCTATCATGAGCTATAAAGCAAACCACAAGATTACAAACCTGTTGGTTTTGTTTGGATTTCCTTGGAGTCCAGGGAAGTTAGTAGTAACAGCAAGCACTAGAACCTTAGTCACTTTTAGTAGAAATCAACAGAAAGCCTGCCTATGCGATAGCTGGAAATCTATTTGCAGTCATATATTTTTTTTAAACAGTTTCATTTATTTATTTGACAGACACAGATCACAAGCTGGCAGAGAGGCAGACAGAGAGAGAGGAGGAAGCAGACTCCCCGCTGAGTAGAGAGCCCGATGCAGGGCTCCATCCCAGGATCCCGGGATCATGATGTGGGCCGAAGGCAGAGGCTTTAACCCACTGAGCCACCCAGGCACCCCTGCAGTCGTATTTTTTTAAAAAGATTTTATTTATTTATTTGACAAACAGAGATCACAAGTAGGCACAGAGGGAGGCAAAGAGAGAGGGGAAAGCAGGCTGCCCACGGAGCAGAGAGCCCGATGTGGGGCTCAAACCCAGGACTCTGGGATCATGACCTAAGCTGAAGGCAGAGGCTTTAACCCACTGAGCCACCCAGGTACCCCTAGCAGTCATATTTTAAGGGCAGTTATTTTATGTCTGCTATAGAACTGACATGAAAGGCACAAACACTGGTGGATGCTGTGGAATGGAGAAGAGTGTAGGTTTGGATAACTGGGTTCTTTACATGGCCTCTTCCTTTTTATAGGGCCAAGGTCCCGAAGATCCTAGTAAAAACCATAGGAAGCTAGAGTTCTGCGTAACTTGTTGGATGATTCAGGGCAAGTTGAGTGGTCTCTTGTGTATGAATTGGGCCGAGGGGTGATCCCTCCACCTTTTAGTATCCAAGAGGACTTAATGAGGTACTTACCTGGTGTATATTATCTATTATCTGTAGATTATCTATAGATTTTCAGTGAGTCAGGAGAGAGGAAAGATAGGAGGAAAGAGTGGTCTGAGCCTGTGGACTTCCTCCTGAGCACGCATTAAGGGAATGTACCTGGCCTTTGATTTGGGAGCACATCGGGTCGTCTATGCGTTAACTTTACTTCCTGTGTGTTCAGATTGTTCCCATTCCTTGCACTTGAGAAGTGGCAGAAGTGGTTTCCTCTAGGTCAGGGGCGTGCTTGTGATAGGAGGAAACGCCTTACGTTCATAAACCCTTAGAGAATCCTCCTGGCGTTGGGGGCCAGGATTCCTGAATTTCAATTCCAGGCTGTGCCATTTCCTAGGTGTGTGGCGTGGAAGAAGTTTCTTAACTTGTGTGCCTCCGTTTCCTCATCTGTTAGAATGTGAATCATAACTATATCCTGAGTTAACAGTTATAAAGTGCCGAGGCACCTAGAAGATGTCATCCGTGTTCACCGCTGCTTACATTGTTCCTCTTCTCTCCACCCCGCCAAGGTGAGAGAGCATTGTTGGCCAAAACCCATTGCCTTTCAGGCTTCAAAGAGCAAACCCATATTGGTCTGAAACCAGTACTGCAGGTTTCAGTATTTCAAGGCCTCCTCTTGCACTTGTATTCCCTCATCTTTTAAAATAAGCTTTTCTAATCAGGGCTCCAGACCCCAACTGTTGAAAGAGGCATGTGAGCTGGGACTGGGTTTCAGGGACAGTTAGGTGTTGTCACTGTTTCTTTCCCACCCCAAAGTGCCGAAGTGCTCTGGGCCATGCACTTACCTGTACCACATGCCCTGTTGTGTTCCTGACAAGATATGTTAGACCTTGTAAAAACAGGGTGATGATGTAAAGAACAGGATTTACCTTCTGTGGCCATTCATCCATGCGGGATGTCTTTATAAAGTGAGGAATGGCTTCATTTTTCTGAGCCTGGGCTAGGGGTGTGGAAGGCAAAAGAGAACAGCTAGAAAAATGAAGGTCAAGTCTAAGAAAGCTAAGACTCCCCCCATGGGGAATAGCAACCCAGCATACATTTATTACGGCAGTTCCCCCTTTAATTAAATTCTTGTTTGTGTCTTATGTCAGTTGGAGGCTAACTTTTATGTTCCTCCAGGATTGCTGATGGACAAAATGGGACTGGGAAAATTGTTCTGGGTTCTGGTTTTAACTATCCTGTCTAGTGTCTATGTCTCCATATCTCTAGAAAGAAGATAATGTTTAATTGAGCTTTACAAATTCCTCCCTAGTGGACCAGCCTCCCAGGGGTCAGCTGGGTCCTGGGGGAGCCCCATGTTGCCTCTGTACCTCCTCTGCACACCAGAACCTTCTTAAACCCAGGGTTGGCAGTTATGGCCTGCAGGCCAAATCTAGGCCTCTCCCTGCTTTTTTAATTAAGATTTTTTTTTTTAATTTTTAAAAAGATTTTTGTTTATTTATTTGACAGAGAGAGCACACAAGCAGGGGGAGCTGCAGGCAGAGGGAGAGGAGGAAGCAGGCTCCCTGCTGAGCAGAGAGCCTGATGCAGGGCGGGATCCCAGGACCCTGGGATTATCACCTGAGCCAAAGGCAGACACTTAACCGACTGAGCCACCCAGGCACCCTGTAAATAAAGATCTATTGAAACACAGCCATTCCCCTGCCTTTAGTATTGTCTGTGGCTGCTTATGCACGACAGTGACAGAGTTGAGTGGTTGTGAAAGAGACCAGAAGGCCCATAAAGCTTAAAATATTGACTACCATGGCACTTAACAGGAAAAGTTGGCCTACCCTTGTCTTAAACAATGTTCCTTCCCATCATTCCTATATACAGATGAGTTTCAGTGCGTGTGGCATAGACCTTCTCAGAATATTCTAAGGGGATAAAGAAAAGTAACAAGCCTGTATCCCCACTTCTGTTTTAGGTGAAAAGAGAAGTGGGGGGGTCATCAGCTTCCAGTCAGTTCTCAGTCTTTGTGGAGGATCAGCACATGTGAATGGAGGCTGCCTCCCTGCCTGCGCCCCCCCCATCGTCAGGTGGCATGTGTTCAGTAGACATAAACTAATTTGGATTTACATAAAAGCTTGACTGTTAGGCAAATGTGCACCCTCTCCCCTCATAACCCTTCCCAAACCACCCACAACTGCAGTGAACACATTTCAGATCAGTTGGAAATGGCTTTAGGTTTATGTCCTCTTTGGGATTTTTCTCGCTACCTTTTATTTTTCTAAACAGATCACTGACAGCTGGCAGTAGTCTTAAAATACTGGCTTCCCTGTAGGGATGTAGGATGGGTTTATTTCAAACACGCATTCGGTTCTCCAGGATGGCCGATTCAGTGAATATAAGGCAGCATTGTTATTAGCAGTGCTATTGGTAATTATTAAACTCCTTTCCTTGCAATGCTTTGAAAACTTAGTCCTTGGGGGATGGGTGTTTAGATAGGTCCGGAACCTCATAAAGGAGGTCCCTTATTAGGGACCTTGAGAAAAAGCCCTCCTCAAGTCATCGTCCTCCTGGACTTGGGAGCTAGAAGCTGTCCCAACTTCTCAATGCCAAGAACCCATCTTGCTATGATGAAGCCTGGGAGTGCATTTAAAAACCTTTAAGAGCTACTACTGTCCTTGAATGCTCTGTAATGGAGGCAGTCTCTGTTTGGGAAGCACTGGACATTGCTTAGCCTGATGTTGCTAGCTTGCTTTTGATAGCTTTGCTCGCCCTAGACACACGTGGTCCCCAGGAGGTACTGTTGAAATCTGTCTTAAAGCTTATCACCAGGGACGGCATCCTTTTCATTTGAGTTCCAAAGTACCTAAGTGCTTTATCCCGTCGATATCTAAAAGAGCACGGGTCTGTGTGTTCTTCTGTGTTTCGGATAGCAAAGGATTGTAGAGATGGGAAACTCTCCACTCATGTAACATAGAGCTGGGATATTTTAAACCATTTGAGGTCAGTGGAGGAGGGGTGAGAACAAAAGTGGGTGTGGTGGTAAGAGGACATCATTCTCTCTGATTCCAAATATAGATGGATCTCCAGAAGATTTGGGGCAGGATTGCAAAACTTCCAGTTACGGTGGCCATGTGAGTGTTGCCAAAGTGGTTGGTGGGCTTTAATGGCAGAGAACACTTTACTCATAGTTTTTGGCTAATTTATACTGAATGGTATGATGGGCACCCACGCCACACTGTTCTTTGTTCTTGTTCTTTTTTTAATTACAGCATTATGTTAGTTTCAGTTGTACAGCATAAGGACTTAACAGTTCTGTACATTACTCAGTGTATCCCTCGATCTTCATGGAACTGTTAGAAATCAAGCGTCCTCAGGGGCGCCTGGCTGGCTCAGTCAGAGCATGCAACTGATTCTCCAGGTTGTGAGTTCGAGCCCCACGTTGGGAGTAGAGATTACTTTAAAAAAAAAAAAAAAAAAAGAAAAGAAATCAAGCATTCTCCTCTGGATTTTTATACGTCTCACATAGAGCCTTTGTGCCGTAAGGATTCACACTTTAGGGTGTGACACGTTCTGGAGGCAGGTCTGGTTTTGAAACCTCACTGACACTATAGCATTTATCAGTGCTATGTGACATCAAGCTCCAGTGCTTTCCTAGTCTTGCCTGGGCTTACCCTCACTCTGTAGGCAGTTTGGAGCCCTTTGAAGGGGCTGCAAGGGGAAACCTTGTGTTTCCTTTCCAGTTCAGGATGGAGGTGGGTGCCCACCAGCATGTTCATTGAGTGGGAATGGGCAGTCTCTTCCTGGGTTAGTAAGTTGTTTTTTTTTTTTTTTTTAAGATATTTTATTTTATTTTTTAAAGATTTTATTTATTTATTTGAGAGAGAGACCGTGAGAGAGAACATGAGCGAGGAGAAGGTCAGAGAGAGAAGCAGACTCCCCGTGGAGCTGGGAGCCCGATGCCGGACTCGATCCTGAGACTCTGGGATCTTGACCTGAGCCGGCGTCCCAAGATTTTTTCTTTTTTTATTAGGGAGAGAGAGAGCACAAGTCAGGGGGAGAGGCAGGCAGAGGGAGAGGGAGAAGCAGCCTCCCCTGCTCAGCAGGGGAAGCCCCATATGGGACTCTATCCCAGGATTCCAGGATCATGACCCCGAGCCGAAGGCAGTGGCTTAACCAACTGAGCCACCCAGGCGCCCCCTGGGTTAGTAAGTTTTAACACCACTTTGGGCATAGAAGAGGGGCTGGGAAGAGTGGAAACACAAAAGATGAGTGAGAAACCTGGTCCTCACCCCCGCTGCGCCCCGGCTGAGGGCTGATTTGAGTCTTCATAGAGGGCTGCGCTATTTGCTTTGCAGGGTTATGAATTAACCAAACACCAGCCGAATCTATTCACATTGTTAGGTCAAAAACAAATCCTGATCTCTGAGAGAGAAAAGAGTTTGGGATTCTATTTGAAGTTCTAAATTATCCGTGCACCAGTTCCTCTCCAGCAGTGTGGAGCTTGTGAAGGGGCCGTTGTTCTTGGGAACAGCTGGATGGAGGGAGTTTCTCTACAGCTGGCTGCCCACACTCCGGCCTCCAGCTCAGGGTCCCCACCAAACCTCCTGGTTTGGAAGACTTTTCCTGGCACTTGGCTCTCCTCCTCCGCGCTTTTTCCTCAGGGTCACTACAAAGTTGCATGCTCAGCTGAGAGCCATTTAAATGTTTATCCTCAGGCCCGAATAAGCCTCAGTGGACTTCTACTGTGTCAGAAAACCACAACCAGCCAAGGGTGGCTTTAATGAACTTAAAAGAAGGCTATCGAAGTATTTCATAATAGGGAATCTTTTAGCACCAGCCCTTGGGGAACCTGGAATTGAAGTTGGGGCTCTGGACACCTCCCATATGCCCTGCTCGTGCGCCCCAGCTGGCTGATGTTGGGGATGGATGGAGAGCCTTGGGCTCAGCAGTGACTGTGCACAAGCAGTTTCTGCTTCCAGCTCCTTAATAAAATGGGTGGAGGTTGGAGAAGGCCTGGGAAGATTCCTCTGAGGGCTTTGGTTGATCTGAAGCAGTAGGCCTTTGATCAAGGATGGTAGAGTTTTCTCTGAGGCTGCCTGGATGTGGCTTCTTAGAATATCTGATTTGGCAGGGCAGAGCTGTAAGTCTGGGATGCCTCTTCTCAGACCCTGAGCTCCCCAGCTTATGAACAAGTGTGGCTTTTCGAGGTGGAGAGAACTATGCCAATACGCATAGGTTTAGTCCCTCCCCAGCTCTGTTACCTGAATCCCCTGTCATCTGATCCTCAGTGAAAACATGCAGGGGAGCGGTCTCACCTCCTTAAGAGAGAAAGGAGGATAAACATAGGACTCCCCAAAGCAAATGACTAACACATCCACAAGTGGATAAAATTTAATTCAAGCTGGAGGAGGCATAGAATAAAGGAATATTTATTCTTTTTGTGTTAGGTAGGGTTAATTGGAGAATTAACCGGGATATTTCCAGTAAGCTTTTTTTTTTTTTTTTTAAATTGGCCAGTGTGTTTTTCTCCCTAAGGTTAAATGAGATTTTGACTTCTTCTCTTCCCTTCCCTTTCAAAAGTGGCGTATTGGTGTGGCCCTGTCTGGTCAACCGTATTTCTTCACATTCTCAGCTCTCTTTAGTCTCTTCAGCCCGTGCTGCAAATTGTGTGCCTGCCTTTTTAAAAGGTAGGCACCTCATGTTTCAAGTTCAAGTGCAATGGAACTCACCCTGCAGCTTGAACAGATTTGAGTGTTTTTGCAGAGGGAGGGCCAGGGCAGATGGGGAGTGTTGTGCTCAATAAATACTTGTTGGATTGAGTTGCTGGAAAGGCAGCAGGGGTGGGGAGAGCGAGCCACACTTCCCCCAGTCTCCCTTGAGATGGTTTTTCCCACTTCTGGTCCCCACACACTGTGCTCCCTTTATAATACCCCTCTCTGCAGCTACTTCCAAGGCAACCCCCCCCCCACCCCACCAAAGTGTTAGTCTTCTCTCTCTCTTTAAATCACTGGTCTCCTATTCATCCTGGTCATTGGGCCTGAAGCCCAGCTGGTGGCAAAGACGTGGCATTTCCATGGATGTCATTGCTAGGCCTGTAGGTTCCCTTCCCCTCGCACTTAAAGCCAGAGGGGTGAGCTTGGGCAGTTGGTTACCAGGTTGATCCGTGGAAACAGCCAACACCTAGGATTTTGTTAGGATTTTATTAAAAAAAAGCCAGACTCCCTGGCTTTAGGCTTAGAAGTGGATATGGGTGACAGGCCAAGGAAAGCAAGACGAATACTGAGTTTCCTTTCACTCCAGGTAGATTTACAACAAATTCCTAGTAGGGCTAATGTATAGGAAAGGGAAGCAGAAAAACGAAATCTGCATCAGTGACTTTTCTAGGCTAGGGAACAGAACTGTCTATGGGCCCTAGGGGGGGCTTCAGGCTTCATCCAGAGGTGTGATCAGGCTGGAAGCCCCCTTTTCCAAGCCAGGCACCATCCTGTTTCACCTTCTTTCCCTACACCGTCCCCCCCCCAACCTTCCCTCCCCCCAGCAAGTTGGGAAATGCTGGAAAGAGATGCTTATTAGCATTCCCCACCCCCTGAACACATAACACTGTCATCCATGGGGCCCACGTTGTCCTGTTGTTCGGGTTGCCAACCATGGACCTGGTAGCTTAGTCAGGTGGTTTTCTGAACCTGCCCAGCTGGGGGTAACTTGGAACAGAGTAAAACTGCAGTTGAGAAGAAGGAAAGAGCTCTTCTCTTACCTTGCCCTCTCTTCTCCTCTTCCCTGCCCCACACACTACCTTCCCTTTAACAAGTTTTCTGTGCTCGGTGCGCGTTTGATCTGTTTGATCGCCCACATCGCTTTGAGAGAACCACCACTGATAACACGTGCACTCCCTGCCCCACACCTGCAAGCTGGCGCGGCCTCCGTTTAGGGATTGTCTTTGTAACTCATACCCATCAGATAGGACATGCCAGGGCTGAGGGTGGGGGCTAGATGCCATTTGGCGAGCCCAAGGGGATGCAGCCGGAGAGCTGTCGCAGGATTACGTGGTCCGGGGCAGAGATTGGGAAGACGGCAGTGTGAGTCATGCCCGAGTGGTGCGTGCGCTCCTGACTGCCCAGAGTAGCACCTGGGCTTTTTGTTACTGGGACCACAGTCCTCGGTAGCTGTGCGTTCACGGGAGAAGGCAAAAACAGTTGCTTCAGTGGAAAGAAAGAGCTTGGGAATCCCAACAAATTGTTGTACTTTTCAGGGAAGTTGAGCATATAGATAACTTTCGTTTTAACAGTGTGTTCCATTCATTTAGCTCTTTGTGGCTCCTGGTGGGAACTCTGGAATGTTTCTCATTTATCCTCCTGACACGCAGCTGCAGGTGGCACGAACTTGTTTTTGCAGAGAAGTTACATGAGGCCTAGGAAGGAAGTGACTTGCCCAAGACCATGTGATTCTAGAGCCCTTTTGCTCCCAATCCTGGAGCTCTTCCCACACATGCAGGGCGAGTCCGTTGTGAATGGGCTCCCGAGCTGGCATTGTCTGTGTGCCGGCCCAGCACACGCCCAGCCCGTGTTTCCCTTCTGCTCGCATGCCTGGATCCCAGGAGCAAAAAATCATCTGTTCAGTTGACCAAAAGAAAATTGGAAAGGCAGATGGGCAGCAGCGAAGTCTGTTGTTCCTTCAGCGCCCCGTAAGTGACTGTTCTCTTGGTGTGGCTAATTGGAAGGTGACGGTTGTTACATTAAATGTGTGACACGGTGGTGGCCCTTGAGTACCTCCCACCAGATTTGAGATATGCAGTTTCCAGGTGGAATGAGAAGCTAACCCCAGGGACAGATAGACCCAAGGAGGCAGGCAGGGTTTTCCTGCTTTTAAGGGGGAGTAGCCATGGTCATGGTTACTGGGCTTGGGGCCGTGTCAGGAAGATAACGCCAAGATGGAACTTATAGGAAGGGGTGTCGCTCTTCTACGTGGAACCCCAAAGAGCACCTGGGGATAAATGTGGGTGGCGCATTCCTCTGACGGGGGTAGGTTCAGGTGGCATATCATCTTGATGTCAGCTTAGTCTTCCATGTAAGGAACCTGTGGTGCAAATCACCCCCACCCTCCCTGCCACACTCTGTTTTGAGTATGCCCCCTCTTCCTAGCTTTAGGTTAAGTGGAAGTGGAATCACTGTGATACATGGTAATGCCTTAATGAGACAAGCGTGTGCCCAGTAGAGGGGACTAGCGGGGACTTAAACTTGAGAGGAGGCTCCATCTAGGGACTTGGTATCATGGGGAATTGCTTGGCCTGCTTCACAGAGATTACCTAGCTCTCCTGAGAGGATTCCAGGCAGCTCTTACCCACTTACCTCTCTTACGAAATCAGGCTCTGTATAGAATTCTTGAAAGTCCTGGTAACCATAGCTTATGCGCATCCTTTCTTTGCCTGTGACCTCTCCGCTTCATCAGGTAAAATCCCGTTAAACGAACGTTATAAAAAAACAATTCTGTATAATAAAGCTATTTCCATGGTTCGTATCAATGCTTTGTTGGTTTTGTTTTGTTTGTGGCTTTTGTTGTTTAAAGAGAAGAGTAACTAACTTCTTCTGTATCAAGTACTTTTTCTGGTCCCTGTCCATGTGATGGTCCATTCCTAAGCCAGGGCCCCCAGCACTAGCCATCTGCCTTGGTGGCAGGGAGGAGGGAGAGGAGCATTGGAGCCATCACCAAGTAGCAAGGTCCCCCCTCTGTTTGCATTTCATCTCAAACCTCCCACCGTCTGGTACATCTTTGTTTTCCAATGGAACACCACACAAAACCCAACAAAGGATGTAGGAGCGTGTGTTTATCTGAATGTGAATGTGTGTGAGTGTGAGTCTTGAGCATGAGTGAGCATGTAGGTGCCGAGTGTGAGCATGTGTGTGAAAAAGTACATGTGAGAGAAAGCCAGTGACAAAGCAGGTGGGACAAATGTTTGCCCGATGGCGAATCTGGGTAAAGGTTATATGGGTGTCCCATGTACCGCTCTTGTTCTCGTATCTGGAAGTTGGAAATTACTTCCAAATAAAAAGTTTAAGAAATGAGTACATGCTAGACTAACTTGATGGTGCCAGGCGTTCTTGAGAGTGTGAGTTCTCTTCTCTTCCTCTTATAAACATCTCTTACTCTTCCCATGTAACAGACAACAAAACTGAAGCCCAGAGAAGTCAAGTGACCTGAGTTCACGTAGCACCCCGGGGCGGAGGCGGGATTTGGCCCAGGTACTGACCACTGTGGCAGGTCACCCCTCAGGAGACTAGACTGCTACTTGCCCGGACTCCCTGAGCCGGACCTGGGGGTGGGGGGTGTCCAGTGCCAGGAACGATCGGGTACCTGCTGCGGTGTGCCCATGCCCCCAGTAGGGGGTCAGCAGGCATGCCCCAGTCTGCCAAAGTGTGCCGAGCGCACACAGGATGTCCCGGTACCTTCTGGGGACAGCTGCTTCCTTATCCTAAGAAACGCTCTTACTCTGCTGTTCACTCAACTCTCTACGCTTCTGCAAGAGCACAAGATGAGAACCCTCTTGTTCCAGAACCACGGAGTTCTTCTAGTTCTTCTAGTTCGAGCTTTTACGAGATGGATGGGTTAAAAGCAGTCGGGTTTGGCATGGAGAGCAAGGCCAGAGTGTGGACCCCGGGCCAGAGAGCTTTCTCGGCCGCGCACCTGTCCGTCTGTGGAGGTACAGGAGCCTGAGGGAGGACGTTTATGTGGTTTCTTGTGGCAGATCTTACCAAGGGGTTGGGAGTTACAGCTTCATCCACAGAGGGAGGACTCGCTGTCAGTCAGGGAAAACTGCTAACCGCAGGGCCCAGGGAGGGATCTGATGGTCCTGCTACGCTGGCGGCGGAAAGAGAGGTTCAAACACGGCTGTTTGTTTCCTGGCCCCTGTTGTCTAACACCAAACCACATGGCCTCCATCTCTCTGTGCTGGAAGGCACTTAAATCGTTCCTGACAGTTTCGCTTACTGATACTTCCCCCCAGCTTCCAGAATTAGGGTTGAGCGAGAGTCTGACTCTGCTTCTTAATAAAACAGTTTTGGGAATCTTCAGTTTTAGCATGTGTCCTTTATCTGCAGTGCCTTCCTAGAGCCATGAGGCTGTGGTTAAGTTGGCTTCAAAGGATTTTTTTTCCCCATGGGCTCCAGCCAGTTACGTGAAAGAGACCCGTAAGCATTTACTGTATTATTACCCCTGCTTACATATACTGAGATCACTTGTCTTTAGGCAGTTATCCTGTTTCAGGCTGTCGCCTCAATTCTCTGATTCTTCCTGGTTCTGTTCTGCCCCAGCGTAAGTGCTGGGTGGATGTCATCTAGGGGCAGAACAGGGTGCAGCAGGATGAGGAAAGGCTGCCCGCCTGATTCCTGATGACTCGTGTGCAGCATGGAGGTGTGCAGATGGCCAGAGCCACCTTTTTTTTTTTTTTTTAAGATTTTATTTATTTATTTGACAGACAGAGATCACAGGTAGGCAGAGAGGCAGGCAGAGAGAGAGGAAGGGAAGCAAGCTCTCCGCCGAGCAGAGAGCCCGATGCGGGGCTTGATCTCAGGACCCTGGGATCACGACCTGAGTCGAAAGGCAGAGGCTTTAACCCACTGAGCTACCCAGGTGCTCTGCAGAGCCATCTTAAGACGGGACGGCTTTGCATTCTGGTTCTTAGACGTATAGGTAGGCTGGATGTCTTGGTGATGAACATCCCGCACTGTTTGCCTGGATCGAATTCTCCTTTGTTTCAGGAGGCTCAGCCTTTTCTTTGCCTGACTTACAAAAGAAGACTGGTACTGTTAAGCCCTTGATTAAGAGCAGACACAAAGCCCTTTGGGTACTTTGTGGAGGGAGTGTAACTTACCCTCTAGTGATGGGTGTTGTCCTGTCTGCCTCTGCCCCCGCAAGCACATGGAGAGAGGTGACCTGACCAGCGTCCTTCTGCTCTGAAGTCCACCGTGGTCTTGGGTGTGCACTGATGGTAGGAAAAACCTTCCCAATGTCATGCCTTTTGAGGCTGTTTCTGGAGGGGAACCATCTGATCGTACTTTTCAGAAGAGGTTTACCCTGGAGGCACCGCATAACCTTTGAGCCTCCCTTAAGAGATCGGAACAACTGGCAAGACCAGGGCTGCCACGAAGGGACTGTCCCGGAATGTTGCCTGGCATGCTATGGGGTTTTTCCACTGGTGGGGTGAAGGCTCAGGAATTTGCCTGGGATTTGAGGTGAGGCTGGGTCAGGTACGGGATGTCGGAGGCCAGATGGGATGGAGCGGACTTGGATGTCTCTCCCCGTTGCAGCCGGGGACACAGTAGAACCTGCAGAAGGAGATGGGAGATAACCAGAGAAGGCTTTCTGCAAGTGGGGCAGCATGGTCCACACAGCTTTGTAAGGCGGCCAGGGCTGGGCAGAGTGACCCTAATAGGATTTTAGACCCTGAAGGCAAAGCAGATGCTGTGACTATAACTTCCTGGTCCTGAATAATTGAGCAACTGCTTCTCATGGAGCCCCTCTCCCCAGCCCTCAGTCCCAAGCAAGATGAACCTGAGTCATTGTTCAGAGCAAAGAGCCTGACAGGTTCCAACCTAGTGAGGTGTAGCCAGTGAGCCAACCCACCCTCTGAGCTCTGATGTCTGCTTGCCCAGTCATGTGATCAGCCCTTCTGCCTGTGGCTAGCCACAGGTAAATTGAGTGCTGTTTATACCCTCCTGCTTGGTCTGAGAGCCCACGGCACAGCTGTCTGATCAGCCTAGGTAAGGCAAATCTCCTTTTGAATTTGTGCCTCCCCCACCTTCCCACTGAACTTATCTCACCCCAGATAATAGCCCTGAGCTTTCCATTAAGCAGAAATGGCCATCTCTTGTTTACCCTATAATGAGAGTTGGGGAATTCTAGAACTAGAGGAGGCTCAGACTCCTCTGCTGTACTTCCCTGCCTTCCCGGGGGGACTACTGAGCCATCTGGGGGGGCATGTCATTCTCACTCCCCAGAGCTGTTCAGGGAGGACTCTGTGTAGTTGTCTTCCTCATCTGACTGGGATCAGCGAGAAGGTCTTCCTTTCATCTAGCTGAGTTCTCTCCTAACTGAAGTCTCTGATCTTCCCTTCATTTTTACATCCATACAGAAGACTGATAAATTCTAAGTCCTTCACCATTCCCTGCGACCTACCTACCTACGTTCCTGTCAGCCATGTTTACCCATCTTCCGTGAGCTCTCACTGCTTTCTGCATTCCTGTGGCCAATGAATGCCCAGTGCTAACTTTGCCAGGCAGAGCCGAGGCTCTGTCCAGTCCCAGCTGTGTTTCTGGACCTGCAGGAGCCCTTTCATTCTGCCCACAGTCTTGTGGTCTTGGTCTTGCTACCGGGATCTTGTCACCTTTCTTAATTTAACATCGCCTCCTTCATTCGGTATCTTTATTCTACCTTGTCCTGATTTACATCTTTCAATTCCTGGCCTCAGATTAAGCTTCATTCAGGGTTTCGTTTCTTCCTGCCTACCTTCCCTCTCCCCAAATTAGAAGTCCAGAGCAGTGACTCAGTTGAATTTGACTACAAATTCTATGACTACAACTTGCCAAGATCCAAACGCTAAATCCTTGCTGAGGAGTGAACTGAATTTCCATCCTTCCAAATTAAGCTGGTTCCTTCCCCCCCCTCCACAACTTTATTTTGGAAGAAATTCAAACCTACAGAAAAGTTATAAGCACGGTGCATACCCATTTATCTTTCACCTAGACTCACCGATAACTTTTTGTTGCATTTGTCAAATCTCTTTTCTCTCCTTCTGGGGATTACATATGTGTGTGTCTAGACTTATATATGCGTCTATATGTGTGTTTTGTTTATTTGTTTTGAACTGTTTGAAAATAAATTGCACATGTCATGACACTTTTTGCCCTTAGCCATAATGGTATCTGCTGAGAGTAAGGGCATTCTTCTACATAATCATGGTAACATTATTACCCTAACGAAATTATCTGTAATCCCATATCATCTAGTATCCAGTCCATTTTCAAATTGCCCCTTTGATTGCTCTTGTTTGTTTGTTTGTTTGTTGTTTATTTTTTAAGGTTTTGTTTGTTTGTTTGTTTTGTTTTTTTTAGCAATCTCAACACCCAACGTGGGTCTGGAGCTTACAACCCCAAGATCAGGAGTCGCATGCTCTACTGATTGAGCCGGTCAGGTGCCCCTTGTTTTTGCCTTTGAGCCAGAATCCAGTAAAGACTCTCGTTTGGTTATATCTTTTTATTTTTATTTATTTATTTTTTAAAGATTTTACTTATTTGAGAGCATGAGAGAGCACAAGCAGGGGGAGCTGCAGGCAGAAGAAGAGGAGGAAGCAGGTTCCTTGCCGAGCAGAGAGCCCCACATGGGGCTCAATCCCAGGACCCTGAGATCATGACCGGAGCTGAAGGCAGCCTCTTCACCGACTGAGCCACCCAGATGCCCCGGTTATGTCTTTTTAAAAAGTTTATCAGGAATTCCCCTTCCACTCGTGTTTTTGGTTTTTGGTTTTCAAGGACTTTGAAAAGCATGAACCAGTTCTGCCTTCTAGCTCTCCCACATTCTGGATTTTTCTGGCTGTTTTTTTCATGGTGGCATTTAGCTTGTTCTTCTACTCCTGTATTCCCTGTAACTAGAAAGTTAGGTCTGGGGCCTGATTGGGTTCTGGTAAAACACTCCTGGCAAGAACATTTCATGGGTGAAGTTGGGTACTTTATATCACTTTAGGAGGTATATTAGGTCAGAGTGTCCTTTAAGAGTAATGGCTAAACTTGATCACATGAGGTGGTGACCACCAGCAGATTTCCCACTGTAAAAATACATTCTTCTTTTGATAAATGGTTTTTGGTATTTTGGCGTTTATTTAAATATTTTGTTCCCTGTAGTGTTTCTCCCAGCGGCTTGGCACCCACTGGTGGCTCTTCCTGGCTAAGAGATTACTTTGAGAGTTGCAATAAGGCTAGTTCTGAATTAGCACTAATGGACATGAGTATGGACATGAGAAGTTCAAAAGAGGAATAAATTTATTTTATGGAAGTCATAGGTTGGGGGGAAGGCAACAAAACAGGTTCAATCAAATTCTGTCAAAGACTAGGTGTTTTGTATGACTTGGTATTGATACTAAATTGAGTAATAGTTGCTTATACATATATTGCTATCTGGCAGTTTCCTTCAGGTCAGGGGAAAGCAGGCTGGATGGAGCTAAAAATAAGCATAAATTTTTTGACTATTTGGGAGTTAGCTGTAATTCTGTTCTCCTTTTCTTTCTTTCATGCAGTTTCCGCTCTCCTCACTAGAAGAGGAATCTCTCGTTTTTTTAATTGTCTTCTCCCCCTTGACTCACCCAAGATGCCCAGTGGGTAAAACAGGATTCCTGAGACCCAGGTATGATCACCCTGGTTCCTAGCAAGGGAAAGGACTAGAACCCTTCCAGCCCGTGGACTAGTTCCTGAACCAAAGCAGCCAGGTGGTCGTGACAGTTGAGTCTGACAGTGGAACACAGGGGTGGGGATCCGATTGTCACAAGTCTTCTGAGGAAGAAAGATCTGTATCACAGGCCTCTACTGTGACCCCTTGGAGGCTCTCCCTTCTCTTCCATAGATGAGTTCATGAGTGTGTAGGATGCGCGCTGTTAGAGTAGGAATCCGCAAGTTTCAATCACAGCTGTCCTCTCATGGGTTTTTTTGTTTTTTTTTTAAGATTTTATTTATGTATTTGACAGAGATCACAAGTAGGCAGAGAGGCAGGCAGAGAGAGAGTGGGGGAAGCAGACTCCCTGCTGAGCAGAGAACCCGATGCGGGGCTGGATCCCAGGACCCTGAGATCATGACCTGAGCTGAAGGCAGAGGCTTTAACCCACTGAGCCACCCAGGCGCCCCTCTCACGGGGTTTATTAACGAACCTCCTTGATCTCTGTTTCTGCCTCTCCCTCACTTATCTTCCAAGACTACCTGAGGGCTGGCTGGATGCCGTGATTTCTTCTTGCCTTGATAGGAATCAGACTGTTGTGAGAAGTGGAGATCCTCAAGGGTTTATGCCTGTCCTCTGAGTTTAGAGATTGGTCACTCCCAAATAACCATCAGTGGGGACTTTTTTTTTTTTTTTAAGATGGAGAGGGCCAGGCTATGTGCTATTTCTGTTCTTCTTGCAGAGGCCAAGGAACGGCTCTCAAAGGAAAGCCTGCTCCAATCAGTAACTGCTAGTATTTTGTTTTGTTTTAAATATGTTGAAATCCTACAGAACTCTTCAGAGAATTCAGATAAAAGGTGAAGAGTTCACACCACTTCCTTCTCTTCTAACTGCAGCTTCTTGAGAATCGAACAACCGTCTACAGAAATGCTGTCTGTTCCTTATCCATGCGCGTGCGCACACACTTGGGATCGCCCTTTTCCCTCCCTGCTGATACAGACTCAGTGTTCTTTCTTTCTTTCTGCACAGTGACCTCTCTAGATGGGTTTCTCCTGGCCCTTCTCTTCAGCTTCCCATAGATGTGGTCCGCGTGCTGGGAAGTCAGACACAGAGCCCAGAAAGGCTTTCGCATGAGCTGCACCCTTAACTGTGGAATTAGTCATTAATTCAGGGCCCGGCTGGGTTCGTTTTCCATGCGTATACAACTATCATCTTCTCTCTTTAGAGAAGCCTCCTTGGTCAGGGAAATGCGACGTCCCTCTTCTTTCCTTCTTTCTTTTTAACTCTCGTTTCTGTAGCTGCTTCTCCCTGCTGTGGCTGAAGTGAGCTCTCTCCTTGGTGTTGAGAGCGCTCGGAGCCCCAGGTGTAATTTTCCCAGCTGGGGATGGATGGGGTCTCCTTGGGCTTTCCAAGGAGGGCTTCTTACTCTTGTACCGTCATTAAGTGGGGATTTCAGTTTGACCACAACTTCCCTCCCGAACCCACACGTCCCTGAGTTAAGTGGTTCAGTGGCTCTGGATCACACATCGCTCAGATGATTGCCTGCAGTGTTTAATCCCAACACAGGACTGAAATGGAAAGAGAATCCCTGTCAAGCTGCTGGAAGGAACTTCCCCTACTTACTGCCAATCTGTTATTGGGGGAATGTTTAGAAATTCTGATGCCCTGGTTTACTTTGTTCCTCTCCAGATTGACATATCCCCTCTCCCTCCTGGCCCCCAGCAGAAGTACTGTATCATAGCTGGGGTTGGGGGGTGGGGTGGACAGGGCAGGGCCTGCTCCCTCGATGGCCAGCCTTGTGCCCAGCCTCCGCTTCCTAGGCTGCCCTGCTGCTGCCTACTCCTCTTTTCCAAAGGAAGATCCGTGATGGAAATAAGCAGATGGCAGAAAAACACATATAATAGGATCTCATTTTATTAAAAAGACACACGTACATGTGTGCATGGGGAGAGACCAGGAAGGATGTGGACAGGCCGCAATCTCAGGGCCGGGGATAGGCCCTGTTTTTATTTTTCTCTTCTTGCTCATCTGCATTTTCTTATTTCCTCCAGCATAGGTAAAGCTTCTGGTACCGCAAGCTATCTCTAAGAGGAGAGGTGGAAGGCTGGTGCTAATAATGCTTCAGAGCCCCCACAGCAGGAGAAAGTGACTCGTACCTCCTTTGTTAGACCAGCTAACTGTTGAGTTTGGGCCACGCATATGAGCTCATTGGCTGTCCTTCTTGGGTATTTTGGGTGGGGGAGAGTAGCCTCGTCTCATTTCCCAGGTTTCTATTTTGCTTCAGAGGTGGTAACAGGAGTGACATCGCCCCCCAACTGGGACCCTGTGGCCAGCGGCTGCTTTCTCCCTGTGAGCTGCCAAACCTTCACCCCACGCTCTGTCTCTGGCCAAGCTGAGAAAGGCAGCCCCAGAAGCCTCACTTCCTGCCTTGTCTGCTGCCTTCCCCTGACCCCCTCCTGCCCTTCTCCTGAGTGCTGTCATCCTCCTCCTCTGGGTTCCTGGGGCAGGGATTTGCTGGCGTGGTCCGGCCTGAGCCAGGGACTGGAGGGAGGCGCAGAGAGAGTTTGCTAGTCCTTCTGAAGTGTCATTTGCTGGGGGGGGTGGGGGAGGATTTGTGTCTGGTAGCCTGGCCCCTAGGGATCGCAGCGGCCTCGAGCACTTCACCTTCGCCTGCAGCGGTGTCAGCAGTGGTTGTAGACGGGCTCGGTGTGGGCACTCAGAAGTCCCGCCGGAGGAATCAGTCGGTCCCTGGTTGTGCGCCGGGCCCCTCTTGGCCGCTTTTGGTCCAGTGTCTGGTCTGCTCTTTGCTTTGTGCTGGTGGACTCCTCCCCCAAAGCACAGACACCTGACCGCTGGCTGTCTGCACTGAGAGCCCCTGTCCCCGCAGCCTTACACATGGCAGCAGTTGGGAAACAGAAGCGGGTGGCTCTGGAAGATAGCACCCAAGGCGTCTTATCTCCGGTGTGTGCTGTTTTGTTTTGTTTTTTTCCATTTGCTGTTGCCCAAGAACCCCAGCATCCGCCGCTGCTCCGCTGCCTGGTGAAATGGCCTGGCCCCGTGCCAGGGTGCTTCGCCAGGTGGTTGGGCTGTGGAGGCGGCTGCATGCGATGGGCCGATAAAACCCCACCGCGCCGTAAACAGGACACTCCACCCTCCCGCAGGCACCCAGCCGGGGCCCCCGCAGCCTGCTGCTTTGTCATGGCCTGGCACGATCTGGGCGTCCCTACTCAGACAGGGGAGCCGATGGTCCTCTTACCCCTCCGCCCCCGTTTCCCAAATCCGAGAGAGGGGTACTTTCCAGAAATGAAACCAGTTCAGCTTCCAACCACAAACAGCCGTTGTGACTTCTCAACGCTTCTTCGTTGACCATAATCACACAACGGCGGGGCAGAACCCAGTCCCCAGATCTTTCTGGTATATTCCATGAGGGAGAAGCCCACAAGCTCCTGTTTGAACTACGCTCACTTGTGAGATTTCTTTGAGGACATTCCCCACAGAGTTAGGGCCCCCATGGGCAGCACGGGCACACGGAGGCAGCCTCTCCACCAGTTCCTCAAGGCGGTGTCCGTGCTGGGGTAGGCTGTCACTCCGTCCATGTGCCCCAAGGGACAGTGTGGCTGGAACTCATTCTGTGCATCTTTTCTGGGCTGAATCCTTTTCTAAGTTCCTTTACCTGACCTTGTATCCTAAAGAATTGTGGAGGAGGGAGGGTTTAAGTGATGTTAACTGGTTTGACATAAGCTTTCTAGCGAAGACTTCAAGCAGCTTTGCCTCTCACCCTCTGTTCTTGAGAGCATTGCTAGGAAGCACCGTAGGCTGGGCATGAGCTCCCACTTGCCAGATGGGAGAGAAGGCCTGGGGGGGTTGGGTGGTGTTGGCTGCAATCCCATCTGGAGGAAGGTCAGAAGTGGGTCCTTTTGGAGCCTTGGTCAGAAGTGGGTCCCTCGGGGCGCCTGGGTGGCTCAGTGGGTTAAAGCCTCTGCCTTCGGCTCAGGTCATGATCCCAGGTTCCTGGGATCGAGCCCCGCATCGGGCTCTCTGCTCAGTAGGGAGCCTGCTTCCTCCTCTCTCTCTTCCTGCCTCTCTGCCTACTTGTGATCTCTGTCTGTCCAATAAATAAATAAAATCTTTAAGAAGTGGGTCCCTCACATCTGACCTCTTGGGGACCACACTGCTCACACTCCACTGTCGCCCCTTGGAGGATGGCACAAGACCCGTCACTGTCTGATTCTAGCTTTGGTTTGTGTTGTACTTGGGGGGAACTTGACACATGGGTTTAGCCCTTCATTGGTTTCAGCGCCCAAATCAGCAGGTGCTCACCAAACTACTTAGGATGAGGTTTCTGAAGTAAGTGGTGAGTTTTCGTTTCCTATCAAAATTGAATTTTTCAAAAATTGCCCCCCTCATTTTCTGGGCATGAAGGAAACATGGCATTTTAACTCTCTTCAGAGGTGTTAGGACTGCCAAGAATTGGGGGCTGGGGAGGGGAAGTGGGGACTTGCTGAGGTGTCTTGAGACAGAAGGTGATTCTGTCACCTTGTGACTGGTAGGAGCTATGCCAGTGGTAGGATGTGGTCACCCTAGAAATAAGGCTGAGGCCCAGCTGCCTCCTTGAAGGAAAAGAAACTGAGGCAAGACCTCCAGGTTTGACTTGGATGCAGTGAGGTCCTTGCAGGTCTGGCAGAGAGAAGGGCATCAGGGGTCACTGGTCCTGGATTGGTGTCCTCCATTTCTCTCCATTCCTATCTCCCACTCCCATGTTGTTTTCTTCCCTTTTTTGTGTGTTTCTTTCTTCGTGTGTGTGTGTGGTGGGGGGGGGGTTGGTATATGGAAGAGCAAGTCAGGACCCATGACACCCTCAGAGTCTTTGTGAATCACTTTGGTCAAAGGTAGCCAGAAAGCATGTAGAGTTGACCAGAGTGGGTGGTTGGATTCTCAACCACATATTCTAGGATTCTGAGTTCTGCCTTACCCCAGGGGTACTGTGAATATGGTCCCATCTCTGATTGCCACCCTTAAGCTTGGATTCCTACTGTAGCTCACGAGTAGGGTGGATTATGAGGGGTAGTGTGAACAGTTATCAAATGGGTGTGCTTTAAATTATCCCTGGGAGATCATAGAATGCCAAGGTTTCAAAAACTTCAAAAAAAAAGAAAAAAAGAAAGAAAAAGAAAAACCCAACCAACCTGAAAAACAGAAAGTCAGTACAGACACCTGGATAATGGCTGCCATCAAAAGACTCCCTTCCCCAAAAAGGTGCTCTAAAGACGGTCCTTCCGGCCGGTGTCTAGGCAGGTGTCTCCTGCAACCTCAGAGAGTGTTTCTGATGCTGAAGGGCCAGGAGCCCAAATGGGGTGATTGGGGAGGAAGGAGACTTGGGTTTAGGTGTCGGACTGCCTCAGACCTCATGGGCAACCGAGTCCGGTATGAGACTGGCCCACTCTGGGCCTCGGTTCCCTTACAGTCCCCGCCCACCCCCCAGCCCCTTTTGGGGCTGATGGGAGAGTAAAGACCCAGAAAGGACTTTGCAGATGGGGTGAAATTTAGAAGTTCACTGTAGATACCAAAGAGCCCTCATGGTCTCGGTAAAAGAAAAATCTCCATGAGGCTTTTGTAGCAGTTTCTGGGGGAAGGCTGGGTGAGGCTGTTCCCAGAGATTCCCTCCTCACTGTTTTCCCTGCCTAGGAGTCCTGGCCCTCTTCCACACAGCAATGAAGCGGCTGTCAGGATCACCACATTCTGGCCTTTATGCCAGCCTCTTCCTCACCTGCTTCCCACCTGCCTCTCTGCGGCTCTATCACATGATCCCATAAACTCACTTTCTGGGGCTGCCGCCCGCCTCATCCCTAGGCTCTCCTAAGACAGTTTTGGAGGCCCACAGGACAGCGGTGTTGTGTCTGACCAGCATGCGTCAAAACCTCCCCAAAATATCTGGATTGCCACCTTTTATTTATTTATTTAAAAGATTTTATTTATTTGACAGAGATTACAAGTAGGCAGAGAGGCAGGAAGAGAGAGAGGAAGGGAAGCAGGCTCCCTGCTGAGCAGAGAGCCTGATGCGGGGCTCAATCCCAGGACCCTGGGACCATGACCTGAGCTGAAGGCAAAGGCTTTAACCCACTGAGCCACTCAGGCGCCCCTGGATTGCCACCTTTTAATCTTAAACCTAGGATGGGAGAAAGAGTGGCTGACAGCAAATGGGGGACGTGAAGTTGGGACTTGAACCCAGCATGCCTGTCACTGACTGACTGGGTGACAAGGCCCAAGGAGGAGAAGAGAGAGGCCAGGCCTTCCTGAGCCAGAGAAAGAAAGAGACAAGCAGCCCTGGGGGCTTTATTCATGGGGAGGGGGTTGAGCATGGATGCGCAAGGCAGACAGACTTCAAATCCCTGATCTGATTAGAGTAGATTCCCTTGTAGTAACGGTTTTTTTTATTTTATATGAAAACTTAGGCATCTGCCAGTCACCAGCCCTGTGTTCTCGGCACTGTGTGGGGTACAAAGATAAATTAGAGACAGTCCTTGGCTACAGGTTGTTTATTATCTCGGAGTTAAAATACCCATAATCCAAGAGAGAGGATTCTAGGTACTAAATGAGTACAAAGTGCTGGGGGAAATCAGAAAATTCTTCCAGGGAATCCAGCAGGCTTTGTGGAGGTGGAGACAATTAGGCTGGCCCGGACACATGGGGCAGATCCCAACTCTGGCCACCTGTGCAAAACGTCAGAGGGGGGGAAGGCACAGGTCATGGTGGGAAATGGTGCATTGTACAGCTTGTTCAGGACACAGAGACCTTGAGGAGGAGTGAAATGTACAGGAAAGGTAAGTGGGACCAGGACATAAGGCCTTTGGCTACTGTCTTCGAAAACGAAAATGAACTTTTGAAGAGTTTTAACAGAAATGTTAAAGATCTTTTAAAAGGATATCTTGCAGGCCAGTATGTACTATTTGGAAAAGTGTTTATGGTATAAGGTGAAAACATATTACAAAACAATATGTACAGCATGATCCCATTTTTTATTTAAAGCACACAGCAGTCCAGCAGACAAAGGTGTATCTCATAGCATTGCGGGGCTTATCTCTGGGTATTGAGAGTTGAGGTTTTTCTTTTTGTTTGTATATTTCCTGACTTTTTTGCAGTTCACACTTACTACTATTGCAGTGTGTCATTTTCTTCTGTTTTTTTTTTTAAGATTTTATTTATTTATTTGACAGACGGAGATCACAAGTAGGCAGAGAGGCAGGCAGAGAGAGAGAGGAGGAAGCAGGCTCCTTGCTGAGCAGGGATCCTGATGCGGGGCTTGATCCCAGGACCCTGGGATCATGACCTGAGCCAAAGGCAGAGGCTTTAACCCACTGAGCCATCCAGGCGCCCCATTTTCTTCTGTTTTAAATGAACACATATGATAGCTGAGGGAGAGGACTCAGAAATATGCCAGGAATTAGAAAAAACAGCCTGAAAGTTATACAGGCAGTAACATTTGTGATGTCCAGATTGTGGGCAGGGAGACCCTTCAAATGCCCAATAATATGGGAGTGGCTAAGCAGGCAACTGTATACCAACCTAGTGGAATATTATGTAGTCATTGGAAATGGCAAATAAGTAGATTGTTGATACTTGGAAGTGGGTATATGAAATGGGTAGAACAAAGCAGAATGTAATGTATATTTCACGTTGATTTCAACTATGTCAAAATGTGTATAAGTAGGTAAACAGATTTAGAGAATATACAGTATGGTTAGCATCTCCTTCTCTATCATGGTAAATGCTTAACATAAATTTTACCATTTAACCATTTCAAGTTCATTATTCAGTGGCATTAAGTATGTTCACGATATTGTGCAAACCTCCCTACCATCCATTTCCAGAACATTATCATCATGCCAAGCAGAAACTCTGTGCCCATGAAAACTCTGCATTCCCTTTACTCCCTAAATCCCTGGTAACCACTATTCTACTTTCTGCCCCTATGCTTTCTAGAAGTGGAATCATACAGTATTTGTCCTTTTGTGACTGTCTTATTTCACTTAGTATAATGTTTTGAAGCTTCGTTGTATTGTAGAATGAGTCCGAATTTCATCCCCCTTTGAGACTAATGGCCCATCGCATGTATACACCACAGTTGGTTTAGCCATTCACCCATTGATGGACATCGGGTTGCTTCTACTTGGTTGTCAAGAATGGCGCTGCTATGAACATGAGTGACCAAGACCCTGCTTTCAGTTCTTTTGTATGTTTACCTAGAAGTGCAATCACTGGATCATATGGTAATTTTATGTTTTAACTTTTTGAGGACCTGCCAACCTGTTGGTGTGTTTTTAATATAAAGCTCTTCAAGTTTATTTATACCTACGATCCCTAGTTCCTTTTGCTCTGCTTAATGGACACACAAATTATCAAGGGATTGCTACAGATGTGAAAACGTTTTGCTCTGTGGAAAGGAAAGCCTTTATAGATCTTAAGATAGTAGAATTTTTTTTAAGGTTTTTTAAAAAATTTATTCATTTGAGAGAGATACAGATACAGAGAGAGCTCAAGCAGGGGGAGAGGGAGAAGCAGACTCCCCGCTGAGCTGGGACCCACCCCTCTCCCCGGACATGGGGCTTGATCCCAGGACCTGGAAATCATGACTGAGCCAAAGGCAGACAGACGCTTAACCGTCTGAGCCCCCCAGGCACCCCAAGATAGAATGTTCTGAATGTGGCTATGGAAAGCAGGGTCAACCCAGATGATTGAAACTTAACAGATGATTCCGGAACCCTTAGATTTTATCAGCAGCCTCAGTTTTTACCATCTCCCAAAAAGCTTTAACCAAGGTAAAATTTAAATGGATGGATTTATAATTGCTTTATTTTTGTCCAATTTAGCCAGAAGAGGGGAGACAGAGGAGGGAACCAAAAGACTGATTTTCCTAAGCTAGATTCCTCCATCCCGGATGGTTGAAAGGAGTTCTGTTGTTCTCTTTGTCTCAGTCACCTAGGTTCCCTGAGCTAACCAGTCATGAAGGACGTGTGAAGAGTTCTTCAGTTAATTGGGTTGAATTTGTGCAGTCCTCAGGAGCTCCGCAGTGGGTGCCGGAGAGAGGCAGGGCAGAGGATAAAAGGTTGTTTTTGGGCCCCTTAGAGTTCCCTCATTAATGATGGGAAACAGTCCTGCCCTCGGGAACTTTGAGACTTAGGAGTTCAGGGCTCCTGGTCCTTTAGGAACAGGAGAAAGAAGACATGTATAAAATCACCCCTTTTCTGAAGTAAAATGATGTAAATTGTTTCCAGTGATAAAGACCAGCTGGTTAAGTCAGGATAGCTCCGGTCAGACTGTATTTGCTTAGATTTGGCCTAGAAAAGGCCTCTTCAAATAACCTTTTAGGATGGAGGTGGATACAAGTGAAGACATGGCCGTCAGGTGAGGCTTTCCTAGGAGACAGAGGATTGGTTACTCGTCTCCTTCCTCCATGCTGACGTCAAGGTGTGCGGGCTGTGCTCTCTTCCAGCCAGCGTCCCATGCTCCGTGGCCCCAGAAAAGTCAGTGTGTAGGCCTCAGCCGCCCCAGGTCCGGCGTACATTCTCCCTGGACACCATCCTCAGCTCCTACCTTCTGGGCCAGTGGCCACGAGATGCCGATGGGGCCTTCACCTGCTGTACCAATGACAAGGCCACCCAGGTAATGACGTGTTCTCCTAAGGGGACAGGGATGGGGGGCGGGGGCTGGCTCAGGAGGCCTTTGGTCTACTTACCAACTCTCAGTCACTGACATGATCTGTCCTGGGTTTTGGCTGTAAGTCTTTACCATGTGGCTTCTCAGCATCTGATGCTTACCAGCTCAGTTTTGTCTGTAAACCTACCGTGAAAACGAGCTTGCATCCCACCTGGCTGGTGGAAAAGAGAAGTCAGTCTGGGTTTCCCAGTCCGGCTTTGAGTATTTGTGTGTGGGTAAGCAAGAGTTGACTTTGGAATCTCTTCTAGGTTTTCAAAAATGAGCTTTACCTTTCTAAAATTAAGCAGGCCAACATTTCAACCGAGTTTGCGTTCCCCAGACAACTGGGAAAGGGGGCCAGAAAGTGTCTGGAACTGGGATAGATTCCCCTGGAGCAGTAGGAGTGGAAAGCTCTCAGATTGTGAAGACTCTAGCCCTAGCCAGCAGCCCACTGGAGTCCAGTGGGACTGTTTAAGTCCTTTGGAGCCCAGGTCCTCTCTGTCAGTATTTTTCTTCCTGGTGGTCTTTTCAATAAGAATCCTGAACTTTGAAGGAAACTCTGCGGGTCACCTGGCCCCTTGGCCAGTTTTCGAATAAGATAGTGTTCACCTGAGCAAGGGGTCATCTCCTATGTAAAATTATAAAAGATAGTTCTTTTTTTTTTTTTTTTTTTAAAGATTTATTTATTTATTTGAGAGAGAGGGAGAGAGTGCACATGCAGGGGTGGGGAGGGGCAGAGGGAGAGAGAGAATTCCAAGCAGACTCCCTGCTGAGCCCAGAGTCCAGCTGGGGCTGGATCTCATGACCCTGAGATCACGACCTGAGCAGAATCAAGAGTTGGACTCTCAGCTAACTGACTGAGCCACCCAGGCACCCCATACAAAGATACTTCTTAATCTGATTCAGGACTTCACCATTCTTAGCAGTTGAATCCAGTCTTTTCCCTTTTGACACATAAACCCATTCCTCTTTGACTTCAGAACAAACGACTTGTTCTCAGGAAAGATGAAACAGGGTGGGTAGCATGGGGCCTCAGAAGCAGGCCCGCATCCTGGGGGTCCTGGGCAAGTCAGCTCTTTGCAAGCTGGGAGTGTGTACCCGCTCGGCTTGCTCGCAGGTGGGGTGCCAGTCCAGCATGAAAGTGTTTCGTTCCCTCACAACCCCCTGCCTCTTCTGTGCACATCCCGTTGGTCCCTTGCTTTTATTTATTATTTTTTTTTAGTAAGCTCCATTTTCAAAGGTTGCTAGTGAACGTCTGAATGCCCAGTACTGTTCTCGGCATGTTGGAATGAAGGATAAGGAAATGAGAACAAGATTTGGCCTCTGTGAGTCTGGATGCCAGTTCCATGAAGGCCAGTGAACAGACAGCCAAGGGATGAGATGGGGCCAAATGTTTGGCATGGTTTAGAGGAGAGAAATTCTCATGGGAATGCCCCACCTTGAACCAGAAGGAATTTGCCGCAGCTGAGATCAGTGGCCCTCTTTCGATCTACGGACAGAATGCGAAGGGAGGACACGCTCCAGTGATGGACAGCAGGGGCCTGCCTCCTTGGAGCCCCAGGCACCGCTGTGCCCTGTATCCTTGGGAAAGGCTGAGTAAGACGCCTTCTGCTTTGCCCTCACAGGCCTGGAGTACACACTCCCTTCTTTTCGGAGAGGAGTGTTTAATTCAAAGAAGGTATCTAGTCAAGCAGGGCTTCCAGGAGGACAGGACCCAAGGCTCCTTCCAGTGTGCAAGCTCAAGTGTGACATCCCCCTTTGTCAGGTGCGGGCTTCCCACCTCTCCCTGCCCCTGTCACTTCTGGCCACCGACCTTCTAGGAAGCCTCTACCTCACTCCTTGGAGAGTGTTCTCTTTGTCAACTCAAGGGAGGGTTGGCCTCAGACATTCCCTGGCAGGATTTAGAGGCCTAGGCTCTAGGCTGTGTGTTTTTGCTTGGGCTCCAGCTGCAGGCCAGATCTTTTATATAACAAGTCTGGGCTTCTTGCCACGGCAAGACAGAGGTCAGCGATGCGCCTCCGTGGGTCTGGCAAGGCCAGGCTGTGCAGCTTTCCTCTTTTCCCGGGATGGGCTCCAGCCCTCGAGGAACTCTTAGCAACCTGTCAATATTGTGGCCGGAGTCAAGATGTGGGAGAATTCTGATCAACGTAGGCATCCAAACCAAAGTATGCATCCTGCCCATCTTTCAGTGCTGGCCTTCTGGGATTTTTTGGCTTCTGGACTTGGGGCTCCAGTCACATTTTTTCTTGAGGCCCCCACTCCTCCCCAGCCTGGCACAGGCTACCTCCTTCAACACTGGCATTACACCGGGAAGCCCTGAGGTTCTCCTACCCTCTCCCTAAGTGATTGGTGTTTCTTCTCTCTGCAGCACGGGCATATCCCCAGAACGGACTAGAGATGAGGGAGAGGTTTTATTGGGGAGCTACAAGGGAGCATGGACAAAGGTAGAGGGAAAGTAGGGAGGCAGGATTTACCAAAATCCTTGAAAGCTTTTATGTTGTTAAAAAAAAAAAAAAAAAAAAAATTGAGGCCGGCACCTTTCCCTCCTTCCTCTAAGCCCTTCCCTTGCCTTTTTCCCCTTCTCTTCCAGACACACCAGTGTTAGGACTCCTGTTGTGTCTGGCAGACAGGCCCTCGCTTCTGCCCTCCCGTTTGCCCCCCGCCCCCCACCCCAGAGCCAGCAGCTAGAGTGTGTTTTTGGAAACCACGTCAGCCCTGGTGTTCCCGGGGACATGCCTTGTAGTGAAGGCTGCAGCCGTTGTTAGGCTGAACGTCCTAGAGGAAACAAGAATGCTCCCGTTCCAAGCAAGTTTCTGACTTAGGCAGCAGACACAGAGCACCTGTCATTTGGATAGCCGAGCATGCTGCATTCTCAAATTTTTCTCGCAAGGTGGTTACTCAGATTATTTGGGGCAGGGGAGGAAGAGAGGAGGATGAGTCTTATTTGGTAGAATAGGGTGTTCTGTGAAGGTCTGCATGTTCTGAGCCCGGGAGAGCCATGGGAGAGAGCTGCCCAGGTCTCCCAGAGACAAGCTGGGTGAGCCCAAGGAAGAGCTTGGGTACGGCGGGAGTGGGGCACAGAGCGGCCAGTCAGGGAGGACTGGCAAGGCTCCTGGATGGAGTCACCATCATCGGGAGGAGGTTCTTCGTGTGTTGGAGGACTTCTCAGTTTTCTTCAGGCCAGTCTGAAGACGTTTTCCCCTCTCTGGACCACTATGTCCCCAAGTCAGCTGGTAAACCCAAGCCAGCCACCGAGTGCTCTGGGCCGGCCTGGCTAGTGGCTGGGCGCTGTCTCCACCTCCCTTCTTGCCATGCAAAGCCTCATGTCTCCATGCGCTCTTCTGCAGGGAGGAAATGGTCTCACCACAGCTGGAATGACTGTTTGAGCACAGTTCCCCTGCTGGTCTCATCCTGCAGACACATGGGACCCCGGGTTCCCGCTCTGCCCGGCCCCCCGTGCTGCTCATCTCAGCCCTGGGTGTGGGGCCTGGGCATGGCGCCTGGTTTCCAAACTGGCAAGCAAGACCAGTTGTTCAGCAGATGGCTTGACAGCAGCACAGAATATTTGAAAATGGGTCCGTGCTGGAAAATCCAAGGGTTCCATAGTCCCTGGAGGGCCGAGGCCAGTGGCCTTGGCCACCTCCAGCCGGAGCCTGGCCTGGGCCAGCAGACCACCCTCAGAGAGCCTTTTCCTGCCTGTGTTTGGCCAGAGTCCCCCGGGGGCTGAGTCCCTTCCGACTGTCATGTTCCACACGTAGTCACTGAGCGTCTGTACCAGGCCAGGCACCACGCTGTTCTTGGTCCCCACACAGGTATGCAGAGCTATGTTCCCAGGGCCTGCCAGGCTCTGCCAAGGTTCCTGGAGACCGCGCGGCCGGGACTCTTGCCTGGGAGTCCAGGTGGAAAGTGAGTTGGGTTGGGGTCAGAGAACCAGGTTCCAATTCGGAGGGTTTGGGCTCCCTCCCGCCCCGCCTACCTGTTCTGTCAGGCTGCTCTTTGGAAAGCTGCCCTCCGTGCCCACCCCCAGTTAATCCTTCCGCATGTGGCCCTGGCAGCTCGGATGCCCAGGCAAGGCTTCCTGGCTTTGACCCCCACCCAGGCTGGCATAATCTGATCATCGTCCTGTACAGTTTGCTGATGTTGCTTATGGCTAGTACGTGGGCCTGCTTCTCTCTTGGCTAATCCCCGTGGGCCAGGGTGTTAAAATAAATCTGTTCCGGTGCCTGAATCCCCTTGACGAACATGACGCTTTGGTCTGCTGAGCTGAAGCTCCACTTCCAGAGGGTCATCTGGCTGCCGTCCTGCCGCATGGCTTGACCCTTGTTGTGCAACGAAAGGGGGACTCTTCAAAGGGTAGCCTTCCTTAGCTGTGGCTTTTCTGTGCTCCAGGGAGACCTTGGCTTAGACCTTTGCCGTGAGACCCAGAGGTGAAGCCGCCCATCTGCCCAGATGCACTGGAACTAGGGAGCAGGGCGTGGGCCCCACTCTTGACACACCCCGTTCAGTCGGGGGGGCCAAAGCCCACATCCATGCATGGGCTTGCTTTACAGATGCTCAGATGTTCATGGCTTCAAGCACAGGATGACCTGCTGTCTTAGGTTCCCAGGGCTGCTGTGACAAATGATCTCAAACTCTGTGGCTTAAAACAACAAAACTTGATTCTCTCACAGATCCGGAGGCCGGAAGTTGAATTCTGTTTCACTGGGCCAAGATCAAGGTGTTGGCAGGGCTGGGTGCTGGGAGAGCCATTCCTTGCATCTTCCAGCTTCTGTGGCTGCCAGTGCTCCTTGGCTTGTGGCCACATCACTCCGGTATCTGTCTTTGTGGTCACATCACCTTATCTTTCTCCGTGTGTGTCTGATTGCCCTCTGTCTCTCTTATAAGGACACTTGTAATGGCCCAGGTTGTGTGGATAACCCAGGGTAATCTTAGCATCTCAGAATCCATAACTTAATTACATTTGTAAAAACTTTACCATATAAGGCAACACACATAGATTCCAGGAATCAGGATCTGGTATCTTTGTAGGGCCATTTTTCAGGCTGTCACACCAACTGACCTCACCTTCTCCTGCTTTGCCTCTTGCTCACTCTGCTCCAGCCACACTGGCCTCGCCTCCTTATCATTCTCAAACAAACCATGTTCACTCCTGCCTCAGGGCCTTTGCACTGGCTGTTTCTGCCATCTGGATCTCTTGTACCTTAGATATCTGCCTGGCTCGCTCCCACATCCCCTTCACTTTTTCCTTCAGATGTTGCTTTTTAATTGAGGATGTCCCTGACATTTAAAATCATGTTCCCCTGTCTAGCATTCCTATCTCCTTTCATTGCTGTGTTTTTCTCTTAATACTTATCACTGTGTGCCCAGCTAGAACATAAACTCAAAGGGAACAAGGATTTTTGTTGTTTTGCACATGGCTGTGTCGCCAGCACCTGGAGCAGTACCTGACATGCGGTGTGTATTCAGTACCTGTATGTTCAGTGTGTGGGTGATGTGTACTCTGAGCTGTCTGTACAGAGGAGACGAGCAGAGGAGTAGTCAGTAAGAGATACATAAGTTAGATGGGCTCCCCAAGGGGCAGGCTGGGAAGACTTGGTAGGGTAGGCACTCTTAGAGAGGGCAGGCTTAGAAGTCCAGGGTAAGGGGAGAAAGGAGGCAGAGCTAGGTTTGCCTGGGTACAGACAGCGAGGGTGAGGGCCCATGGGATGGAAGGTAAGACAGCGACATCTGTGACCAGGGCATAGCCAGGTGTTGTGGCAAAGCAGTGACCTCGTAGTATGGTTTACACAGGGGTGGCTCTGGTTGCTAGAAGATGTGGCTGAGCAGAGGGAGGTGAGGTAAGATGGACCGAGAGACATGATCCCTGTTTGGCGTGAATTTTCACATCCTTTCTAGACTCCACTGTCAACCCACGTGTCTCCTTCCACCCCCTCACACCTCTCCGAAGGAAGAAGGCAGTTGAAGAGCCTGTAAGAGATGTTAATGGGTGGGGCTGCTGTGAGTGTGGTACCTTTCCGATGGAAGGGAAATGGGCATCATCACCTTCACAATCCCACCTCTGTGGCCTGTATGTGAGCTCAGCTTGAATGAGCAGAGCTAACGATCTGTCGGGCTGGCTTTGAAGCCCGGGGCGGGGAGGTGCGTTTGTGTGTCTGCTGGGCAGAGGAGACTGTGGGAGAGGGGGACCGCCTCGTTTGCAGTATGCACAGCAGCTCTCCTGAGGCTCCGTGTACTGGCACCCCAGTTTGGGGAGATGCAAGCATTGGGAAGTCGACCAGCTAGCCGCTTGGTTGCCGAATGCTATCAGAGCTAGCTCTGCCTCCAGGGCTTGGGCTGTGGCCTGAAGGATGTGCTGCCTGCCCTCTTCCTGAAGGAGGGGGCCGTGGACTCTGGAGCCCCGGCTGGTCTTCCTTGTGGCGCGGTCAGGGAAGGAGGGTGGGGTAGCCATCTTACCCTGGCTGTGTTGCACAGGAAAGGCCCTGGTCAGCAGCTGGGAGAAGGAAGAGCCAGGGAGACTCAGCTCCCTGTTGCCCCTCCGTCCAGCTGTCGCACAGGGCATTCTGCCCCCCACCCCCTCCCCGGCTCTTCTTCACAGCTGTTGGGTGGTGAGTGGTTGGGGTTTTTTTCCCCTGCTCTTATCCTCCCCCTTTTCTGTTTGCAACAACCTCTCGGGGGAGGTCAGCAGATCTGCTGGAAGAGATGGTTCCCAGGCCCTCATGGTTTGGCAGCTCGTGCAGAGAACTTAGAGCTGGTTCCCCTGGAACATTCCCCCTTGGGCCCCTCCCTTGGAATGGAAGCAGGGGGTGTTGGTGGTGGGAAGTGATCTAGTCCTCCTTTGCCTCCTGCTTGAGCCAACAGCTTCCTCCCTCAGGTTGGGGCCCAGGAAATGGGTCTGCGACTCCCCCTGCCTCAGTCTTGGGCCCTTGGCCTTCCTATGCAGCCAGGGAGGGGGATACGGCCGACTGAGAGGTCTTTTCCCACAAAGGGCAGCACAGGGCCCAGGAGAAGGAGCTGTGATAAAGCCAGGAAGGCTCAGGGTCAGGGCTGAGTTCAGAATTCTGGCTTCCTCCTTGTTGAGAATGTCCCCTCCCCTGACTATTCAGGAGGACTTTGGGGCCCCCAGCATTCAGTCCATGTGCAGGGAAAAATCATGAAGCCAGCTGGAGACGTTGCACTACATGGAAGCCTCCTGCTTTGGTCAAAGATGGAGGATGGGGGACCCCTACTGACATTTTTCCTGTTTTACCAAGTAATGATTGCTTACTGGAGTCCCGTCTGGTAACTTGTTTTGCATGACGCTCCCAGGATCCCAGACCTATGCCAGGCCCATAAAGGGTCCAAGAATGAGGATGCTGGTGGTTCCCTGAGCCTGTGTTCTTCTGGGGCTGGTTGGGATAGGGAGGGCAGGACTTGTCCCGTGGGGAGCACCTGGAATAGCTGGGGCTATTGAATCCATGTGTAAAGGTCACAAGAGAGTAAAAGCAGATTGGCCTTGTTGGCTTATCAGGGAGGACTTCCTGGAGGACGTGGACTGGGAGAGAGGCTGTGCAGGTGGAGAAGCCTCAAAGAATAAAAGAGGCGGGCAGTGTTTGGGAGGCTGATGACCAGACGACACAGAAGCCTTTGGAGAGCCACCACTTCTGACCAGGAAGTGGCTGCTTCCCTGGAGCCTGCCTGAGAAGCCGCTCTGTCTCATGGGGTTTCTCTCCCTGCAGACGCCCCTGTGCTGGCAAGAGCTGGAAGGAGAGCGGGCCAGCTCCTGTACACACAAGCGCTCGGCGTCCTGGGGCAGTACAGACCACCGAAAAGAGGTAACTGACTCCTTTGGCTCGGTGACCATTGAGCTGCCTCCTGCCTAGGCCCAGCGTCGTGGATGCGTCTGCTCCAAAGTGGCCTCAGATCTTCAGTCTCACTTGCCTTTTCCTAACCTGTCAGTGTCATGGCCCAGCTTAGGAGTCCATACCTTTCCACTGGCAGGAGCTTTACAGGGGACTACAGGTGCCCTCCAGCAGCCAGGAGCAGGGTGGGAGCCACCACTGTTCTCCGTGTGCTTGGGGGTTGTATCTGGATAAGCCATTCCGAGGCTGGAGGAAGACAGGGAGCGAGTTTCTGGGAACTGGAAGCCTCCAACCTCACCACCTACTTAACTATGCATCCAGCCTTATTTTTTTTTTTT
>NW_019154110.1:22034781-22068758 GCF_002288905.1 Enhydra lutris kenyoni
TGACAGACAGAGATCACAAGTAGGCAGAGAGGAAGGCAGAGAGGGGGTGGGAAGCAGGCTCTCTGCTGAGCAGAGAGCCCAGTGCGGGGGCTCGATCCCAGGACCCTGGGATCATGACCTGAGCCAAAGGCAGAGGCTTTAACCCACTGAGCCACACAGGTTCCCCCAGCCTTATTTTTAGAAGAAGAGAAAAATAGTTGTGTGTTCCCACTTTTCACTGGCCCTCCCCCTCTCTCGGGAGGATGCCAGTCACCGAGGCTGAGTAGAGAGCAGCACAGACGGGGATCCTGAGCGGTAAACCACCTCCATCTGCCACGCCAGCTGGCAGCGCCTGAGGGCCGACCCTCTGGGAGTCCCCTCGAGCCACTCTTGGTTGCAAGAACAGAGAGAAAATGTGAAGGGAATGCTCTCCAAGTTAAAAGCCAGTGGGAAATACAGAGTATGTGAAGTTTGGAATGATCAGTAAGCAAGGTGTTTACACTAAGCGTGGTCACGGTGTGAATGGTGTCTGAGAGCAGATCTAAAACCACTTCTTTTTGGCAGTGGTCATAACTTGTATGGCAGATCTCCTCTCTGATTCCTATTTAATTTGGACCCATATTTATTTATTATAAATTTTTAAAAAAGATGTTTATTTTATTTGATAGGTCTTTTAAAAGATTTTATTATTTATTTGACAGAGACACAGCAAGAGAGGGAACACAAGCAGGGGGAGTGGGAGAGGGAGAAGCAGGCTTCCCGCCGAGCAGGGACCCCGATGCAGGGTTAGATCCCCCATGACGTGAGCCGAAGGCAGACGCTTAATGTCTGAGCCACCCAGGCACCGCAGTTTGGGCCCATATTTAAAAAGATCTGCATTTCCCGAGCCTTTGCCAGCTGAGGGCGAGTAGGTGGAGAATTACACATGTGACAGGGATAATAATCCAAACCATTTCTAATAATGCGTAATTGTTACAAGATACGGAAGTCAGGACAAAATCTGAGACTCCCTCTTGAGCGTGGGCTCCTTGCTCAGTGCAGTCTCCTTTAAAATGAGGGGAGGGGCTCCTGGGTGGCTCAGTGGGTTAAAGCCTCTGCCTTTGACTCAGGTCATGTTCCGGGGTCCTGGGATTGAGCCCTGCATCAGGCTCTCTGCTCAGCAGGGAGCCTGCTTCCTCCTCCCTCTGACTGCCTCTCTGCCTACTTGTAATCTCTGTCTGTCAAATAAATAAATAAAATCTTTTTAAAAAATAAATAAATAAAATGAGGGGAATCCTTCCAACCTTCCTGGTCCCAGGGCCTCTGAGATAGCTGTAAATGGACTTTGAAGAGTGAATTCAAAATCATCATTTCCCATTTCTATTAATAGCGTGGTATTCCACGCCTTTGGAATCCGTGAAAGACAAAAATGGTTTCGGTATTGCGTATTTTGAATTTTTTGGAAACTGATCCGATTCATTTTTCCAACTTATCCGTGGAATACATGAAATTCAGGAACCGCAGATACCTCATTCATAAGGTCTCTGGCTTGGTCGATGAGCGTATCATCAGTTCTGAACTCACCGAGCTTTCCTGGGAAGTTTTCCATCTTCCTCTTAGGCATTTTGATGGGTCTTGGGCAACAGCCGCACCAGGGAGGAGGGACCTCCGTGCCCTTTAGCTTTGCTTCACCTGCCTCTCCCCCCTCCCATCTCTGGGCTGCCAGATTTCTAAATTGAAGCACCAGCTGCAGAGGACGAAGCTAAGCCGCAGCGGGAAAGAGAAGGAGCGGGGCTCCCCACTGCCAGGGGACCATGCTGTGCGGGGAGCCCTGAGGGTATGTATGTGTCCGCCCCCTTCCTGGACCTGCGTCCCTTGTCGTTGCCCCGTGTGGGGAGGTCCTCACAGGTCTTATGGTCGCTGATTGAGCCTGTCACACTGCCTGCCCTGTGGCCACCTGGCTGCCTAGGTGGTTTAGGCGCCAACTCGGGCTCGCTGAGTGAACCTGGGAGGGCCAGTGGCTCTCCCCTCCACCCCCACACCCCCTTACCATTGACCCAGTGGTGAGCCTACACTCTCTAGAAGCATGCTCTAGACCTCTCAACACACTAACTTCTGAAGAAAAGCCCCCTGAGTTTTCCTACTGCAGTCGACCCTGTCCCCAGATCCTCCTTGACCCACTTGGTTCTGCTGTGTAGACATGACCTTACCCTCCCTGGTCAGAACTAGTAACTCTGCGTGGCTTGCGGGGCCGGGGGCGGGGATGGTCTGTGATCACTCTGTCTGCCTCCTCCTCAGGCATCCCCTCCCAGCTTCCCCTCAGGGTCACCTGTCCTGCGACTCAGCCCCTGCCTGCACCGGAGCCTGGAAGGGCTCAACCAAGAGCTGGAGGAGGTGTTTGTGAAGGAACAGGGCGAAGAGGAGCTGCTGCGGGTGAGTGGGGCGCACCCTCGATGCGGGACAGCCAGCGGCCGTCTGAGGGTGGGTGCAGGCCGGCGGGACTCAGGCTCTCTGGGGGGCTCCGGGCCATGGCCGTGTCGGGAGCACGGTGCAAACACCAGCCTGCACAAGGAACACAAATCGAGTTCATTAGGTTCAAATAGACTTGGCCAGCAGGACAGCAGAGCCGGGCAGTGGAGCGGAGGCAGGCTTGTGGTGCTGGGTGGAAAGAGAGGGAGCCGGCCTCAAGTGGAGGGGAGACTCCGCAGCCAGGAGGAAGGGTCTCGGCACTGCTCTTCAGCTTACCGACCAGCTCTCTGCTCCCCGCCTTCTCATCCCTGTCACCATCACTGTCCCCTGCCCATGCCTCAGTTGCCTGTGTCCCTCACCTCTCCCCCCATGTCCACCTGGGGACCTGCATTCATCCATGTCCAGGTACCCCTGGGCAGCCTCCCCCGACCCTACCCCACTCCCAGGCAGAATCATGTGCTGCGTTTTCTGCCATCTCAGGCACGGTCTTAATACTGACACAGTACAACTGGACAGTGCCAGTTGGGCAGTATTAATATAATTCTAAGGGGTACACTCCTCAGTTTATGAGTTACGTACTGGTTAGTTTTTAATCGATGTCCATGTAGGATTTGATACCCACCCAGACACCTGCACACAGTTCGGTGAGCTGTGGGCACTAGTACCAGGGATGGTTAGTACTAGTACTAGTACCAGGAAGCAAGGAGGGGGTATTTCCTATGTGATAAGGACGTGCATGCCTGTCCTGCAGGGGCTCGCGTGGTCAGCGTCCTGGTGGTTCACCCCTTAGCATGTTTCTCACATGTTCTTCATCTTTGTGTTCCCGGAGAATGTCCCCACCCTCAAGGCTTACAGCCTGCTGGTGGCGTCACCTTGACGAGACCGTATAAATAAGCATGTGATTCTAGATTGGGTTGCAAGGGCCAGGGGAGAAATAAAAAGAGGGGCTTTCCCTTGAATCACTGACTTGAGAAAGCCGTGTCCTGGTGTCGCTGTGTGTCAGCGATAGTGGCCAGAACAGCGAGGGGAGGAGCTTAAGGGACATTGGCGCTCTGCCAGCCCCGAAGAGAGGGGCCTGAGAGTACTTCCCCACCCTTTTCCCTGGCAGATCCTTGATATCCCTGATGGGCACCGCGCCCCAGCTCCCCCCCAGAGTGGCAGCTGTGACCACCCCCTCCTCCTTCTGGAGCCTGGCAACCTTGCCAGCTCTCCCTCCATGCCCCTGGCATCCCCCCAGCCTTCGGGCCTGGCCAGCCGCGAGGAACACCGGGGTACAGTCGAGGAGCTGGCATCCATCCCTCATGACAAAGGTAAGCTAAGGGGGTCCGGGCAGGGCCCGCCTGAGGTCCAGGGGGCCCTCCATGCACTTTCCCCCTCTAGTCAATTTCAAGCCTGGGAGTTCTTACTAACCAACTAGAATATCTTCATGGGTCGCCTTTATTCTGTATGCCATATTAGCCATAGAAACAGTGCTTTCCACAGATTCTGATTTATAATTTATACAAAGTCTCTGCACCTGCACTTCTAGTCTCAGTGGGACCCAGGCAAGCAGCGCCTCTCATCCTCCTGTTTCGGCTAAGGTTAGCATGCGGAGTGGAAAGCCTATGGGTCTGTCCGGCTGGTCCACTGTGCACATTACTAGCAACAGGTTTCAAGGCAGTTGGGAAAGACAGACAATGAGCAAATGTGGTCTCTCGCCCCGGGGTCACACTACTTGACCCGGATTGAAACCCACCCTTTCCGACTCCAAATCTCTACTTTGTCCTGTGCCCTGGCTCCTTCCCGGGAAGATGAGACCCAAGCCCTTCCTCCCCACGATAACGACCCTCCTCTCCTATAGCATTGTGGCCTGCCTCCTTGAACTGGATCCTCACAACGGCCTGTGAGGTAGGCAGGTCAAGGGCATGTCTCACACTTTGCAGAGGTAAACAGAGCATAGAGTAATAAGGAATAAATGACAGATAAATACAGATAAAGTCCATATTGGCAACCTAGACCAAGTATGTTCGCTGCGTGGAAAGGGAGAGGGATTTTATCCCACAAGTGGGGTTGAGTAAGGACGGTACAAGAGCTCTTCCTGGAGGAAGGGATAGCTTCGCAACACTGTGGAGAGGACGAAGCTGTGATATGTCGTAGCAGGGTGGTGTGGTCTTGGAAGAAAGCAGGGAGACAGAAGTTAGGATTCCTTTAATGACGACTTGGAGTCCCAATTGTAGTCTGCCTCCTGGGAATACAGAATTGCTGTTAGACCTGATTTTTCCATCAAAACAACTATATTTTTTAAAAAAGATTTTTTTATTTACATATTAGAGCACAGAGGCAGAGGGGCAGAGGGAGAGAATCCCAAGCAACCTTCCCATTCAACATGGAGCCTGACGTGGGGCTTGATCTCAGGACCCTGAGATCATGACCTGAGCTGAAATCAAGAGTCGGTCGCCCAACTGACTGAGCCACCCAGGCACCCCTCAACTATAATTTTTTATTCTGCGTAACGAGGTACAGACTTTCATAAGCTGCCTCAAAGCTGTCTTCAGGTAAAGCATGGTCAGACAATGTGGATTATTAGCATAACACTGCCAACCCCCCCACCACATGTCCTAGTCTCACCCCTTTACACTGAAGCCTGAGCCCAGGAAGGCAAAGAGCCTCCTTTCCTTCAGCTCCACTGACCTCAGCTTCACTCCTTTTGCAGCCTCCTCTCCGGGCCGCCCAGCCTGCCTTGAAGACAGCAGCCCGTCTCCGGTCCTTGCCTTTGCCGCCTCCCCTCGGCCCAATCATAGCTACGTCTTCAAACGGGAGCCCCCGGAAGGCTGCGAGAGAGTGCGTGTGTTCGAAGAGGCCGTGTGAGTACCTCCTGTGGACCTTGCACCGTGGACAGGACAGGGTGGGGTCGGGATGGGGGTGACAGCCCCGCGCTGTCCTCTCTGACAGGCCCTTCTTCCGCCTTGGACTCTCTCTCGGCCTGGGGCCATGGTCAACTTCAGATGCTCCGGATCACACTTTTTCCGCGACCAAACTTGTTGACATTACCTACTCAGAGCCCTTCAATCTTTGCTTATCATGATCTCTGTGGAAACCTGCTCCCTGCCCACATGCCAGCCACAAGTGCTAGGGGAGCTGGAAAGGAAAGAGATCTGAAACCCAAACCCTCTGTTTTTTTTCTTTTCTTTTTTTTCCCCCCATCCCTGGGAAAGGTGTGAGTTTGCTAGATGGTAATCGGAGAGAGAGAGAGAACATACTAGTAGTTCTTTTCAGGCAAAGAGGGGGAGTGTCTTGTCCCCAGTGGAGTGGTGGGAGGGGGGCCTGAACAGCTTCCTCCCTGCTTCCCAGTCTTCACCCTGGGGCTGTAGTAGTTCAAATGTCATGAACTCCCAGACAGAAATTTCCAGTCCTTACAAGGAAGGACTGTGGAATATTCCCAAGCCAGGTGGGGCAGTTCAGAAGTTGTTCTGATGTTGACTGACTTCTTTACCACAGTGCCTTCCCATCAGCAGAGAGGATCAAGGGCTGAACCTTTCCAGACACCCACCCGGTCCCCCATAGCAGGCACCTCAAAGAGCTCATTTCCTTCCCCCCCACCAGCTTCACAGTCAGCGGGACAGATTCTCAGTCAGGAAGACTTTTCCTGGCCATGTGAGCTGAGATGTCGCTAGGACAGGGTTGGAGCCTTGAGAGCTCCAGTTGTTGAAGCCTGAGCTTTAGCTCAGGTGAGGGAGAGGACAGTGTGTGGTAGCGACAGAGGGTACAGCTCGAAGGCAGAGTGGGAGTTAGGGAGAAAACATGGCCCCCCAGGCTGTTTGCTCCCAGCTTCGCTACATAGCTGTCCAAGAACCCTGGGTCCTCAGGGGCGGTGTGGAGGAAAAGACCAGATCTTGCCCCTTAAGCAGACTGGGCTCGTGTGTCTCTCCCCAGTCCACGTTACGCTTGAGGAGCCACAGTCTGGGATTACTTGTGGAAATGAGGCTGGTGCCTTTCCTGACTCTTCCACACTCACGACTGCCAACACGGGTCTTCAAGCCATCTCCTCCGGCTTCCTGCTCCTGCGTTAATCCTTTGAGAGAGATGGTGACTCCTGGGGCCCTGGGTGGCTCAGTCGGTTAAGCATCGGACTCTTGATTTTGGCTCAGGTCATGATCTCAAAAACAAAAACAAACAAAAAAAAGAGGTGGTGACCTATAGATTGCTTTCCAAGAGGCCCTGGGAGAGAAATTCTCAGCTCAGTGGGGCCTCTCCTGTGTATCAGCTTGCCCATTGGGAAAGTTCTTGTGTTTCACAGTTCTTTTGTCTCATTTTCCTTTTCCTAGCTGCTGATCCTATAAGATGGTCTGGATTTCCCAGGAGGGGAGTCAAGCCATTCAGGGTCAAACCATTCACCTTCATGTCCTTTGAGTGGGGCTTGGCCTCCTGGGGCACCTTCCCCAGGTGGGCGTGCACACACTGAGAGCATTCCCCTCTCCTGCCCATTCCTCACTGTCCGTAAGGTGGGATTCTTGTAAACCCTTCTTGGTCAGGGGAGACCTGGCCGCTGTGGACTCCGCTGGGACCCCAGGCCTTCCCAGAGACCCCCAGCACAGGGGTCTTCACCTCTTTCTTCCCCCTCTTGCCCTGGGCTCACCCCTGCCCTCCTGCTGTCTCCTTCTTCTTCCTGGGTTTGGAATTACTAGAATTCTGCAGTTAGAATGGTCATCAGTTTACCATGCTATATGCTAAGTGCATTTTCCTGTCTGTACATTATACGTGAAGAGGAAGGTGATCGAGGGATCTCCTGGTAACAGAGCTTCACCATCGCACCACACCTTGACCTTCTTAGGAGCCCTCACAACCAGCGGCTTCTCAGCTGCTTCCCCCTTAAAGTATGGCCAGATGTTCCTCGTCTTATCATAGGGATTCATTACTCCAGAACTCCCTGACCTCCCTCCTTTCATCCTTCTGTTTCTTCCACATGATCAGAGGAGTGGGGTTGGGAGGGTGGGTCAAGACCACCTGTTGAGTTAGAGCCCAGAGCTCCTGGTCGAAGGTCGAAGGTCGAAGGTTGGCCTGCCTTCTCACCCGGGTTGTTACCCTTGTGTCTGAGCAAGGGTTTTGGAAAATCACACTTTTCAAATGTGTTCAAGAATGAGATTCCTTAGGTCAGTAGATTTCAATAGGACACATTCCACCCCCCCCCCCCCCCGACCCGCGCCAGGAGACATTCGGCAATGTCAGGGAACATTTTGGGTTGTCACAACTTAAGGGAGGCACAGGTGCTCCAGGCTTCTAGTGGGGAGGTGCCAGGGTCACTGTTAAGCCCCCTCCAGTGCCCAGGGCAGCTCCCCACAACCACAGATTATCCGGCTCAAAATGCCAATAGTGCTTATGCTGAGAGACCCTGCTTCAGGCTATGCAGTGTCTTAGGAAATCATTTTGCCTCGGTCTCTGCTTTTAGGCAAGCAGCCTGCCCTCAAAACACTGTAGTGATGAAACCTCTCAAATTAAAAGATCCCTTGGTCTCCTCTTCTAAAATCACCTCGTCAGGAAGTTCCCCTTCCCATCTAGCTTCAATCCCTCCTGTTTCTAGCTGAAGTAGATTTCCTGTTCAGCCGTATTTCTCATAAATGGACGACTGAGCCTAAAGACTGGTGGTTGCTCCGTGGCCTGTAGTTCTTTGAGTAACTTTGAGTAAGCACCCTGCTTGAACAGACACCCAGCTCCCCTGCTCCCCTGACGCCATGGCACCTCCTGTCCCTTCTCACTGGCTGTTTCTCTCCCTGTGTGTGTGTGTTTCTTTCTCCAATTTCCAGGTCCCCAGGCCCTGACCTGGCCTTCCTGACTTCCTGTCCTGACAAGAACAAAGTCCATTTCAACCCGACCGGCTCGGCCTTCTGCCCCGTCAGCTTGATGAAGCCCCTCTTCCCCAGCATGGGCTTCATTTTCCGTAACTGCCCCTCAGGCCCGGGGTCCCCCCTGCCCCCTGCCAGCCCCAGGCCTCCGCCTCGGAAGGATCCAGAGGCCCCCAAAGCCGCCTCGCTGCCGTTCGAGCCGTGGCAGCGCACCCCGCCGTCAGAAGAGCCTGTGCTTTTCCAGAGTTCCCTGGTGGTCTGAGGGCCCCAACCCTACCACTTCACCATGGAGACCAGTGCCTTGGTGGCAGGCCCCTCACTCGCTCCCCTGAGGTGGGGGATGAGGGAGCCCTTCCCTCGCGGCCTTCGAGCACTTTCATTGATTGTGTCAAAGCCCCGTGTCCTCCTCCTGAGGGACACTAGCCCCTCCAGATGTGAGGGGACCTGCCTTCTCCACTAGCAGCTGGGCAGCTCACAAGTCACACCTGTGTTCCTGCCGCCTCTCTCACTTGGTGGAAAATTCACCTGAAGGTCTTGAGTCACCCCACCCTGGGGTGTGAGTCCAAAGGACTGTCTGTGGGGCCCTTGACCTTGTCATGGAGCAAGCTGGCCATGATGGAAGGAGAGGGAGCCCCACAGATTTCCTTCCCTCTCCTCTACAGACATGGAAGAGGAGATCGGAAAAGAGACAGCCCCATCCTCTCAGCCCCCATCCCCTTGCCTCCCTCTCACTGGAGGAGCTGACCAAAGCAGCCCTAAAGGGGCCAAAACACTTGACCAATCGAGCTGCTGGCAGAGGGGGGAACCAAGCGTTTTTCCCAAGTGGCATTTTCATCTCGCTTTCACCCTAAGATTGTCCTCAGCGGCAGCCCGGCTTGCCCAGCCCCAGGTGGGTGGTGGCGGAGAGGGAGAGCTGGCGTTCCTCCCGGTGACAAGCGGCGACTCCACACACCCCCCCACCTGCCCCGGGACTGGGGTGGTTTAGAAAAATGCCTATTTTTCTTGTATCGATGTAGAAACTCTATTTTCTCCCAAAGACACTATTTTTGCAGCTGTTTGAAGTTTGTATATTTTCCGTACTGCAGAGCTTACACGAAATTGAAGAATGTTAATGTTCAAGTTTTCTTATCCTGTGTTTAGAAGTTGTTTTTTTGCAGATCTTCATGTTAATAGACCAAATAAATAAGTATTCCCAGCAGCTTGAGGTTCTGATAAACATTTTTAGGGGAGGGGAATGGGATGGAGATTGAATGTGTTATATTGCGCATCCTTGTCTTCAAGAGGGGTCTTTACTTAGCATGGGATGATATGGATGTGGGTGTGGTATGCATGTGGGCGTTACGATGTAGGTGTTATGTGGATGTGGGTATTAAATGGATGCACAGAGTCCCTGTCCTCAGGTCACCAGGCTGGGATTCTTTAGATGGACATCTAAGCAATAGGTCCACGGAAAGCCTGTCCAGAATGAAGAGCGTGGTGTTGGTGGGGTGAAGGAGTCAGTGGGGGAAGTCACTAATTCTCGGATGAGTCTGGGAACTCTCCCTAGGGAGAGTGTGTTTCAGAGAGGAAGCAACGGTGACCAAGTTTGACATTGTTGGTGCTCCTTGCACCGGCAAGGGAAACAGGACGAGGGAATGGTCATCGGGTTGAATCTCTTGGCCCAGTTTTAGGGAAGCTTTAGCCCTTCTGGAGTATTCGTTCCATCTCGTGAGGACCCAGAACACACAGGGGTTTGCGGCCTCTCAGCTTTATAGTGCTGCACCTGTAAGAGCTCAGAGGCTCTGGGGAGAACTCAATAACCATCCTGACATGCTGATGGCGCGTTACAATTTACAGACATTTTCACGACATATTATCCCCACCATATGGGTGAAAAGTCGGACTACCCCAAGGTCAGGCATAATAACTACAGTCGAATCTATGTCAGAAGACCATTCACCAGCTCAGTAAGCATCAGATACCGCGTTAGTGCTTGACATAAAATGTTACCAAAATATCACAGCAACCCAATGAGAGAAATTGATAGATGCCACTGGACTGATGAGAGGACAGAAAGATTGTGTAACTTTACCCCCAAGACGCAGATACAAAGTGGGGGCGCTGAGTTGGGGATGCAGATCACTTGAATCCAGTGCCCATGCTTCTAACCACAGTGCTCTCCCACTTGTTACTATTTTCCCGTTATTTTCAGATGAGGAAAGACTCAGAGGCCAAGAGAATTGTTGGAAGTCCCAGCTGGGGAAGCAGCAGAGCTGGGTGTGGAACCCAGGTTTCTCACCCCAGCTACTGTATGGTGCCACAGGCTGATTCCGTGGAATAAGCCACTGGGCGAGAGAACAAATGTGGGGGCCCTATCCCCACTGAGATGGGGGATTGAGGACAGACCCTGTCTTCTATTTCTTACCCCTCCCCCTGAAAGATGTTTGGCCTACCCCCAAAGCCTTAGTGAGTCAGGCCCGGAGTGATGGGTGTGGTGCTGCCTGGAGTTTCCTTCCTTTGCCTGAGGCTGTGCCAAAGAAGTGGGCTGTCAAGCAGAGAAGGAGCCTCTACCCAGATAGCAGCCCAGGGTCCATTGACTAGGTGGGGCTTGGAGGTTGTAGTGGAACGTCCTGGGGTCTTGCCCTAGGTCTTGGGGCCCTCAGGTGGAGGCCCAACCCTTGGATGAGGGAGAGGTTCCAAAAGGAGGTCACGAACGGGAAAATCTGGAAGGCAGCATGAGGGTTTGTTCTACTGTTGATGAGGTGTAACCGGAGGGAATCCGCTTCGGTAAGCATCCATTTCCACCTCTAGGATGTGAAGAAGTAGGATCAGAGTTGAAAACGCGTAATGACTAACAATGCCTTAAACTTGCATAGAACGCTTTACAGTTTTTGAAACACTTTCACAAACCTCAGCTCATTTAATCCTCAGAACAGTCGAGAGGCGATCAAGGGAGGGTGCTACTAATTGTCTATTCCAAGTTTCCGGGCTGGGAAAACTGTTGGCGACAGGTAAAGTTACCCCTTTGAAGCCTAGTGAGGGCCCTTAGAAGGAGGACGCCGCCCTTGAACGCTCTTCTTGCAGAAGGTGAGGCGCCGACGCGGGGCAGCGGCTAGGGGGCGCTGAGGTTCCACTAGACTCTCTGGCGTTAGGACCCAGCGGAAGCCTTACTGCCGACCGGCGAAGAGACTCGGATTAGCCGGGCCGGCCTCCTTCCAGCTCACCTGTCTGTCTTCGCACAGCGCAACCAATTGGTGACCTCCACATCCACATACGTCGTCACTCCTCGCCCGCATAGCTCCTAGGCCATCCGGTCGAGCTCCGAGTCGCAGTTGTCCTCGGAGTTGCCTGATCGGAAGAGCCTGAGGGCTCGGCAGTAATGTCGGAGCAGTGGCTCTTTCTGCTATCAGGAACGAAGGCAAGGTCCCAGGGCGGGTGTCCTTTCCTTGGGAACGGTTTTTGGGTCTCGAAGCTTTTCCTTCTCGGAGGCTCTGAGCTGGCAGCTCTGGCGGTGGCTGCTGGGGCCTACTGAGCGGCGGTCGCATGCAGCTCCTATGAGGCCCCTGTCGCCGGTCGGCGATGTCCGACTGGAGCTGTCGCCGCCGCCGCCGCCGCCGCTGCCGGCTGTGAGCGGGTCTCCGGTCGGGTCGTCCGGGCGTCTCATGGCCGCTAGCAGCTCCCTGCTGCCCGACCGGCTGCGCCTGCCGCTCTGCTTCCTTGGCGTCTTTGTCTGCTATTTCTACTATGGGATCCTGCAGGAAAAGATGTGAGCAGATCCCCGGGGCGGGAGCGCAGACTTGCCTACCCCACCCCCCGCCCCCGTGGCCCGGTTTGCGGGCCTCTGGCCCCTGACCCGGGTGTTCCCTCTTTCCCGCCCTCCCAGCCCCCCGACGACTTTGCAGTTGCGGCTGAGTCTGCTCAGATTTTGGTCTCCTGATTCTCGGGACCTGGTTATTTTTCTTCTTTTTCTCCCTGTTGGTTCTAAGGGCTTGGGTTTTAGATGCTGAGAAGTCTACCCCCCACACAGGTTTCCTTGCTTACTAGCTCCTCTTTGCTACTTCCAGATGTTTGCAGACAGCTGGTTCTTTTGCCCTCGGCCTTGCATGTGTTGCCCACATCCCCTCATCTGCTGCTTGGGGTACCCCGTTTTACTGTCCAATTTTCCACGTTTCCTCTAGCTCCATCCTTTACGGATATTCTTTCCCTAGGCTACCGGATCAGCAGGCTGGGATGTCTGGCTTCTAGATCCAATAAAATCAGCCCTTATTGTGAATAAGGCCAGTGAACCTTACATCCAGAGAAGCAAGATCATTTTAAAGCTTTCGGTAACTCTAGACATACTAGATGACACTGAGTGAAATACACTAATTCTTCCTCTTCTTCTTTTTTTTTTTTCCTCATAATTTCATTCTTAGAACAAGAGGAAAGTATGGGGAGGGAGCCAAGCAGGAGACGTTCACTTTTGCCTTAACTTTGGTCTTCATTCAGTGTGTGATCAATGCTGTGTTTGCCAAGATCTGTGAGTACCTATCTCGTAATCTAGTAATCCCTATCCACTTTTAAGGTTTAACTTTCAACACTCCCACCTTCTTTAGTGCTTTCAAAGTCTCTCTGTTCAGTCTTCAGAACTAATGGCTTTGGAATGGGGTGAAATCCTATTTCCTTAAATTAGACCCAACTTCTGAGTCAGAAATGTGCAGAGAATGGGTATTCTGTGTGCCGGATCCCCATTGAGAACAGTTAATTTTTTTTTTTCTTTCTTTCTCTTTGATTTTCCTTTATGTGTCTGCTTCAAACATGTTTTGAGCTGCTCTTTGTTCCCTAGGGGCTTCAGCAGAGCTAACTCGTCCCTTGAACTGAATGAGCCCCCATTCCTGCTCTGCATGTGGTCTTGTGTTAGGTATAGGTGAGATTGGAGAGTTGAATAACCTTCAGAGATTTCCCAGTCTAAGAAGACAGAAATACTTTGTGCTTCTCGTCTTCTTTGACACATTTCCTTTCACTTGGCTTCAGCTTTGGCTCAGTGACCCATCCTGGGCCCACCAGGTTTCTCTTATACATTTTTTGTCTCTTCCCAGTGATCCAGTTTTTTGACACTGCCAGGGTGGATCGCACTCGGAGCTGGCTCTATGCCGCCTGTTCTGTCTCCTATCTGGGTGCCATGGTCTCCAGCAACTCGGCACTGCAATTTGTCAACTATCCGACTCAGGTGAAACCTCAGGGTGTGATGAGGGTTGGCTCAGAAGTTGTTTGAAAAGAACTAAGAATTCTTCGCTCAGGTCTGTGACTTAAATGAAAGAGATTGTGTTGGGAGAATTTCAGAGGCCAAAGAGCCACAGATCTGAGGTCTAGTGGCGGTGGGTTGGCCATGATAGGCTGTGGTTTCTGGTGCAGACCCCACATGACTTTTCTTAACAGAGTGCCTAGCACAGTGCCTGGCACATCCCAGAGGCTCACGTACTATTTGCTGAATTTCATTTCAGGTCCTTGGTAAATCCTGCAAGCCAATCCCAGGTAAGCAGAAGCAGATGGTCTCCCTCTATCTACCATCATCATTCTTCCTCTAGTAGGCTCTCTGCTCGTCTGCTAGAGTTGTGTGTCCCTTCCGATTGTCATCCCATCACAGCTATCTCCAAAGCCAGCCCTCCATCCCTTCCCCCTGCCATCCTGTCCTCTGTATCACCTCTGGTGGTGTTGGGTATACATGGGCTGGAAGCTAGAGGCTGACCAAGTCAGCTTCACATGCCAGTCATTTTGGTGTCCTGTGTGCTTACATTGTCATTAGAGTTAGGTCACATTTTGATCGTCAGTTTCTTTCTTTGAACCTCTCACTCATCCACTATTCCCACTCTTTCCCTTGTTCCTTCTTGGATCGTTCACCTTTGTTCTCTGCCTTTTCCCTGCCTTCTGCCGTTTGTTCTCCCCATTGCTCAACCCTGTCTATCCAGGTGCCAGCCTTGCGCCTTCCTCATAGCTTCTGTAGGCCTTCCTTCTCAGACATTCTTTTCTCACAGGAGCCTCCTAAGAGGACAGTGTTGGGCTCATCAGTGCCTGTGGGTATCCAAATTTTCCACTGTTTCTTCCCTGTAGTCATGCTCCTTGGAGTTACGCTCTTGAAGAAGAAGTACCCAATGGCCAAGTACCTGTGTGTGTTGCTAATTGTGGCTGGAGTGGCCCTTTTCATGTACAAACCCAAGAAAGTAGTTGGGATGGAAGAACACACAGTTGGCTACGGAGAGCTGCTTCTGGTATGTGATCCTGGTGGGAAAGGCAGCCTTTTCCTGTAATCACAACCAAGGAGCATCCCACCTGGGCATCCAAAAGGCCGGTTATGTGTCAAGAGGGAGATTGCGATGCTCCTTGCCCCCCATTTCGGGTCTTTGTCTCTTGCTGCGTGGCCCCCACTCTGCTAAGGCCACAGCGGGAAGACTGAAATCTTGAACAATATCTCAGCTCTCCTGAGGGGAAACTCTGAGGCCTGCATTTAAGTGCTGGTGTGAGGCCAGAGAGACCTGAGAGCAAATAGGGAAGGAATGGCATGTTTCTCACTGTGGCTTTCTGAGAAACCTGGAAGCCAGAGTTTAAAAATAACACTGGAGTAGCTCTTGCTTGCTGTGTATTAGGCATTGTTCCCAGTGGTTTATCTATTAGTCAGTTGATTTACTTATTTTAAAAGATTTTATTTATTTATTTGGCAGAGAGAGACACAGTGAGAGAGGGAACACAAGCAGGGGGAAGTGGGAGGGGGAGAAGCAGGCTTCCCGCAGAACAAGGAGCCCTATGCAGGGCTCGATCCCAGGACCCCAGGATCATGACCTGAGCCGAAGGCAGACGCTTAACGACTGAGCCACCCGAGGCACCCCTAGTTGGTTAATTTTTACAACAGTAACCTTATAGCGTATGTAGTATTAGCTCCATTTTCCGTATGAAGACACAGACAGAGGTTAAGTCACTTGCCATGGTCACACGGCTGTGAAGTGGCAGAAGTAGAGGCTCACTTTGCCCAGGCTTCTAATTCCGGGCAGTAGGAGCAGAGAATCTAGTCTGGAGCACTCCTCCATGCCAGGAGGCTACCAGGCCGGTACCAGGTGTCTGTTCTCTACTCTCACGGGAAAAAATACCTGGCTCGGCACATGTTCCAGGCTTCGTGGCACTGCCTCCCATTCCACTCTGATTATATTTACTCTGTGGCTCAGATAGTTCTAGTGCCTGGGCGGGGCAGCGGGCAGCCAGCACGATCTCTCCTGACCGAATGGTAGCTTTGTGAGGAGTCTCAGAAGAGTGAGAGTCCTGTGTCCTGGGTTAGGGAGGGGCCCCGGTGGCCTTCTCACTGCAGGGGGCACCCTCTCTTTTCCAGTTATTATCTCTGACCCTGGATGGACTGACGGGCGTTTCCCAGGACCACATGCGAGCTCATTACCAAACAGGCTCCAACCACATGATGCTGAACATCAACCTTTGGTCGACATTGCTGCTGGGAGCCGGTAAGGAGCAGCTCTGCTGTTCTTTCCACACGTCACCAGAGGGCAGACTGTCGCCCTCCAACGGATCCCTAGCTCAGACTCCGGTTGCAGACTTTGCCCAGGTCAAAGGCCTGTCTCGGCCCCAAGATGCCCTTCTGTCCAAGCCCCTGGAAAAGCCTTCCTGGAGAAACGTTCCTCGGCAGGCTCTGCCTGCTACTTATGACTGGCACGATCATAGGCAGACCTGTGACATTTTCCCTGGGAGGACGTGGGGTAGCAGGTAACAGGGGTGCCTTGGGAACTCGCCTTCTGAGAGAGATGAGATACCAGTATTTGGCGTATACTGACTGTACTTTGAATACGAATGCATGTGCTTTTAAATCAGTGCTTCCTAACCTCTTTTCAAATCTGGGCGCGTGTAGGAAGTACTTTTTGTACAGCACAGTGGGGTTAATGGAGGAGGCTGCTGATGGCTGGAGTGGCCAGCACTTGGGGCTGCCTTGAGCTGGGGATGTGTGGGTCAGTGTCTTCCCAACGTCTGAGGATCTCTGCTTCCAGTGATTTTGGCAGAAGTAGCTAATCGACTCACAAGCGTCTCTGGGAAGAGTCTGCGGTTAATTTCTCTCATCAGGAAACTAGGAGCAGGATGCCTAGTGTGAACTCAGTCCCTGCATTTGTCCACACCCCATTCTGTGGGGTCCTTTCCCAGGCTGTACAGACATGGGTGCCAACACAGGCTCCGTGCTCTGTTCATTCTTTACCATTTCTCCCCAGGAATCCTGTTCACTGGGGAGCTCTGGGAGTTCTTGAGCTTTGCCGAAAGATACCCTACCATCATCTATAACATCCTGCTCTTTGGCCTGACCAGTGCTCTAGGTCAGGTGAGTACCTCAAGACCGGGTAGCCTGGCTTCCCCGAGAAAGACCGACCCGGGAAGACGGCAGCAAGACTAGCCCTGATGTACTGCCACAGATTTTGACCTTGGGGCAGAGCCCCAAGAGCCGGCCTGACCCCACTTTCTCGGTCTTTCTAGAGCTTCATCTTCATGACAGTTGTGTATTTTGGCCCCCTGACCTGCTCCATCATCACCACAACTCGAAAGTTCTTCACCATCTTGGCCTCTGTGATCCTCTTCGCCAACCCTATCAGCCCCCTGCAGTGGGTGGGCACCATACTCGTGTTCTTGGGTAAGTTCCCTGCGGAGCTCACATCTCTGGGCACATGGAGCAGCAGTCACAGAGCTTGCTTTTTCCTTTTTTTGTTTTATTTAAGTTTTGGTTTTTTTGTGGGGGGGGTAGCGAGAGGGAGCGGGGAGGAGCAGAGGGAGAGAGAATCCCAAGCAGCCTCCTCACTCAGTACGGAGCCCAACTCGGGGTTCAATCTCAGAACTCTGAGATCATGACCTGAATCAAAATCAAGAGTCAGATGCTTAACCGACTGAGCCACCCAGGTGCCCTGTGACAGAACTTTAGATATTTTTTTTCCTGAATTATGTATTTATGAAATTGATTTATTTCATTTCATTTTATTTATTATTATTATTTTTAAAGATTTTATTTATTTATTTGATAGAGATCACAAGTAGGCAGAGAGGCAGGCAGAGAGAGAGAGGAGGAAGCAGGCTCCCTGCCAAGCAGAGAGCCCATTCGGGGCTTGATCCCAGGACTCTGGGATCATGACCTGAGCTAAAGGCAGAGGCTTTAACCCACTGAGCCACCCAGACACCCCTGATTTAGTTATTTTAGAGAAGATGTTTTTTAAAAAGGAGAGGAAGCCAAAAAAAAAAAAAAAAAAAACAAAGAATTATTCCTCCTAACCCTCCCTTCCTTTTTTTTTTTTTTTTTTTCCTCTAATCCACCCTTCCTAATGAGCATTTCATTTTAGTGATCTTCCTCCAGCAACTCGGGTTTCCTCAGACACTGAGCAGATAAAATTGTTGTACTTACTCCCCACCAATCTGTGTTGCTATGGATGAGATGAGAGAACTAGCTAAGAAGTACTGACATTTTTTAAGTTTTACTGTATTTTATTGTATATATGTAATTGTATATATAACTTTATATACATATATATATATATAAATACATATGTGATTATCTATATTTTGGTGATTTTTTTCATTTGATGCCTTACTTTTTCTCTGAGGGAGTTCTATAAAACCAGTGTTTGGAGTTAGTTTTATTTAAAGCCCCAATTTTGGAGAACCAAGCTGACCTTCTCCTCTCCCCATGCTACTCTCAAAATCATTGGTAGTTTTCATGTCTCGTCATAAAGCTAAGCCCATCTTCTCCCTTTTCATAGGTCTCGGTCTCGATGCCAAGTTTGGGAAAGGAGCCAAGAAGACATCCCACTAGGAAGAGAGAGACTACCTCCACTTCGAGAATATTTAAGTTATTATCTCAAATACGGACATCTCTTGGGCAAATGGACACAATAAGGATAAAGGACTGGGTTCCAGTCTGCTTTTGGTTTTTGTGGGGTTTTTTGTTTTGATTTGTTTTTTAAGAAAAGGAAGCAAAATCACATACTCTGAAAAAAGCACTTGGATTTTAATAAGACAGAGTTGGCAGTTTCTGTTCTGGATGACCTGGAGCACAGCCTAACTCGAGGGGAGGAGGGGGAGGAAGAGGCAGAGCCTGATGCTCTTTGCCCAAACTCCTGCTCGGGTGCAGGAAACCTGGCTGGGTGGCTCACTCCCCCAGGAGCCCAAGCGTTGCATGGAGGACCTTGAATAAATTTGCAGTTGGCCTTGTGGCCTCTGTTCCCGCAGGTGAGGGTCTGAATCTGCCAGGACAGGTGGTTGGCTGTTAGAGCCAGAGAATGTCAAAATCACTTTACCTCTTCAGGCTCTGGTGGGCAAATATTTCCTTAAGAACTCCCGATACAGTCTTTCCTCAGGAAACCTCCCTTGAGGTTGGGGGCGGGGGTGGAAATGAGCCCAGAGCCTCAGAGTCTGCTGTGTTTCACATTTCCCCACGGCCTCCTCTTCAGCCAGAGCTCAAGCCTGGAGTGCAGACCCGGTGTGGTCTGCACTCCACCGGGAGTGGAGACCCGATATATATATCATGAACAGCTTGGGAAGGTCGATTCCCTCCATCCTGTCTCCCGAATCTGTTCTCAGTCCACCTGGTCTCCTCCTGGGGAGGCTGGATTAATCCTATTCTCCTGTTCCCTTCGGCTGCTAAAGCGTTGCAGTCCTCTGCTGTTGTGGCCCTGCCAGCGTGTCCCCATGCCAACTTCTGCCTGTTGAAAGGGATGCTGGCGGAACGCTTGGTGGCTGGGTGCTGGCACAGAGCCCCCGTCAAGTTTCCTGGGTGGCAATGGGGGGAGAAGGCGGAGCATGGAGTGGAGCCACCTGCCCACAGCCGTCTTCAGAGCTGGAAATCACAATCCTCCACGGACCAAACTTTACACATGAAAGTGCATTTCCACCAGCTGCAACTTTCTCTCCATCTGTTCCGCAGCCCCAGCCCCGTGGCTCTCCAGCTGGGAGCCCAGCCTCCTTCCTGAGCGGCTGCCTCGCCACCCCTCCCCAGCCTTTCAAGCCAGCCTCACTTGAGCTCCTGTCGCTCTCTAGGGGTGCTCGTGTCTCTGCAGCTCTGCCCCCAAAGGCCCCCTCTCATTCTGAGCTCCTTGAGAGAAGAGGTTTTAAGTACATCTGGCTGAACTTCCTTCCTTCTCCACCCCCTTTCCCCTGAGTTTTTTTTTTTGTTTGTTTTTTGTTTTTTTTCATCCCAAAGCTTGCATCAATTAGCCCCTTCCCTTCTGGATTGTTAGTTCTTCCAAGCTGTCTTCTGTGGCTTGGATGGGTGGTCAGAGTGTGTGGCCAGTGCCAGGGACCTACAGGCCTGCTGTCCCAACTATCGGACCAATTCCTTCCACCTCCAGTCTCTGCACTTCCCAACTAGCTGTCTCACAGACACTTCATGCTAGGCACGAAGAGCAAGACAGAATCTTCCGGAGCCGAGCGTGGCTCACACCTGCTACTAGAGCAAGTGCATCCTACCTACCATGTGCCAAGAGCCTGCTGCTGGTCTATCTACTCAGCACCCATCTAACCCATCACTCCTGTGTGCTGCGCACCGTGAACTTGTTAGGAGTTCAAAGCTGAGTAGGACCAGGGCTTACCCTCTGGGGAGGTTCACAGTCTCGTAGAGAGACGGGTAAATAAACCATTGCATCTCAGACGCGCAGAGCTAACTACCAAGTGTCTGGGCAAGGCGAGGCTTGAGCTGCAGCGTGTGGGAAGATGAAAGGTGGAGGAAACAAAGCCAAGTGGGAAATGGGGTTTTCAACTGCCCGGCCTCTCCACTTGCTCCTGCCTTCAGTCAGGTCGAGTGGGAGCAGTGACTGTGCCCTAAGGCTGTTGTTCAGCCCAAAGGGGAACAGGTGAAGACATGGCGTGAGCTGTCGCTGAGCTCGGTGACGTGCTTACCTACGGGATCTCGGGAGCCCAGCGTGCCAGGTTTGACCGGAGTCAGCAGCGCTCTGTCAGGGCATAAGGGCTGATAAATGTGAAATACCAGGCAAGTTCCAACAAAAGTGGTGTTGATCGCTAACCCTGGGCGGCCCGATGCCTCAGGTTTGTCAAGATCAAAAGACTTTTCATCTGTAGTTAATTCTCAGCTATGTGTAGAAGGGGGTGGGGTGGGGAGCCAGCACACCAGTTTCCCCAAACACTGTATTTTTAGTTTGGGGTGTACTATACCTGACGCCTATTTTGGTCAAACCTTAAGGTTAGTCTCCTCAGTTTTTGGTGCTCAAGCTTATGGAAAAGTGGTCTGTCCATCTCATGTGAGGGCAGTGACCCACCAATGTGATTTGGGGTGAAAACGGGGCGGGGGGGAAGCTCTTACAGAATTAAACATTAAAAGAAAGAAAGAGTATGTTGTTTTAAAGGGACAGAAATTAAACATTCCAGTGGATCATCTTTCAGACGAGGCATTTAAGAACAGATGATGTGTTTTTCCACAGCCCTGTGACACCCTTGCAAAGAGGACCAAGCAAGCCCCTCTGTTCCTTAGAGAAATGGAAAAACAGGTTAGGGAAGTCTGGCTGACCTGCGGTAGGTCCCTGGGTATGTGCTTACGAGATGAACTAGAACACAAGATTCCCTGAGTCCTAGTGGCATCTTGGACCTGTGCCCTCAGAGGGGGAGAGGCAGAGCTCCTCAGGAGGCCTATTGCCTGTGCTGTCTGATCCCGCTTGTCAGTGGAACAGTTTGCACATTTTATGAGTGGTGGTGCTGGTCACTTTCTCCAGATGCCGCGGCAGAGAAATTATCCTGGGTCTCTGCGGGATCATTCAACTCTTCCCACTGAAAACACACCAGCTGTCTTCAGGAGCCACAATCTCACATATTTATTGAACTCCTTTCCCAGAGCTCTTTAGTTCCTGAGAATTTGTCCTAGCAACCCTCCTGGGGAGAGCTTAGGCCAGGACAAGTCTCCCTGCATTTGGGATAGGGAGCCTGAAACCCGCCGGAGTGCATCAGCCAGAAGTCCCATGGCTGTGGGAAGGCAGGGCCCGAAAGTGAGTCTTCACTTCCCACATGTCCGAGGTCAGAGAGCTAAGCCACTGGTTCCCAGTCGTTTGGATATCCTGGTCCAGTAGAATTTCCAAATAATATGGGGGGGGGGTGTCTATTTTTTTTTTTTTAAATAAGGACATTAAAACAAAAAAATCTATCACCAATATGGCTTACAACAAGCCATTTAACTCTAAAAATTTTAGGAAGCACTCCAAGATAAGGACCCTTCTTCCAAAGAAATTATAGTTGGAAATCATACCATGGTGTAGATGAAATAATTTTTTAGTTACAGAAAATGTTCAACATAAAATACTCTTCTATGATAATACATTGTAGGATATATCCTTATGATTTTTCACACAATACAATGTGGTCAGTTTGGGGGCTGTACTCCACAATGCAGTCCACTGACCCTGGAACGTCACACAAACATGCTGACAAAGATGAAAGCAACCCCCAACCAGATTTTACATCATTTAGAACATTCGGAGAGTCTGAAAACAACATCCCCCTGACCTGGGCCACTTTCTGCCTTCCTCTATAGGGTTAGGAGGAGAGCAGGCTGTGGGGATCAGAGAACTTTCCAGTAACTGCTGTAGGAGGGAAACTTGGAGGCTTGGAACACTCTGCTCCAATATCTGCTCCCAAAATGTTCCGGCCATGGCTTTGATCACCCAGCTCAGAGCTCAGAATTAACTCTGGAAAGTTTTCACCTACTGATTAAAGGCAATTTCTGACAGACATAGTCCTTAGAACCAGCAGCCTATGCCTGCCATGGCAAGAAGGGTGGGAAGGGGAACAAAGAGGGTCTTGGACTAGGGAGTGATTTCATTCAGTGCCTTCCGCTTGGCTGAGGCATGAGTCCACAAAGGCTGGTGGGTTTTCTGTCCAAATAGGCCTGATTCTCTGTTCTTTCTGGGAGAAGCGGAAGAGGAAAGAGGTTCACGGCATTTACGAAGGGGAGGGACTGAATGTTTCTTGCTGCCCACTTCTGTGTCTTGTCATGGTATGTGGGTGGCCAGAGCTAGCAGAACCACCACGTTTCCGTTTAGGTTCTGACTGGACACCATTTCCTCCTACTCAGGGTCTAGAACTGCCACATCAAGACCACAGCCCTAGAAGGAATGTGTCACTCTTATGTGAAGGCTTGGAACTCCCTGGAATTTTAAGAAAAAGTGTCTGTGCATGAAAAAATAATAGTGTCTGTGTGTGCATAATGGTACAAGTGCTCATACATATGTCAAGCTGGTCGGTTCATTTTTCTATGAAGAGTCCACAGCTCTCCAGATTCTCAAAGGTGTTCATACACAGTATCCACCATCATCCTGGGGCTCATTTAATCCAAAGCCATTTCCCAAATACAACGGTGTAACTGGGCACCACTACAAAATGTGAGAAAGCACCATCCCCAGCTGTGCTTAGAGGAGGGGTGGGGGTGAGGTTGCAGAGCTAGAGTGATCCATTCAAGGTCATTTCTGGTTTTCTCCTGGCCCCTCCACACACTTTATCTGGGACTGTCCCATTCAGCAAATAAAAACACAGGATGCCCAGCTGAGTGTGAATTGCAGATAAACAACACTTTTTTTTTTTTTTTTAGTATAAGTATGTCTCATCTAATACTTGTGACATACTTATATTCTTTTTTTTTAAGATTATTTATTTATTTATTTATTTGACAGATGGAGATCACAAGTAGGCAGAGAGGCAGGCAGAAAGAGAGAGAGAGAGAGGAAGGGAAGCAGGCTCCCTGCTGAGCAGAGAGCCCGATGTGGGGCTCGATCCCAGGACCCTGGGATCATGACCTGAGCTGAAGGTAGAGGCTTTAACCCACTGAGCCACTCAGGTGCCCCTGACATACTTAAATTCTTATATCACAAATTATATGTGCAATATTTGAGGCACACTTCTATGTGTTGTGTATCTGAAATTCAAGTTTAGCCAGTGTTGCGTATTTATCTGACAAGCCTGTGGCATTAGTCATTATTGCACATGTTCTCACCGGCCTTTCTTCTCCCTTGCCATCACCCCTTGCCATCCTGCGCGGAGAGCCTGCAGGTACTTTTTTGCTCAGGGCCAAACGTCTTAGAATTCCCCTTTTGGCCCCGGGGAGGTGCCAGCCTAGACCTCGTCGGCAGGGGGCACCATTTTCTTAAAATAGATCCCAAGTGGCGCTTCCGGGGCCTCGGAAAGAGAAAGTGGGGCATTGAATGGAATTCTATTTGCTGCTCCTGCCTTCCCTCCCGAGCTCCCTTCTCCCCACCTCACACCTTGCCAGACTTATCTCTGAAACAAGATCTGCTCCTGTTACTTCACTCCTTAAATCTCTTCGAAGGGTCCGTGGTTACCATCAGAGCGCGGCATGAAAAGGGCTTCGGGATCCCACTAGACTGTTTTTCCCTGCTTCAACTCCTGCTGCTTCTACCCTCCGTGATCCCACCCACCTCACACTTCCAGCATCCCCATTCACCGCGAACTATTTGCAGTTTCCCTGTACACTATTTACTGCCATGCCTTTGTGCCCACAGTTCCCTCTGCTTGGAATTCCCTTTCCCACCTGGTGCTTCCAGCGTCTCCATTCATTCAACACGTCGCACCAGCATGTTCCGAGACAAGCCGGATACCAGGCACTCAGCGTCGCACGGAGATACTGTGCACTAGGCGGCCAACCACGGCCCTTCCCTTGGGCACCATAGATGGGGGTGGGGAGGGGAAGAACAATCAGCAAGTTATCAAATCAACATGACACTTAAAATTGGTTCTGGGGTGGGGCGCCTGGGTGGCTCAATGGAAAATAAATAAATAAAATCTTTAAAAAAAAAATTGGTTCTGGGGTTAACCAATCTGACCCCTTCCAGCAGAGTTGATGGTTGCCTCCTCTGGTCCTCCAACAGCTTTTCATTTTAAGGGTCCTGAATTCTACCACCTGAGCACAATTGTTTCAGGAAGCCTGAACGAATGAAGCCAGCCGGTTGGAGCTAATAGGGAAGGGCTGGGGCACAGAGGTGGAGGGGTGTGGCTGTGACTAACTGAGACTCTGCGTTCTGTCCAAAGGGGACAGTGGCTTACCACCTCTTCCCGATTGTTGCCAAATCTGTCATTTCAAAAAAAGAAAAAAAAAATGGAAATACCGATTTTTACGTGAACTCTCCCAATTTTTAAAATTCTTTGCCCCCTAAACTAAACACGCCAATAGGGTCGATTTGGCCCAGGGCCACTAGTTCACCCCCTACCCTATGGCAACACTATGTTACTGCCTTGCCCCTGATTAATATTTATGGATATTTTTCTCCCCTGGGGACCAAGTCCTTGTGTCTTTCTCCCCTAACACAGTGACTGGCTCACGGTAGGTGCCACACATCAATCAATGCTCGTGGAAGGACCTAAGGGAGGGAGGGAGGAGGGACACAAATGGGCGAACAACAGGTTGTTGATGGGAAGTTCTTATTATTTCTGCTTTGGGCATGGGACAGATGGACCAAGGAAGCCTGAGACAGTTTATTGCCGAGAGTGCCTGTGTGTGTGAGTGTGTTCCCATGCTAGCAGGTGTGACAGCTGGAAAATGTGTCTAAGAACCATCAGCTCCTTTCTTGGTGGGCTCCCAAGCCCTCCCTCCCCATTCTTGGTGGATGGGAGGGAGGAGAAGAAGGCAGGGCTTGCGGTGGACTCCTGGCTTCCTTCCAGGACCTGTAGTCACTGGCACAGAGATCAGAAAGAGCTTATATAGGCTTTTGGTACCAACTGATACATCCTCAGGGGAAGGTGTCTGGCAGCTGCTGCCACCCACCGCCTCCTCGCTAGAGCGCCCACTGCATTGCAAGCAGTTGCGGGGGGGGGCTCGCTTGAGCAGAGTGAGATAATCAAAATGACCCTTTGCCGGGCATTGGGGAGTCAAAACATGCGAGTTAAAGAGAAGGAAGGTGGAGGTGGGGGGGCACTTAGACTCCCCGTCAAGCCCCTCAGAAACAGAGCAGGAGTTTGACCCCTGGATCAGTCAGCTGATTTCCATGAATGGCATGCTGTCCCTTTTTTTTTTTTTCATCAAGAGAGGAGTCTGCCTTGTGCCCACACAGAGCATCTCATATGCATTCTTACTGCCCCGATGAATAAGAACGTACCTTTGGAAGATAGACATCTGAGGCTTAGAAAGTACATTTTGTCTAATTTTCAGGAGAAATGACTAGATCATTCAGGAATCAGAGCCTCCATCTTGGCCCTGAAAGCTTTTGTGAGGTCTGGAAAATGCCATCTTCTGAATCTGAGAATGGCGAGTGTGTCAGGGCAGGCTGAAGTACATAGGATTCACTCTGGAAGCTGGACTAGGGAAATTTCTGCCCCACGACTCTCTTTCTGGTGAGAGGTCTCTTGAAAGCCAGAGCCACCTCTAGCTCCCAGGCAGGGCACTTCTTGTTCCCTACCAGCACTTGGTCAGCCAGAAGCTTTGAAGCAAGACTTCCAGGAAGCAATGTCTCCCACAGGCGGTGCTGACTCAGCCCAGACTCCAAGCTTTAAGTCTGGTCCCTGTCCCAGAGAAGCCAGAGGCGCAGAGGGGGGCTGTGCTCCTGGGCTGTGTTCCAGCAGCCGGGAAAGGGGGGAATGGGGGGCACAGACCCTGGATCGCTTAGGCTTTTGCTAAGGGAAAGGGGAAGGGGACTCAACAGTGGCCAGACTCCTCCGGGTTCCAGCACCCTTTAATGAAATCTAGTTTTTCCATGTTTCCAGAGGGAGGGATGGTGGCTAATTCAGTACTTTGCATTTGGGAATAAGAACAACCTTTGATATGTTCCCCTGGCTCTCATTTCTAATCTCCTGTGGGGGTCAAGGCAGTGTGACTGACCATCTCTCTGACTCTCCAACATCCTCTTCCCCAGACTACTCTACTTGGGTTAAAGGGAGATTCATGCACCCTCTCTCCTGACCTTTTTCATGAACTACCTGATTCCTTCTGCCTCTGCTTCCCTCCTCCCTGCCCTCTCTCTCTGGATCCTTTGCTGTCATTTTCCTCTGTCCATACTCTTACCTTCTCTCTCTCTTTCTCTCTTTCTCTCTCTCCCTGCGGTTCTGATGGCAAATCCTTTCCCTGGCACAGACCCTCTACTTGCTCGCCAGCCCTGCTGGGTTACTTTCCTCATTCTGTAGCCTCTATCCAATTATCTCTCTGGCCAGGCTCATGGGGAGCCCTCTCCTCCAGCCGCCCTGCTGCTGGCAATGCTGTCACCCACGATTCATTTCCATTTGGGGATGGGGATGGAAAACTGCTTGGAATGAGCTGGGAGATGTTTGGCAATCCGTTCTGCCTTCTACTCCAAGGGCCCCAGAAGAGAATCTTCGGGAAGAGGACACCATTTTCCAGAGCATTAAGGGCTGCAGGATCTAGTTTTAACGAACGTGGGATCCACATTCATTAGAGTCGGTTAGCCAGCCCTTAAAAGCAAGGGCCCATCGACAGGGAAGACGGGAGGCCTTTGCCACAGAAAACGAAGCCGTGACTCAAAGGCGTCACATAGATGCTTCCTTGCTCATCCACGTTCCTGAGTTTAATGTCTTTGGCTTGGGAATTAACTTTGAGACTTTTCCAACTTAGATTAAAAATAGAGCTCATAAATGCCATCACAGGCACTTTCCGATAAGGTGGCCTTTTAAGGGAAGGCTGGGCTCCCAAGCAGAGGGTGTGAGTCAAAGAGCCTCTGAGTGGGTGCTCAGAGTGCTTAAGGCCAGCCTGCTGACCGGACTGTGGCCAAACAGGGGAGGCCGGAAGAGGAAGCTGCTGGAGGCTTCTGTTCCTGAAACGTCAGGAACCAAGGTCCTTAGAGGAATGTTTATATCACTCATTCTTCTGTTTATGCTTCCCACAAGCTTTTACCTGAATACCTACTACGTGCTAGAAACACAGCTTGGTGCTAGAAATGAGATAGAGGAAAAGAAAAAGAAATCCCACCACCATGGAGCTTTCCACCTAGTGAGGGACACAGATGGGGCCTGGATGAGTATGACTTAGGGGGAAAGTGCAGGGAGGGGAACAGCGGGGAGCCCCAGCTCTGGGTTGAGGGGGGTGTCTTACTTGCACAGTTGCCTGGAGGAACAGATGGATAAAATCAAAGCCTGGAGAAGCAGCAGAGAATTGGCCAGGCGAAGGTGGGGGTGGGGGCAGGGAAAGGTGTGGGGAAGACTATTCTGGTAGGAAGTAATAGCCCGAGCAAAAAGAGAGAACTTGGTTTACTCGCGGGAATTGAAAGTAGCTCTGTGTGTGATGGTAATCGGTATTGCTAAGCAGGGTGGGAGGGTAGGAGAGACCCCTGGAGACAAAGGGGTGGTCCCTGGTAAAGAGCCTTTCGCCCTGTTAAGGAGTTTGGACTTTATCCTGAGGGTCATGGGCACCCATGGAAGGGTTGCCCGCAAAGAAGTAAGTCCATTGGATTGACATTTAAGGAAGCTGACTCTGGCTGCAGAGCAGAGAATGAACTGGAAGGGGAAAATCAGAGGCTGGGAGGCCAGTGAGGAGGTGGCCACCGTTCAGGGAAGAATTGGGGAAGTGTCCGTGAAGACGGAAGGAAGGAGGCAGAGCCGGGCCATAATTGAGGGATGGAATTGTCAGAACATGGAGGTGTGTCCGAAGTGGGCTGGAGGAATTGGGGGTCGTTCCCAGTTCCCAGACTCAGCTGCTTGGTGGGACAGAGAAAACTGGAAGAGAAGCACGTTTTAGATCTGCTCTGAGGTGCCCGGGTGACCTCCACCTGAGGCTATCTATGTGGGTCAACCAGGCTGGTTGGGTGTGTCAAGTGGGAGGCTCAAGAAAGATCTGGCTCAAGATGGATTTGGAATATTCTTTAGCAGATGGGTGGTCGTGGAGCCATGAAAGTGAATGATCGATCTCGAGGCAAGTGAGGGCAGTGTGAGGAGGAGAGGAACCGAATAGAATCCAAGGAAAATGGATATAAAAAGGATGGCCAAAAGCAGAGCCCCAAAGGAGACTGAGAAAGAGCAGCTGGAGAAGCAGAAGGAAAACCAGGACAAAGGGTCATCCTTCTCCTGCCAAGAGTGCCCTGACGTCCCTTCAGGAATTCATTCCTCCATGTTCTGGGCCCTGGGGTTTGGGTCCTAGAGGAAAGAGGCTTGCTGGCTCTGTCTAACCCTTCTGCCCCACCTCCCACAGCGCCCCCCATTCTCCCACTTGCTCTCTGTCTCTGGCTACTCATTTCCCTTGAGTTTTGCAGAGTCTCCACGCTCCCCCTGGCCTGAGGATCTCCATGTCTCTGGGGTATTTTCCTTCCTCATTCTCCTTCTCCACACTGACCTTCTAGGTAGGCTTCCAACCTCTACTCAAGTCTTCCTTCACATTCCAGACAAGACCAGGGCTCTCTGTCATTCATTCGTTCCCTCCTTCGTTTGTTCAGTGTGTATGAAGTGCCGGCTGTCCACGTGTCTGCACGGTGCCCAATGCTGGGACATTCTGGAGAGCGGAACAGACTGCTATGGAACTTACAGTTGATTAAGTGAGACCGATAATAAACCAGTAAATACTCAAAAAATTAAAAACTGTTGTTAGTAATGTGAGGGAAGTAAACAGAGTACCATGATCGAAGATAATGGAAGGTCCTTGTCTGGGATAGCATAGATGGTCAGAGGAGGCTTTCTGCGGATGTGAAATTAAATTGAGACCTGAAAGAAGGAGCCATGTGAGAAGCCAGGGTGGAAGTGTTCCATGCAGAGGGAACAGTAACCGAAAACATCTATGGAGGGAACAGTCTCGATGGGCTTTACCGGTTCCAAGAATTGACACATGGCTGGCATGGCTGAAGACAAGGAAAAAGGGACACGAGATGTGGTTGAACCCAAGACTCTTGTAGGCAGGGGCTACAAAGTATGGATTTTATTCTTGGTGCCATGAGAAGAATTCAAAGGTTTTGAGCAGGAGTGCAGCATAATCTGACTTAAGTTTTAATTAGGTTGTCCAGGTTGCTGAGTGAAGAATGGATGGAGAGACAAGCCAAATACTAGGGACACTATTTAGAATCCCCTCACTGTGTTTCAGGCAAAAGAGCATGGTGTCTAGGACTTAAGTGGAACTGGGAAGATCAAAAGAAGTGGATGGATTCAAGGGATACTTTGAAACGAGAGCTTCTGGGAACTTCTGATGGATCAGATGTGAGGTGTCGGGGGGGAAAAGGAGTTGAAGGATGATGCCTGATTCCTGGCTTGACTGAGTGGAAAGAGAACCAGGCTGGCTTGACTTGACCTTTCCCAGCCTCACTGGTCCCTCTACCCCCTTCCTTGGAGCCCCTGTAGCAAATCTTCAGAAGCTCAGAGCTTGAGAAGCAAGGGCCATTCGAAAACCACTGGGTTGACGAATCTTTATGGTTCCTTCCAGTTTGGATTTCTTTAAATTCTAAACTGAAAACCCTATCTGGATGAGGGAATTATTTCTATTTCTTTCGACTTCTCCTGTAGTTACCTTGCTAAAGCTCTGTACCCAGGGAGCATTCAGTAAGTGCTAGTTGACTGTTCATTGTAGCACAGACCTTCTATAATTGAATTTTAGATTAAATTCTTTTTTTAAAAAAATAGGATTCTAACATAGAGTAAACTTCCAGTTGAAATCAATTCACCTTGATAAAGGAGAGCCATGGCAAGAATAATCTAAAATTATAAAATCCAAAGTAATTTCTACTTGAGTTGAGGCAGAGGAAAAAAATGTGTTTTTGCTAACCTAATAATCTACATTTAGGTATATGTTATTTTAGGGCAAATGTCAACAGGTTGTGGATCAATTCCATTCAGAATAGGACCAAAAAAACCCCATTGAAAATAATTCATAACAGTATATAATCTCCATTTGCTAATACATTCTTTGTTGAAAATGACTATCGGCCCTCTAAAACTTATTTGGAAGCGAGGACTTCAAGGTATTTTTAGACCTAGTTAAAGATGCACGAGACAACTGTGCTGCCAGTCTAAGGCAAAAATCAGAGGAACGCTAGGACTCAAAGTTGCCATTTCCTCTCTGCTCTTTCCCACAGCTGCTTCTTTGCCTGGTGCTCCACTCCTCAGACATCATGTTTGCCAGCCATTTTTCTGGGTTAAAAACAAACTCAGAACTTCAATTGATCTGCAAGCACATGGGTCAAATCCTCAGATAACCACACCATTATAATCCTTTCGTGTTATTAAAGAAGGAAGTAAAGTATCCTAATGCCTTTCGAATGCCAAGCCCTTATGAACAAACATCACGTCATTTGATGCCACTTATTACCCTACGATGGATGCCCCCACGTCGCAGATAAGGTGGGAGAACTGGTCTCCAGCATCTGCTCTGCGAGCCCTCTGCTGTGGATAACATCAGGAAGAAGGAGTGCTAAACATTTCACCATGGGTACTGTAGCAGCATGGCGGTCAGGGCCCAGGACGTTGACCAAGACAGGTCAACTGGGTGCTGCTGCCTGCGTTTGGGGTTTGCAGCACGAGGCACAAAGATGGAAGAAGTTTAGACATCTTTTGCCTCGGTAGCAGTGGAAGCCACGTGTCCGGCGGTGGCACTCTGTGGCAGTGTCCAGCCATGGGACCTCCCGGCCACAGTGTCCTGCTGAAGAAGGCTGGTCTTCCTCCATGAACCTCTGATTTTCAGTCAGATTTCAGAATCTGATTCTCGAGGTTCTGTCAGTTCTGGAGGCCAGAGGTATTTCTTCAGTAAATTCCAGTTTGGGTTGAGAGAGCTAGAAGCTGGTGTGGTTTTCGTGACCAGAGAGCCTGACCCATCTGTGAGGAAACAGACTCCAAGTCTTGTTCATGGACCCCAGCTAGCAAGTGGCCATGTTCTGGCTGAGAAGCTTGTGCAGTTTCTTTGATTTCCTGCTTCCCAAAGAATTTGAACGAATTCGAGAAAAGGAGGGAGCATGGTGTACAGATGAAGGCAGGGCTTGGAGACTAGCAGCTCTATGAACACTTACCCCTAAACCCACATTCAGTAATACACCCTAAATAAGCGGGTTCTCCTCTGTGCCAGGGACTCTGCTAAGTTCAAATATCATCTCAGTTGACCCACGCAACAATATGATAGGGTGGACATTATTTTCTCCATTGTTCAGGTGGGAAAACTGAGGCTCGCAGAGGTTTTGTCCAAGTTTATATTATAATAAATGTTCGTGTTGAACTTAGGTCTCCTGACAAAGAAGCTGGAATTCATTCATTAAGCCATAGCTACCTCGCTATGAAATTTAATCAATCGATCGATAGTTCTCCACTGCCAATTTTCCATTAACCCCTTTGTGGCCTCCGCACCACCTCGTCAACGTGATCTTGTTGGCATGCTTCCTTGCGTATGGTTTTACAATTGTGTCCCAGAGTATGTCACCTGTCTCTGTTCTTTTAGACTGAGAACCTCCAGAGCACAGGACCAGGCCTCCCCAGTGAGAATATTCCTTCCTGCATACACATCTCTGATGTCCCTGCAGGGCTCCACCATGGCAGGCCTGGGGCTGAGGTTCATTGCCTGGCCAACTGAGAGAGAGGAGAGGACCGTATCTTGCTACAGTGCTTACAACTGGATGGGAGCCTGGACTCCTCTTTGGTTCAGCCCTGCCTGCCTCCACCTCCCCTACAGCTTCAAGGGAAATCACGCTTTTGCTTACTAGACTGTACAGTGGCGTCGAAGATCTTCATTAGCAGCATAAAGACCAGATGTCTTGCGGTCTTTTGAGACGGAGCCCTTGCCCAGACCTGGCTTACACTGGCCAATGAATACTTTGTCATTTGTGTTTTGGAATTAAGAAAACGCAGTTCGGCACGTTTCCTACCACCACAGGAGCAGTGAATTGAATCGGTGCCATTGTGAGCTTGATTGTTGTTGCATAGATAAAACCCTCATTGAGTCCCTCAAGAGAAAAAAAGAATTTTATTTTGAAGGGTGGGGGCCTTCTTGCTTGTCGACAGTTACAACAACCAAACAGTAAATGGAGGAAATAATGAAGTAACCACACGTTCCCCCCCCCAAACCTTGCGAAGAGGCTGGGTGAGTTTTTAATTAGTGCTTCGTTTTCAATAAATCTGTATCTGTACATGGCGCTGATGCTTTCCTGGATAAGGGAAAGATAATAATGAGAATCCTATTTTTCAGTCCCACACTAAAGGGATGCCTCGTATATTTAATCATGCTGTAGAAATCCTGGCAGCTTTCTCTGAGCCCAGCCTCTGCTCTAATTACATTTCTAGATTTTAGTAAATTGAAAGGGAAAATGTAGGAACAAAATAATTAAAACCGAAGAGGAAGTGCATATTAAAAAGGAGAAGCTGTTTAAAATTCTTCCACACAGTGTTTCCAAGGACATCTACAGGCATTTAATCAGATCCACACCAAATCAAAGCCCTTTGTACAGAGGCTGGTGGATCACATCTCGGGTGGGCGGGATGGTCCTCACAGCAGAACGGGAGCCTCACTGCACCAGGCTACAGATGGGGTAGGACTCATGTCCTTCCAGAGCTCTGGAGGTTCAGGGCCGGCGTGGACAAGCTGCTAGCACAGATTCACTAGCCCTGAGGAGTTCCTTCCCGGGTGCCAGGCAGAATCTGACTACACCAGATTGATTAGCCCCAAGTGTGAGGTGGCTAAACTATGCGGTTCCTGCCTCCAGTTTCCTTTTTCTGCACCCCTTCCCCTTCTCTGTGCTCCTCCCTCCAAGGGGTACCCTTTTTCTTTCTTCCTTGCCAACCTGTGAACTCTGAAGTGAAGAGAACAGGAACTGAACAGCCTCAGTGACACCAGGAGTCAATTACTTGAACTGGGTTACCTGGTTACCCACGGGGCACTCTAAAGATTTTCATAAGAACCAAAAACCTTGCTGGCTTCAGCTAAAGGAATGAATTGTTTACTGAGGATGAGGATGAGCAGAACCTCACTGGAAAGTTTCAAGCATCAGCCTACTAGGTGACAAAAGCTCTTTTTGTTTTAATCAAGGTAGGCCCAGCACTCACATCATGGTGGAAGTTAGGATCTCCATTTTTGATCATGTTGTCTGAAATACAGTTGGAGCAAGCTCTAGGAGCTTAGAAGGCTTTCCTAGGACGTTCTAAATTGTGGGATTGTAGGGCATTCTCGTGTACTTGAAAGTGGAAGGCAGCCTGGCTCCATCAGGGGTTTCTTTCCAAACCCCTGTGGCTTTGCTCATGGGCTCTCAGCCTTCCCTAATGAACAGATTCACCGGCCACCTGGCGCCAGGACGCATGTGGCAGGAGACAAGTGAGCACAGTCTCCTGGAGACAGTCCCATGACAGCAAAGCTTCCGGAAGCTGTTCCCAAGGCAGGACACAGCCTTCATCACCCCATGACCTGCAGGCTCACCTGGCTGCTCTTTTGGGTCCAATGCCTCTGACATTTGAGTGTGTGTATCTGTGTAATGATACTATCTCAGTGTGGAAAAGAGACAAAACCTACTCTGGATTATTTGGCTTGACCCTGTAGGAACAATTTTTGAAAGTTTAAGCTAAAGGAAAGGATCATAGCAATAATAAATATCCCATCGGGGCCCCTGGGTGGCTCAGTGGGTTAAAGCCTCTGCCTTCGGCTCAGGTCATGATCCCAGGGTCCTGGGATAGAGTCCTGCATGGGGCTCTCTCCTCAGTGGGGAGCCTGCTTCCCCCACCCCCGCCTGCCTCTCTGCCTATTTGTGATCTCTTTCTGTCAAATAAATAAATAAAATCTTAAAAACAAAACAAAACAAATATCCCACCACTGACATTATCACTCTAACATGGGGATGACCTCCCCCCCCC
>NW_019154110.1:22068858-22086148 GCF_002288905.1 Enhydra lutris kenyoni
AAACAAAAAACACCAACCCCCCCCCCCCCTCCCCCCCCCCCCCCCACAGGGGCGCCCCCCCCCCCCCCCCCCCCCCCCCCCCCCCCCGCTCCAAGGGCCAAGATGCTGGAGGCTTTTTTTCTTTTACTCAACCCAGGAGTCACTGATGGCCCTTGGGAGCCGGGATGTGAGGCCAGCTGGGGACCTGGGTGTCCAAGACAACAAGTTGTCACTGAATAAAGTCCCTTTCAGTTAAGCCACCCACATGCCCATCTTCCCCCAAGAGGATGATCCTTGGTTTTGTTTTCAAATGCCAAAATCTAGGTGACTTAAAAGTCTTTAGAATTATCATGAAGTCCAAAAAATAGTTTACTGACACAAAGCTTTCAGAAAAAGTGAGGGAATGCGACTTAAAAGTGTCGGTAATCCATACACTTCTTGCAAATATAAACTGCTATTGTTCAATGCCCTTATTGTTACGCTGCCCACCCTGACTCCCCTAACCCCCCACCCCCACCCTTGGTAGGCCTCTTTTTGGTCCTCGCACCTCCGCATAGCCTGCCGCGCCGGGCGTGCAACCCCCTCCCTGTTCCCGCCTCTTTCTAGTCAAGCCCCTCCTTCCCCTCAAATCCCCCGGCCCAGTGGAGCCGGCGGGACGCACGCGCAGTAAGGGAGGTAGGCAGAGTCTTGAGAAAGAGGGAGGAGGGGCAGGAGAACTCAGGGAGGGGAGAAGAGGAGCGGAGGCCGCGCGGGGTGGGGCCTGGCGGGTACGCGCTCGCTGCGTCTACGTGCTGACGCCATGACGCCCCGGCCGGTGTGTGTGTCGGTGTGTGTGTGTGTGTGAGTGTGCGCGCTCCGAGTGTGTGTGTATTTGTGTATCGGCGGTCCCGCAGGTCCCGGATGTTGCGGACAGTATGAAGCGAGCGCAGGGGGACGGGGACCAGCAGCTGTCGCCGCCGTTCTCAGGTGAGTGGGGGGAGGAGAGTCAAGGGAGAGGGTTGTCCTGTGGGAGTGTGGGGGGGGCGCCTCCCTTAAGAGGTGACTGCCCCCCCACCCCCCCCCCCCCCCCCCCGCCACTCACATACTCTTCTCTGTTCCATATCCCACATCTTGGGTTACGTGGCCTGGGAATGTCAGAGCCTAATCAGCCGTTCCTTCCCCAATCCTAAGCATTCAGGAGACACAAATGCGCCCCCTGCCTTCAGCCCCCCCATCATTTTCCCAGCCCCATCCCCCTTGCCAAATAGTGAGCTGTCGCCTGCGGCGAGATGGGTGACTGCGCATGCGCGAGTGTGAAAGAACTAGGGGTGCTTGTTCGCTGCCCCCGGGGCGCATGCGCATCGCAGTGTTGCAGGGACCTGCGGGATAAAGAGCCCCTTGACCACGCGCCCGCCTTCTTCGCAGACAGTGGGCTGCCAGATAGTGTGCCTGTTGCTCCTATCCTAAAGGGAGCGTTTAAATTATTTGACGGACCTTCTGACAAAGCAGTATTTGCATCTGATGTTGCCCTAGAGACTCCCAGGCTACTAACGCCTTCCAGAGCCAACGTGCCCCACGCTGACCCTTCTTTTGAAACTGTCACTGCAACTTCTAGTTCCAGGATTACTTTTCTTTCCTCCCACAGTCATGGTGTACTTTTTTAATACAAGCATCCCCTAAACTTAGGAGTAGGTGCCCCAACCCATTCAATTATTCTGGCAGGGGATTTTGGTGGCTTTTCTAAGGAGGACTAAGGGTCACAAAAAAGAAAGTAAGGACTATCTTTTAGTAAAATTCTTAACTGTCTTTGTAGAACTAGATATGGTAGAAATAGAGAACACAGTGTAAGGCTTAGAGCAGTAACTGTAAATCAAGACATCAGGGTTCTCTCCTCTCTAGCTCTCCTACTTTGTGTGACCTATTTGCCTCTTGTTTTGTGAAAGATCTTCCTTTTAAAAAACAAACCAAAACTTCTTAGCACTTTCGTTTTAGCTGTACATTATTGATGCTCTGTGAATATCACACGAAAACAAAAGCAATCTGAAACTACTAGTGGGGGATAACTTACCCCGTGGAGTTTTTAACTTTAAGCAGTGGGAGTGATGTTTCTTGCCCATTTGCAAATAATGAAGATCAGTATAAAATAAGGAACTCTAAAGTACAGTATTATTTCAGTGATCCAGGACGTAGGTTTTCAGCTGGCAGATTTTTCATGGTCCTTAATTTGCTGCTATATGGCCACTCTTAGATACTTGGATGCTTCTTCCCTCTGACATCAGAACAGGGTGAGGAGATGATAAATTCTTACAGGCAGAAGGTTTACTGAATAGCAATGAAATGAATAACTGAATTGTTGGGGGCGGGGGCAGCTTTTTGTTTGTTTTTCAGTTATCTTTGACAAACCGGTTTCCTATCTGGATAACTGGGGATGGGTGATATTTTATTTTCTATTTTCTTCCCTTTGTGTTCTTTCTTTGGTATTCTAGCAAGGCTTTTTTGGGTGCCATTCTTTTTTTTTTTTTTTTTAAGATTTTATTTATTTATTTGACAGACAGAGATCACAAGTAGGCAGAGAGGCAGGCAGAGAGAGAGGAGGAAGCAGGCTCCCTGCTGAGCCGAGAGCCCGATGCGGGGCTCAATCCCAGGACACTGAGATCATGACCTGAGCTGAAGGCAGAGGCTTTAACCCACTGAGTCATCCAGGCACCCCTTGGCTGCCATTCTTAACTGTAGGACCTTATGTTTTGGGGCCTTAAAGTATATATATATATATATTTTTTTTCACTTCCCCTTTTAACCCTGGCCTTTGCATGTTTCAGCTGTCTTTTGTGCTGTTTTCTGTTGCCATGGTTACAGTGGGACCCAAGAGATGACACAGAAGCAGCACAGGAATTTGGTGGGGGGGGGGGGCATAGATCATCCCGTTTCCTGGAAAGAGCTGGAGACTTATCTTGTTTTCCTTGTGTGAAGACTGAGGAGTATAAAGTTATTGGGACAGCTCCACACTTAGGGTGGGGATAGTTTGTTGGTGTCTGTTGGCGCTTTGGTGACTTCTGGTAGAGCTCTTCATAGTGGTTAGTGAACTGGAAGATGTTCAGTGTTGCCTGTGTCCAGACTTGCATCAGGTTCTGATAAAAATTTTGAAAGAAATAAGTAGCCACTTCTCAGGAGGTTTCTGTCATGTGTGGTGCTTTGTTTCTAGAAGTGTTTCATTTGGTTGAATTTACTGAAGCCTTATTCAAAAATTGTTATGGTGTGAACGCATGACTGCTTTTAGGATTAGGAGGAGTATCATTAATTTGTATTGGTGCAAAGCCATGTTTAAAAAGACTCTTTAAAATGGGTAACACATGGGGCACATGGGTGGCACAGTTGGTTAAGCTTCCCACTCTAGGTTTTGGCTCAGGTCAGTTGTCTCAGGGTTCTGAGATCTAGTCCCCCGTGGGGCCCCGCACTCAACTCAGAGTCTGCTGAAGACTCTCTCCCTTTCTCTCTCCCCACCTTGCACTCACTGTCTCTCACTCTCTAAAATAAATAAATATTTTAAAAAATAAGATGGGTAACACACACGAAACAAAATTCAAAAGGTACACAGGAAGAGAAAAATCTCCTTCTCTGTCCTCTTTTCGTCCATCTAGTTAAACCCTCCTAAACCCTCCGCAAAGTAAACTGTTGTGACCCTTATATTGTTTACCCTTCCAGAGATAGTCAATGCTTTTATAAGCATATACAACTTTTAAGTTTTTGTTTTTATTTACTGTTTTACACAAATGGTAAGATACTATAGCCATTATTCTGCACTTTGCTCTTGTCACTTAGTAACTCTTGGCCATCATTCCATACAGTTATAGAAAACCTCTTCCTTTTTGAAAGATGACAGATATTGCCTTGTACAGATGTACCATCATTCAGCCAGCTCTTATCATTGGATACTTAGGTTGTTTCCAGCGCTACAACTAATTCCTTGTATGCGCTTTTTAGGTACATGGGTATCTTTTGGGTAAAGTCCTAGCAGAAGTGCGGGATCAGAGGATGTATGCATTTTTAATGTTGTTAGATACTGCTGAATTGCTTGTCATAGAGGTTGTATGCATTTATGTTCCTGCCAGAAGTTGTGTGAGTCTGCCTTTTTCCTCACCAGCACTGTATTATCAAAGTGGTTTTTTTTTCTTTGTACAGTCTTTTATCTAAGATTTTAAGTTCATTATGTAGCTCATTAAGTTTCATTATACCCAAGAGTTGTGGATAAATACTGTCTGTCTGCAGATGGGAGTGGTGGTGGAAGATAGTGTTCACTAAAGAATAATGTCGTGAGAATAAAGTCACAGGTCTGAATAACACAGCAAATCCATGACACTTCTCAGAAGACATAAAGCTTAAAATTTAAGCTTCCTTTAACTCCTAGATGCTATTTTCTCTGCAAAATTCTGTAAGCCCATAAGCGATGTTTTAGGATCTCCTTTTGATAGCTTTGACTCCAAGTTGTTTGTACAAGCAAACTGCCATTCTGTTGAGGAGCTGAAAAAGCTAACCCAGTTAGTTAGAGGTGCTTTACTGAGAGCTTTCCTAAGGTATTGGTACTAGTGCTTTTTAAAAGTCTCCTAAATTGTAGACTGTTTCACTGTGAGTTGTGAGGAAATGGAAAATAACTTAAAAATGCCTGGGCCTGAAGGAGCTCACTGTCTTGTTAGAAAACCAAATCTACTGCATATGTGAAATAGTAAGTGAATACTTAGAATGGGAACGCAATACACTGTGTTTCATGTTGAGAGGACTTTGTAAGAGAGTGATAAGGTTTAGAGGAGAGTTCCTTTCGGAGGCCTTCCTGGAGGAAGTGCATTTTGATCCCTTCCCTACCCCGCCTTTTACAACTGTTTGTGTAAAAAATTTTAAACATACAGAAAAATTCAAAGAATAGAACAGTTATCACCTTTATACCAATTATCCCTTAGATTCCATAGTTTCCCTTTTGCTGTATTTACTTTACATATATATGTGTACTTGTGTTTATATATATAATGTGTAAATTTTTATGTTGTAGACATCGTGACATCTTAATACTTTCATACTTTAAATACTTTAGATGCATCTTTTTAAAGAGATTGTTTTGCTTAATTGTTCTTAGAATACATTGTCTTAGTTAAGGCAATTAACAGTAATTTCCTAAAACTATCTAATATCCAGTTAATGTTCAGATTTTCTCCAGACATGTATCTTTAGTCTTTTTAAATTTAGAGCAGTTTATTTAGAAGCCACAAGAAATTGCCTTTATGAAGAGACCAAGCCAAGTGATACCAAGAGACCAAGTGATATATTCTTACTGAATATATCACTTCTAGAATTTTCTGATTGTTTCTTCACGGTTTCATTTAATTGGTTCCTTTATGCTTGTATTTCCTATAAACTGGCATTTAAGTCTATGGTCTGATTAGATTCAGGTTAAATACTTTTGGTAAGATTTTGGTAAGAATTCTTCATAGGTATTGCTCTGTACCTCCCATTGGGTCACAATAAGAGAAATAATGTCATAATATCCCATTATTAATGATGTTTGTTTGTTTGATCATTTGTTTAAAATACCAAATCTCCAGTGTAGACATTTTTTTCCCTTTGTAGTTAGTAAGTAATCTGTAGAGTGGTGACACTTTGGAACTATGCTATTCCACTTTTTCAGCAGTCTGTCACCTAATGATAGGGATCCTTGTCTGAACCAGTTGTTTCTTTGGTCGTTGCAAAGTGCTAATTTTCCAATTCTGCTGTCCCTTTTACATTGATTAGTCTTTAGTCTTTTGTAAAGATTTCCCTTATCAGTTAGGAATAATTATAATTTCTATCAAAAGTTAGATAAATTCTTAATTTTCCTTTTAACAATTTCCTGAGTAAGTGGATGGTATAATAATCACTTCTAATGGTGGCAAATGAATTGTTTCTTTTTCTCACTTTCTTTGTTTTAGTATCATTGTAGATTCAGGACCTTAATTTATTCTACATGTTACCAACAATTATAGACATTTTTTGAAGCCCAAAATATTTCATATTTGGCATATGCAGAACTTTTTTTTTTTAATATGTGCAGACCTTTTAAGCTTGATGTATGAGTGCTTCTTTGCCCTCTGGTATAAGCAGTTCCTGCCTCACTTTGTGTTTTTCCTGTTCTAGTTGTGGAACCATCTGTGTGTATGTGTGTGTGTGTGTGTGTGTGTGAGAGAGAGAGAGAGAGAGACAGAGAGAGAGAGATACATACACGTCTGTGTGTATACACCCATATGTAGCATTTATATGTATGTCACATCTTCCCTTTTATTATGTTGTTCATCATGGAACTTCTGGAGCCAACATCTAAAAACTGAAGGTGCCTTTATTCTAACACAATGCACCTAGTGTTTGACTCACCTCTGTGCCACTGACATTGTTGGATTCTGGATCTTAGACCTCACAGATTCCTTGTTTTGAATACTCTTTGTGAAAGACAGGTAGTACCTCTGAAGACAGCATTGCTTCCCCCCACCTCCCCAATGTAAGGTTAGCTGTAGAAGAGACTGGGAATTTCTTCTCTCATGAGCAGCCTGGCTTTTTTTCCAAAATGAAAGGTACACAAAATGGAATTTAGAGATGGAAATTGTGTTTATGAGCTTTCTTGGAGACGTAGGGTTTGAGTGTTCTGTAAAAGCATCTTAGTGTGTTCGTGCACAAGTGTGTGTTTCTTTCCTCCCTTTTCCTCGTTTCTACACAGTTCTCCACACAATTAGAGCGTTATGTAAAATTATGCTGTGATAGCATATTTTTTTCATTATCACTAGATTTTCATCGTAAAAAAAAGGAATGAGAAATTGTTCTTAATTAGAGAAATTTTTCAGATAGGCCATGAACTCTGATATCTAGTTATCTTAACTCAGGGTCTGGAATAGTGCTGAATCCTGTGGATTTTTGTCATGTACTGTAGACTCAGGAGAAATGTTGGCACATCTACCGTGTTTTCTTAAAAATCCATCACACTAATGAAGGTTAATACAAACAAAAGGTGCAGTAGAACTGCATTCTAAAGCTAGTTTTAGGGATTGGACTAATTCCTGTCTTAGTAGAAAATGTTTTATTAGACTCTCACTGTGTAGTGGTGTTTTGAGTAATCTTACTGATTTCAAGTTACTTGAGGCCTGATAATAACAGTATTGTAATATGTATCTGAAATTCTGTTTATTTTTATTTTTTTACTATATTGTCATATTTACTTCCAGGCTTGAGGAGGTTATTCTCAACCTGGATTCAGGACAATACTGGCTCCATATTAAATTCTGGTTGTGTATTCAGGGTGGTTTTTGCGTGTTTGTTTGCAGGCCTGGTGAATCACTCTGAAAGGCTATGCTGACACATTTGCCACTAAGATCCAATAGCTTCTTTTGTTTTTGACAAGCTCCCATTATAGGAAAAAAGATTCTGAAGTTTAATCTCTCCGGGAAATGCCTGGGCCTTCATTCTTACAACTGTAGTCACGTTTTAATAGAATTGGCAGGAGTTGCCTAGCTGCTCTGTGTGGCAAAGCTGGTCATGCTGCTTGGGGAGAGCTGGAAGCAGACCTCAGAGTGGGAGTTAAACATTCAGACAGTAACCCTTACTTGACTGTGAAGACCTTTCTTCTTAACTGTTTGTTTCTAAGAAGCTCTTGGCACAAATTTTCCTACTGAGGCACTAACTACATTAGAGAAGGGCTTGCAGTAGTTCTCTGAAAAGCCTCTAATTCTCTTCTCTAGTATATCTGTCTGTCTGTAAGAAAAATGTATGTAATCATTCAGCTCCTTAATTTAAGGTTTACACATTTGTTGGTATGTAGAAACAGGTACTGTTTTCTGTTTTTCTCGTTTTGATTACTTTAGTTACTTAATATGAGTAGAGTCATGTGGTATTTGTCCTTTTGTATCTGGCTTATATCCCGTAGCATCCTGTGTTTGAGGTTCATCTGTGTTCTAGCACGTGTCAGAATTTCCTTCCTTTTTAAGACTGAATAATATTCCGCTGTGCGCATACACCCCATTTTGTTTGTTCATCTGTTCATCGGTGTTCACTTGCGTCGCTTCCACCTTTTGGCCACTGTGAATCCTGCCACTCTGAGTATGGGTTCTCGGCTAGCTTTTTGAGATCCTGCTTTCAGTTCTTCTGGATCTATACCCAGAAGTGGAATTGCTGAATCATATGGTATTTCTATTTTTAATTTTGTTGAGGAACTGCCTTACCGTTGGATGTAATGGCTGCATCATTTTACATTTGTACCAGCAGTGCACGGGGGCTCCAGCTGCTCTACATCCTTACCAACTCTTATTATTTTCTGGAGGTTTTTTGATAGTAGCCAGCCTAAGAGTGTATTTAAAATTTTTTTAAACTCTATCTTTTTTTTTTTTTTTTAAGATTTTATTTATTTGACGGAGAGAAATCACAAGTAGGCAGAGAGGCAGGCAGAGAGAGAGGGAGAAGCAGGCTTCCCGCCGTGCAGGGCTCGATCCCAGGACCCTGAAATCATGACCTGAGCCGAAGACAGAGGCTTAACGCAGTGGGCCACCCAGGCGCCCCTGAATTTATCTTTTATTGACACTAAGTTTTAAACTTTAACAGAGTCAGATTTATTACATTTTTCCATTATCATGTGTGTTTTTGTGTCTTAATGAAGAAATCCTCCCCTATACTGAGGTAACACTTATGTCTTATGTTCCCCAGCATCATGTACCGAACGGTCATGTCTGCCCCTTACGACTTTATAATGCCATTTACATGTTTCTGTGCTTCCTGTTCTGTAATGTTGGTCTGTTTGCCTATCTCCTACTGGTACGACACTGCCTTAATTATCTTAGCTTTGTAATTGTTCATATGTAGTAGGGCAAGTCTCTACTTTGTTCTTTTTCTGTTCATCAGCCTCCGTGAAAAACTGTGTCAGGCTAGTATATTTTAATGAAGCCATTTGCTGTCTAAAGTGTATTGACATGATATATAATGGCCTTCTCCAGAACAAAACGAAACAAAAAACAACAAACCAAGCCTCCTTTAATCTAACAGCTGACCATTAAGCTTGTCTCTTGTTCTGAATAAGGCTCTAATTTCCATTCAGATTTTAGTTTTGTTGGAGTGATTTTCATTTTAAGTGGGGATATGATCTTCAAATGAAGGAGAACTTCTGTTATAATACGGTGTCTCAGATAAGGACATGGAATAAAACACTCATGGTAACAGTATTGAAGTTCTGTGGTGTTAAGGCTTTCTTGATCATAAGGAAAAGAAACCTATTTAAAGTAACATATGAAAGATTTTTCCAAAAGAAATAGTTGTAGTAGAATCCAAGGAGAAGCTGAACAACAAGACCTTAGAAAGGGCTGGAATCAAAACAGTTCCAAGAACGTCAGCAGTAAGACTTCATGGACTCTAGTGTTCTGCCATAAATAGCCCTCAGTATCCATGAGGCTTAATTCAGATTCCCAAATGATATCTGATTTGGCCAGTCTAAGGCATGATTTTCCCTGGACCAGATGTCTGCCCTAGGTTCAACTCTGGTTGAGGATGGGGAAAGGAAGATTTGCTACAAACAGCAATCTTGGCAGTGGCTGGAATCAGAGACAGATTCTCTTAGAGCAGTGGTTCTCAAACTTTCTCGTCTCATGGCTCTATACTTTTAAAAATTATTGAGGACCATAAGAGCTTTTGTTTATGTGGTTTATATATATTGATATTTACCAAACTAGAAATTAAAGTAAAAAACAGTTTAAGGGGTGCCTGGGTGGCTCAGTGGGTTAAAGCCTCTGCCTTTGGCTCAGGTCATGATCCCAGGGTCCTGGGATCGAGCCCTGCATCGGGCTCTCTGCTCAGTGGGGAGCCTGCTTCCCCCTCTCTGCCTGCCTCTCTGCCTACTTGTGATTTCTGTCTGTCAAATAAATAAAAAAATCTTAAAAAAAAAAAAAAAAAACGGTTTCAAAAAGTTAATTACCTAGGGGTGCCTTGGTGGCTAAGTTGGTTAAGCACGCAACTCTTGGTTTCGGCTCAGGTCATGATCTCAGGTCATGGGTTGGAGCTTCCCTTCGAGCTCTGCACTCAATGGGGAGTCTGCTTGAGATTCTCTCCCTCGGCTTCCGCCCACTTGCCAGCATGCGCTCTTTCACTCTCTCGGTCTCTCCAAAATAAATAAATAATTACCTAAAAAACCTTTCACGTGTTAACATAAATATCTTTATGAAAAATAACTTTTCAAAAACTTAGAGGAATATGGCTATTTTTTTTTACACTTTTGCAAATTTCCTAAATATCTGGCTTAAGAGAAGATGGATTTTCAGATCTACTTGTGGATTCAATCTGATGTGATTGATAGTTTTGCTTGAAGTATTTGAAGAAAATATAACCACAAGGTATATGTAGTTGGAAAAGGGAGGAGTATTTTCAGACAGTTGTGCATATTCTCTGATACTACACCAAAACTTGACAAAAGTTAAGTTGCAGTGTGGGAACTGAAATCATTGATGTTACTGTTACATTAAAATCCATTCGTCTGTCGGGGCGCCTGGGTGGCTCAGTGGGTTAAGCCGCTGCCTTCGGCTCGGGTCATGGTCTCAGGGTCCTGGGATCGAGTCCCGCATCGGGCTCTCTGCTCGGCAGAGAGCCTGCTTCTCTCTCTCTCTCTCTCTCTGCCTGCTTCTCTGCCTACTTGTGATCTCTCTGTGTCAGATAAATAAATAAAATCTTTAAAAAAAAAAAAAAAATCCATTCGTCTGTCTTGCACTTTGAATGGGTTTTTTACCCATTCGTGATTTGATAGCATGTATTTGGTGTTTGGGAAATATTGGTTCATTGAGTTAAGCAAATTTTGCAAACGGCACATTTCATAATGCAATATTAAAAAACCACGTTAGGGGCTTCCAGGTGGCTCAGTCAGTTAAGACTGACTCTTGATGTCAGCTCAACTTTTGATCTCGGGGTCATGATTCAAGCCCTGAATTGGACTCCATGCTGGACATGGAGAATGCTTTAAAAACAAAACAAAACAAAACAAAACAAAAAACCGCAAAAAACCACATTAGTTAATATCATCACTCATCTCGTCAGAAAAGTCTGTGAGTATTGGGAATCTGTCAGGCAGCTACAAGATTTTCAGAATTCTAATTTTTGATTAAAAGCTTCAATTTTATCAAGAAAATTTATTGCTTCATCAAAAACATTCTTAAGTGAAACTGACTTAAAAAAAAAAATCACCAGGATATGATAGTGAAGGACACTGGACTCTAGTACAGTTTGATGCCATTACCTTGATTTATGCTAAAGCACCAGTAGTTTTACCCATTGTTGATTTTGTACCACTAGTGCAAATGTCAATGTGAAAAAGGCAGAAGATTTCTTAGTATTATGAAAATAGTTTCAACATTATGGACTCCTTGAGACGGACCTCCAGGGATCTGTGGACTACATTTTGGGAACCACAGCCTTATGAGAGGGTGTGGGTAGGGAAACAAAGGCCTATTACTTGAAATACAAGTGTTTTGTGGTAGGATTTTATAGCATTGCTACTACTCTTCGTCACCATCTTTTAACATGATGTGGAAATGAATGGAATACTTTAAAAGTTTCAGATTTCTTGTTGAACAGAAATGTTTTCCTAGTCATGATCATTTTCAAACAGCAGAGTTTAAGGTATCCAGATTTTTCAGTCAGATACTCTTTCAAGTATGTAATAATCTTAAGATAACCCATTTTAATATATTTTATGGGATTTCTGTCCTAGTAGTAGCATGTGCAGCTTAACATATTTTTTCAAGCAGTTGAATACATTAAAAAATTTGAGATCCAAAAATTTGGGAAGATCTTGTCTCTCCAGAAAAGCCAGAGAAGGGGAGGTTAAGGCTGGGAATCTGCTGTTCCAGCCTTAATATCTTTTGGTTATTAAAGGTCTTGCTAAAGAGAACCGCTATACCCCCACCTCCTATCCCCATTTAAATATGCTTTATGATAGAGATAGGAGTAGTGATATTAACTGACTTCACTTCAAGAAATACCCACTGAGTAACTACAAACGAAAGGTTTTGTGAAAGGTGAGGAAGGGGTATGTGGTGAAATGAGTGGAGAATTAAACCACTATTACATATTTTGGTGTTTATAAGAGGAAGAGGATCATTTAGTTGGGGAAGTTGGGGTGGGAGTCAGGACTGTCTTCGTGAAGGTTACCTTTGAGCTGGGGTTTGAAGGGTAGGTATTTTGAAGTCTGGAATTTTGATTGGCAGAGATGGGAAGGGGATTCAGGCAGAAGGAATGTCATGAGCAAAAATGCGGAGGTGGGGAAATGCGGTGTTTGTTAGTATAGGGTGTGTACTGGAAATAATGAACAGTGCAGTGTAGCTGAAGCAAAAGATGCCTGAGAGAATAGGAGATAAGATAGGAGAGAAATTGGCCCTGATCATGGAAGGTCTTCTATCAACACCAGACTGCTAGGCTTTAACGTGGTAAGTGATGGAGAGACTTTGAAAGATTTTGATTGGAAAAGTAACACGATCAACGTGTGCTTTCAGAAAATGTATTCAACCTCATTCATTAATTCATTTGTTGACTGTTTTTTGAAAATAGTTACTCTGTGCCACTTAAGCACGAAAAAGTGTCTGTAATAGCAAAACAAATAGAAAATCCCTATTTTTATGGAATTTCCAGTCTAGGAAAGGAGCATCAACAAATAGACACAAATGTAATGACAAATTATTAATGAAGGAAAGGAATAAATTCCTATTGGGGAATAATGGGATACTTCAGTTTAGTTGGAGGAATCTGGGAAGGCCTTGCTGGGGAATTTAAATACTGAGCGCCTCCCTTGGGCCAGATGCTGTTTTAGGTACTGGGGATATATAAAGGAACAAAAGAGACAAAAATCCCAGCTCTCATGAAGTGCATATTCAGGCAGTAAATAAGATAAATAAATTATATGATATGTTTGAAGTCGGTATGTCCCAAGGAGGAAAATAAAGCCCAAGAAACAGATAGGGTATGTTGGGGTGGATGTGGATTCCACAGTTTTAAGTGGAATAGCCGTGGAAAGTCTTCCTAAAGCACTATAAAGGTGGTATTTGAGTAAATATCTATAGAACCTAAGGAGTGAACCAGAGCAAAGGCAAATGCCATGAGTGATGTTCAAGGACAAGGAGGGAGGCCAGCATGGCTGGAGTTGAGGGAGCAAGGGGGAAAGTAGCTAAAGTGGGTTCAGAGAAGCTAGTGGTCCAGAACCTGCAGAGTGGTGGTTCTCGCCCAGAGCTGCATGTTTGCATTACCCGAGGAGCTTTTACAAATCCCAGTGCCTGGGTTGCCCCTCATGCCACTGGAATTAAGAATCTTTGCAGGTGGGACTCAGTGGCAGAGGCAATGGAGAAAAGGAGATGGATTTGAGAAGTATGTTAAAGAAAGAATCCATTTAATTATAGATTGCATGTGGGGGTTGAGGAAGAAGAGTGTCAAGACTGACTCCCGGCTTTCTGGCTCAAGCAGTTGGATGTGGAGAGGTGCCGCTTTCGGAGATGGGAGTGGGAGATAAGAATGGGAGGGGGGGGTGTGGGATTTGGAGGGAAGATCAGAAATCAGGAGTTCAATTTTAGACATGTTAAATTTGAGATGCGAACATGGCTAAGTATAAATACGTTAAGTAGGCAGATCTATGAGTGGGGCTTGAAGTGAAGTCAGAACTTGAGGTAATACATTTGTATATCATATGCTTATGATGATCTTCAAAGCATCTAAATGACATCACGTAGGATAGATTTGATGGAAAGAGCTGGAGGTGTGGAAACTGGTTAGCCTGTTCCAGCAAACTGCACAGGGATTGGTGCTAGTGTGAACTGGGATCGTGGCGGTGGGACTAGAGAAGAAAAACGAGAGTAAGTTGGAGACTTGAGGCCCCGGGGAGCCTGTAAGGAGTGGGGGCGGACAGTAGGCCAGGAACGCAAGACAGCTTTGAGATAGCAAGCCCGGGTGAATGATCGGTCTGTTAGCAGATATGAAATAGTCAGGAGGAGCTGCTTTGGAAAAAAAGATAGTGTTTGGCTTTGCATGTATTGACTTTAGGAGAGGCTGCCTGGCAGGCAGGCAGTTGAATCTATTGCACTGGGTTTTTGAAGAGCAGATGAGGTTTGAAAGATAGATCTAGGTCTCATTTATATAAAATTGATTCACCGTGGGAGCAGCAAACTTTATGAAAATAAACATCCAAAGTCTCTATCATAACCTGTTAGGTCCTCTGTGATGTGGTTCCTGCCTGTTTTGTGTACGGTATTTTCCTTTGTTTACCATGATCAAGCTGCCCTGGCTTTCTTTTTATTTTTCCAATATATCCAGCTAAGTCCTCCTTCAGAGCTTTTGCACTTTTTCATCTTGACTCTTCTTTTCCCCTTGGAAGAGGGAATAGGAGTTCAGAGAAACAACTTCAGAAGTTGGTATCTGGGGAGTAAAGAATATTCCACGAGATCCTGGCTTCGGTAGAGAGCATGGATGAGAATCTGAAGTAGAGTGGTGCCGGGAGCCACAGACTGTTGCAGTTCTGTCCACACAAAGACACCGAGCACCATGTTGGTCTTAGTGCTCCCCAGGACTCAAATCTGTCGACCAGAGAGGCTCAGTTAGGGATAGTCCCCCTCCAAGTTGGTGCTCTGATGATGGTGGTAGAAGTGATGGTCGACCTTTGGAATATAACTCAACTTGGTGATAACCTGACTCATAGCCCTCCTGTCACCACTTAGGGAAATGTCCTCTGCGTAGGTGAGAAGCTTCCTTTTTGAAAGCTGCTGGTAAATTATTTCAGAAACTTTTGGCTTGAAGAAACAACATGGAAACAGCAGGGAAATGAACTGCATGTTGACCCTGGTGGCTTGTTAGGGACTACTTCTCTTCACAAGCTGGTGCATCACTCCTTAAGTGGTGGTGACAGCAGTAAATGTGAGTAACGCACTATGTAGTCCTTAAAACGAGAGGTGTGTGATTGCAAAATCTATGCTGTATTTTTATTCAGAATGAAAAGATTTCCTTTTTCTGATTTTAAAAATAATAGAAAAACAAAAAAAAGAAAAACTTAAAACATCACATGCCACTAAAAATAATCTTTTAAAATAACTACATAGAATTCCTCTACAGAGTTTTGTTATACGAATGCATCATTATTGGTCAATTCCCTACAAATGAACTTCCTTTTTCTCCAGTTTTTGCTTGTAAATTATGCTCTGATGAGCATCCTAATACATAAATATTTATACACTGATCAGATTGATTCGTTAGGGTGGATTCTCGAAATGGAAATGGGATTTCTGTGTTAAAGGGTCTGCAGTGTTCCATTTTTTCCTAATTATTCTTCAGATATTTTTATAGTTGCAAAGATATTTAAGCAGCATTAAAGAACATTTTAATGAAGGAAAGAATCTATTATTCTGTCAGCCATTTCCCCCTTTCCATCTGATATGTTGTTTTGTTTCTTAAGTACCTATCCTTAGGTCTCACTAGACCTACCTAAGGAGAATTTGGGGGTAGGGAGAGACATACACAGAATTACAGTGCTGGGCATCCTACATTAATTATCAGGTAAGGGATTCTAAGTAACCTTTGTTAACTGCCAAGAAAGTAACAATGAGTATGATAGGAATTCAGAGGGAGCTGGGGTGATCAGGAAAGTGTTCAAGGCAAGGTAGAACTTTGACCTGGATCCAGAAGGGTAATATTCACATAAGAGGTAGGAGAATATTCCTGGCTTTCAGAATCGTATGACCAGATTTGAGGAAGGCACATGACTGTGTGTATGAGCTGACACGCAGGTTTACAGTCTAACCGACAGACTAATTGGCGAGAAGGCTTCGTGTGGTGGTATAGTGGAGAGGCTTGTATGGGAATTCAGTTATATTCCAGAGGACTGATTTTATTCTTAGCACATCTGAAGTTGTTCAGTATAGAACTGGAAGATAGAGCAGATACATAGATGTGGCCCAATTTAAACTGAATGCATTAAAGTCTTTTTTACAAGAAGTGTAGGAGAATGTTATTTATTTATGTAAGTGTATTATTTAAATAATGAACTTTCTATAGATCTTTAAAGTTCTCATCCCAAGGAAAAAAATCTTTGTAACATGTGTCATCATTCACATTAACTAACATTGTGGTGATCATTTTGTTGTATTACACATATATTAAATCATTATGCACCTAAAGCTAATACAATGTTATATGTCAATTATAGCATAAATAAATAAAGAGGTGAACTTCCTAGTACTTAAATATTTATTATGTGGTTTCACAGATGTGTTGTAACTTCTGTGGATCTCGGTTTCTTCTATAAACTCAAAGAGTTTAGATAGGGTGGTCGTTGAAATACTTTCTGGTGCTGAGGTTGATATGGAACCTTTCAAGAAAACCTGGGTTTTACAACAGATTGGCCTGCAGTTAGGCTCATACCTGCTTTTAGTTCCTCAGGCACAGTAATTCACCCCCACATCTGTGAGAGCAAAAATCTTCAGTTGGATGATTGTCTCCTGGCTCCCCAGTTCTAGAATGGTTCACCTGTGGGAACTCAGTTGTTCTCACCTTTTATTTCTAAATGACATTTAGAGATTTTCATTTGGAAGAATTTTATGGCTAAGATTGAGCCTTAAGAGGATGCTGTGAGGTTGAGAGGAATTATTATATAATAATAGTCAGTTTTAAATGATCTTCCTGTTTTTATCCATAGGAATTTATTTCATGCTGGCCTCCTCCTTTTATTTTGAATTCATTCCCATGATGACTTTAATGTATGGCCATGCTGTGTAAATATATTTTATTATTAGGTTAGCCCAGATACAATTTTAGATATCAATCTATAGGAAAATTACATAATACATTCCAAAGTAAAATATTAAAGATTTGTTTTTTACTCTCTGTTTTGAATTACTTGTGCCACTTTTTACCCCCTTTTGTATGGATAATTGAGAACTGACTAGTACTTTTTGTAACTCAGACTCTATTTAAAGTGCACAATTATCACAGGGTGTTGTGTGGAAGTGTTGAATCACTATGTTGTACACTTGAAACTAATATAACAGTGTGGGCTAAATTCAGTGGGATTAAAATAAAAACTTCATAAGGTGCACAGTCAGGTTCACAGCTAATCAGTGGCATACTTTAAAGTGTCTCTCACCTAGCATCATATTCTTTTCACTGAACTGTACTGCCTTTGACCAAAATGTTGTGTTTCAGAGAGAACCAAGGTAAGATGTCATAAGGTGACCAACTAGCTCTTCTGACAAGCCCTCTCAGGATGCTTTGGTTGGGGTGGGGCCTTCAGGATTCAGGGTACATTCTAAAGTTTTTTTTTTTTTTT
>NW_019154110.1:22086248-22299694 GCF_002288905.1 Enhydra lutris kenyoni
TTTAAAGATTTTATTTATTTATTTGACAGACAGAGATCACAAGCAGACAGAGAGGCAGGCAGAGAGAGAGAGGGAAGCAGGCTCCCCGCTGAGCAGAGAGCCCGACGCGGGACTCGATCCCAGGACCCTGAGATCATGACCCAAGCTGAAGGCAGCGGCTTAACCCACTGAGCCACCCAGGCGCCCACATTCTAAAGTTTTGCAAGTGAACTGTTTCTTCAGTGTCACGAAAGTTGATTGGCCTCAGGGAAAAGTGTTACACAAACTCACAAGGGGCCGACAGATAAACCAGCACACCATTTTATCTATCTATTATCTATATATCTATATTTATTTATTCATTCATTCATTCATTTATTTATGGGGGTGGTGAAGTGCAGAGGGAGAAAGAGAATCTTAAGCAGGCTCTATTCCCAGTGCAGAGCCCAACATGGGGCTGGATCTCAGGGCCTTGAGATCATGACCTGAGCCAAAATCAAGAGTCCCTTAACGCTGAACTGACTGAGTTCCTCAGGAACTCAGTTCCCCAAGAATGCCATTTGACTAATTTTCACTGAAGGGTGGTCTAACGTACATAGAAAATGTATGTCTGCTCAGTCCATTCCCCTTCTAGTGTCAGGATATTATTAGCAAAAGCTAACAATAGCTAATGTTTACCGAGGACTTACTGTGTTCCAGGCCCTGCTCTAAGCATTTTACATGTATGTAAGTCATTTGATCTTCGTAGTAACCTTATGAGGGAAGTATTCTTAACTGTATTTTACAGGTGAGAAGTCTGAGGCACAGAGGTTTTTTTTTTTTAATAATTTGCCCGAGATCATGCAGCTTGTAACTACTGTGTTGTATTAAGCAGACAATCACTTGTTAAGCGTAGAATCTTAGCAAAGTAAAAATCCTTGAGGCCATTTTATCTGGATCATGATACAGTCACTCATTCCTTTTTCACTTATTAAGCACCTTCCTTTTTCACTTATTAAGCACCTACTATGTGCTGGGCACTGCCTAGACACCAGGCTTGCCAAGGTGAATATCACAGTTGAGTGCTGCCCTCTTGGGACTCAGAGTCTAGTGAGAAAGGCAGGTAATTACAGCAGCAAGAGATTTACACATTGAAAATGGGGAGGAGGAAGCATTTAAATTCAACTTGGAGAGATTAGTCGTTTACAAAGGGGAAAGAAAGGCATTCTGGATAGAGGAAATACTTTGTGCAACGATGTTGTGCCAAGCACTAGCTTACTCTGCAGGAATGAAGCAAGAAAGTGTTGTACTGGTTAAGGTAATACTGCAGTCTAATGATGTCCTGAATGAATTAAGCTGTTGGTTGTGGGGATCAAGAGAAACAGATGGGTTTGAAATATATTTCTGAGGTAAAATTGACAAGACTAATTTTGGGGTCGGGAAGTGGAGGTGCAGTGATAGTGAGTGGGGAGTTACAGCTAACTCCAGCATATCTGTTTTGAGCACTTGGGTGATTGGTAGGATCACACAAGACAATCAGGTTTTGGGGGGGAGGATAGGATTCCATTTTGGATCTGCTGAGTTTAAGATGCCTGTGAGATAGGCGCTTGATGCCTAGTAGCAGGAAGCTGGTTTGCAGTTGAGAAGAGATAGGCACGTACATGGTGACTGAAGCTGTGGGAATTAATGAAACTGGGACAATTGTAGTGATTTGGGATTGGCTAGAAGGCAAGAGCAAAAGTGGACAGGGGCCAGTATTCCTCTGTTCTTAGTAAATCCTTGTTTAAATTTTTAGGTCCTGTTTTGTCTGCTTTTGACTTGGTAGAAATCGTGTCTTTTGAAGTAAGTGCTTTAAGTAATTCTTTTATTTATGGTTGTCTTAAAATTTACATAAAAACTGTTTTGTATTTTGATTGCAGTGGTCTTACGCATGAATTTTGTTAAAATTCACAAGAGTGTACACAAAAAGGTTAATTTTAATGCATATAAAAACTGTAAAAAAAGAAGTACATCCAGAGGTTGGAACCCCGCCCCCTTTTTTAAGATTTTATTTATTTATTTGTCAGTGAGAGAGCGCACGCAAAAACGGGGAGCAGCAGGCAGAGGGAGAATCAGCCTCCTCGCTGAGCAAGGAGCCTGATGCAGAACTTGATCCTGGGACCTTGGGATCATGACCTGAGCTAAAGGCAGATGCTTAACCAATTGAGCCACCCAGGTGTCCCGGTTTGGATCCTTTTAATAGGATCTGGTTAAAGCTTTTTATAATGCCAAAACCTCATTTTAACAAATTTTTCTAAACTTAGTCTCCAGTTCCTTAACCAAGCTCACAAGTAAAATGGGTGGATTTAAATTTATCTCTTCTTCTCTTACTTATCACTACTTGAAGGCAGAGAGGCAAGAAAAGATCTGAAGAGTCTACAAACTGCATAGTGAGCACTGTGCTGACACCGGTCTCCCCCTACCCTCCCTCCCTACAAATTGTGAATGATTTCACTATAAATATCTATAGTACTTTTTAAAATAATTAAACAATTTTTTTCTTTTTGAATAATTTTTCATCTCCAAGTATTATAGAGATTGAAGTAGAGATCATAATTTCATTCTAGAATAAAGAATTAGGATAACAGTATCATGTTTATTGCCAACAAGGAAGATGTTTTGAATTAGCTAAATTAACATCATTTGTGAAAAGTCAGTTTATAGACATGAGATACTTACAGAAGTGATTGAGTTAATTGTAAATTATGTGGAAGTCTCAAGGACATTGGATGTCAGATTTTCGCAATTTACTACACAACAGTAGAAAACTACAATACCTCCCTTTCCCCATAGGACTGTGCCTTGGCTGCTGTGCCTTGTGTAGAGGACATATTCATTCAAAACTGATACAATGGAAAAAAATTCAAACTACTTACTTTTGGAAGTTTTTTGTATTTCGTGATCTGATTGGATAAACTTTTATGGCAAGGATGGGCAGTAACCAATAAATACGTACTTGGTTTCCCAGACTGTCTGTAGCCAATCATAAGCCATTGCTTTCTTTTAGGTCATAGTAGTCTGCCATTCAACATAGCAACTCAACCCAAATACTGCTTTAGTTCGTTCTTGACAGTATGTGCAAGCTCAGTATTAAATTGAATGTCTTTGGATTTGGTTTTTGGATTAGTTTCAAGTAGTCATTTGTTTTTCTGTCCTTGATTCATTGCCACTTAATACCAATCTCAGATCCAAGAAATAGATTCTTATGTGTCTTGGAAACAGTAGATTGCAGTGAAGGACGTAATTATTTTGTCCCATTCTGAGGTCTGCTTCTTTAATTATGTGAATAGAATATTTGTTTTTGTTTGGTTTATAATTTTTATTTGAAAACTCTTAATCTAGAATTTTTACCTATTAAGCTGTGGACTTCAGTCTGGTAGCTGGGACATCGAACTCCATTAGGTAGAATTTGCCAGCTCTTAGAAGATTTTAATTTTTCTACAGCTGCGGTCTTAAAGGGCCTACCCAAATCATAAGCCTTACAGGTAAGGGCTTCGTCATTAGTGGCAGAATTTGTGGACGTCTCAAGTGACTTTTTGATAATATCATAGGACCCTTGCCAGACACTCTTTCTGTTTGACTTTGCCTCCCATTTAGTTCAACTCCCCCTTCCTTTCCCACTTGATGCCTCATTGGATACCCAGAACTATCTGCTCCGAGTCCAGTGTCTGGAGTTGGGCCCCATTGCTCATTTGTGGTGTAGTCAGAGCAAGGGCTGAGAAAACCACCCTCTTTTTTTCCCCCCACTCTCATTTTGAAAGAAATGCTTCTGTCTCTCAATGTAGGATGTGCTGGGCTTGGTTAGTTTTGTGTGTAGGTGTATGTAAAGTTGGCCTTGATTCTGAGGGCTTCCGATTGATGCTTAAGATTGTGAGGCTTTGTGTGTGTCTTTTTTAGTGATCCCCTGACAATATAAGAACCCGGGGGCAGTTTTCTGGAGAGATTTAGTGTTGGGTGTGGTTGGTTTACTTGGGTGAGGAGAGGAAAAATGTGTTGGGAATAATGTCATAGTAGGTGTTCCTAAATTGTATTTTCCGTGTTCTTACAAAATTAGAGGGAGCTCCTGCTGAAAACAAAACATACTGCATTAGATATACTGCATTTTCCTGATACTAAAGTAAAAAAAGGTTGGTTTTTTGTTTTGTTTTGTTTTACATATCAGTGTAACCCTAACATATTTTTTGCTTTTCCTCCAAAATGTGATAGCATACTGCCAGTGAAGATGTAATATTGATATTAAATTATAGGAAAGTAAAATAAGATCTTTTGAATATATTTATTTTGTTCTTAGAAACTCATGTGCTACCCCCATACACACACGTATATACACAAACACACTCTGAGAGTGACCTGATGTTTATATGGTCCTTTATGAATACGTCCTATTAAACTAAGATAATTGTCAAAGTGGATAACACTTTAAAAATACATCAAGAGTTGCTTCCTATGTGCTTCATTAACAGTTTTATCACCTCTGGAATCATATACTATCCCATTTAATTTGGGGATAAATTGCTGAACTCTTCGGGATCCTTTGCCAGTGACAAAGATAAGGAACTAAATTGACTTCTGTGTTGATAAACCTCTCTGGGTGAAAATAGACAGGTTATATGTGAAGGAATTTAGCGATACATGTTATTAAATCCACATTCTGATCTAAAAACCATGTGTTCTTGGGATTCACGTAGACTCTGCAGTATAAGTTGCTTACCTACGCTCCTTTTGCTTCCCACCTGAAATTTATTTTTTTGTCAATGTCTTTTTACACAAACATCTCAGGGGAGCAGCAGCACTTATATCTTATAAACAAGCAAGTACCACATAGTATGTTTGCTATATTTTTGGTTGAAGTTTGTCCACTTGATTCATAAAAGATAATTCTGACTTTTTTTTTTTTTTTTTTTGGTCTAAGTCTCACTGGTTCATTTTGTTTCTGTTTTTCTGTCTCTGGCCATCCTGGATGACTATCTGTCAAGTGGGTATATGCTCAAAGGTGCAAGGAATCTGACAGTCATTCAGGGAATATATATAAATATAACATTTGTAGGGCAATTTGGCATTATCTATCAAACAATGTACAGGCTCTCTTGGACTTTTTTGCACGTATGTTCAGATACACCTGTTTGCTGGGCTCTTTGCCGTAGCAGACGCCTGGAAACCACACATCAGGGTACATGGAATTCTTTACAACCTTTAGAAAGGATAGGTCTGTGTGTGCCTCTAGGGAATGAATGAATACACACACACACACACACACACACGTGTGTGTGTGTGTGTGTGTGTGTGTGTGTGTTTGCCGGTACATGCCCTTTTTTGTGTGCATTTTTGGGGTTTCTGAAGCTGCAAAACAGTGGTTGTCTTTAGGCTTTAGAAGAGGGATCTAGGTGTCTGGAAGAAAGCTTTTACTTTTCATTTATAGCTTCCTATCACTTTTGAATTATTTGTACTGTATATATATTGCTTTTAGTTTTTAGAAAGCATATATGAAGAGCGGCAGATACATATTTTTTTTAAGATTTATTTATTTGAAAGAGGGAGAGTGAGTGTGTGTGAGTGGAGGGGATGCAGAGGGAGAGAATCCTTAAACAGACTCTCTACTGAGGGCGGAGCCTGAAGTGGGCTTGATCCCTTGACCCATGAGATCACGACCTGAGCCGAAACCAAGAGTCCAAGAGTCAGACACTCAACTGCCTGAACCACCCAGGCACCCCAAGGCAGATATAATTTTAACATTATTTCCAGAGGGGCATAGACTTGTGCTCTGAAAGAGACCTTGGACAGTCATCCTCAATTGAAGGCTGAGAAAAGTCTGATTTAGGAAAGCATCTGCAAAGCCTGCACTAGAATTCGGGTCCCAAGGACAGCAGAAGCTTATGAATATATTGACTTGTTCTATTCTTATTCTATTTATCTAACCGATGCCCATTTCTCATTGTGAAGAATTGATTTTGGAAGACCCAATAAAAGTTGACCTTTGTAAGATAGTTCTTAAAGGAACTACCTCTGGCAGTAAAGATAAAGGGATAGTGGTAACTTTTGCCCACTGTTTGTAACTTTGGAGGCCCAGTCCCTTAAAAGTGAATTTATTTATGAGTTCTGTAAGTTTTAATGTTTGAATGAATTTGTGTTCAGAGTCCAAAGCTTCCCTGTTTGATTTGAATACCTCGCTGACTCTTCTAGATATCTGAAATTGATTTTACTGGGTTTTCTTTCCATTTGGTATCCAGGGGTTGAGTAGTTGGAGAAATAATTTTTGTGACTTCAAAAGGGCTTGCTATTTAAAGGCAAAGTGTACGGTAAAAGATGGTAGGAAAATTTTTTAAAGGAAGAAAACTTACATATTGAGGAGAAGCTCTCAGTTACTGAAAATAAGAGCAGTTCTTCTTTTAACTATAAGTTGAGTCTTTTCCTGGCTCTTCAGGCCAGAAACATTTTCTCTTTAGTCAAACCAACCAAGTAGGGGCGCCTGGATGGCTCAGTCAGTTAAACGTCCAACTCTTGATGTCAGCTTGCAGCTCGGGGTCATGGGAATGAGCCCTGTGTAGAGTTCTGCGCTCAATGGGGAGTCTTTTGGAGATTCTCTCTTTCCCTCTCCCTCTGCCCCTCCAGCCTCCATTTGCACTTGCACTTTCTAAAATAAATAAATAAGTCTTTTTAAAAAAAGCAAAAACAAGCAAAGAAATTGGTAGTGTTAAGACTGATAGTTCAGCATGGGACTGGAGATATTCAATGAATATTTTTTATGGTTGATTGACTCTTTGGCTGCAGCAATATAAAAACATATTTATTAATGTTATGATTAGTTGTTGGGGGTTACCTGGGTGGCTCAGTCAGTTAAGGGTCTGCCATCGGCTTAGGTCATACTCCTGGGTCTTGGGATCAAGCCCTGCATCAGGCCCCCTGCTAAGCGGGGTGTCAGCTTCTCTCTCTCCTGTTCCCCCATTCGTTCTCGCTTCCTCTCTCTCTCTCATGAGCACGCTCTCTCTCTCTCAAATAAAATCTTTTTTTTTTAAAGATTTTATTTATTTATTTGACAGAGATCACAAATAGGCAGAGAGGCAGGCAGAGAGAGAGGAAGGGAAGCAGGCTCCCCGCTGAGCAGAGAGCCCGATGCGGGACCAAATAAATAAAATCTTAAAAAAAAAATAACATCTTGAGGATCAGAGTCAAATCATGTCTGTGCAGTTGTGATCAGTAAAGGTTTGGTTGAATTGAAAAGGAAAAAGGGTTCTTAGAGGGCCAAGAACAAAGAGTGGCACATTTATCTTTGTAACCCCACATGCTTAGGGAGGAATCCAGTCTGTATAGCCACGTTAGCTCTGTGACTGTGGACTGAGCAATGGAATTGGATAGTCTGACCGTTGACTGAATTTGAACAGTCACGTTAGGTAACACTGGAAAGCTAGATTGGAGAATGCCAGTGGTAGGTGTGTTTCCTGGTTTGTTTCCAGTATCCTTTATACTAATAGAGATCAATTAGAAACCTGTTAAGGTGAGAGGAAACAGCATAGAAATGGATAAATGTGGAATGTGTTAGGAAGAAGAGTGCTGACAGGACTTGGTGATAGATGGGAACCCTAGGAAAAGAGGGGTTTTGGCTTGAGCAATTGGGTGGCGCATGGTGCTATTTAGTATTTCAGTCACGGTATATATATCTCAAATCAATATTAAGGAATGATAGAAATTGTGCTTTTTAATTCTGTGAGCTTATGGCAATAGAGAGAGAGATCTTGAGGGAAAGATGCTGGTTTCTTGGAAACTCAGGCTAGAAAATTGCTCTGGCATGTTAGAACACTAGACATTTTATTTTAAAAAATTTGATGATTAGGTGCTAAACTGTGGAAAGTCTTTCTTACAGTATTAGAACATATGATTTGTTCCCAGGGCCCAGCCTTGAAAGTAGGCATGAGCATGTCAATGATTAACTCAGGTCCCCCTTGATAATGGTGCTCAGAATTGGTTAGAAAAAAGGTCATACTTTTCACCAGAGTTGCCACTTGAAAATGAAATGGGAATTGAAAGCTAGAGTATATAAATATATCTTCTATCAGATATTTTCCCATTTCCTACATACTGAATTGAATTGACCATGCCTGACCATACCTGATCCAAGAATCAGTCATAGGAATGATAAAGTTTTGGATTAGGAGAACTCAAAGAATTGAGTTCTGAATTTAGATCCTTTCATAGCCATGTGACCATGACCCTCGAGCTTCTCTTTCCTTATTTGTAAAATACTTGCTCCACATGCCCACAGAGCTGTTATAAATCCCAAATAAGATCATGAATGTCAGAGCACTTTGGAGACTGAGGCAGTGACTGATGTTTGTGAGGAAATGGTTATATAGCTTAAAACATTTAACACAGGATGACCTCAGAAGTCCTTTTAACGAAGACCAGGAGGATGGGGGAGTAGTGCTTGGGTTGTACCTCTGTTGTCAATCTTGAGGCTGTGGTTTCACTAGGTTGTCATACCTAACTTTACGGACCTATTCTTAGTGGTCTTACAGTTCTTTTTTTTTTTTTTTTTTAAAGATTTTATTTATTTATTTGACAGAAATCACAAGTAAGCAGAGAGGCAGGCAGAGAGAGAGGAGGAAGCAGGCTCTCTGCTGAGCAGAAAGCCCGATGCGGGGCTTGAACCCAGGACCTGGGATCATGACCTGAGCCGAAGGCAGCGGCTTAACCCACTGAGCCACCCAGGTGCCCCGGTCTTACAGTTCTTAACCGAAGTGTCTTGTGAAACAGACAGCCCCAGATACATTTCAGTCCTATAAAGATGATAAAATGTAAAAAAGGAAGTTTGGTTTTGCTGTCTTATTTGGTAGTTGTAACTGTATTCCTGGTCTTTATGCCAAAATGAAAGGCAGCAAAATATGGTTAGTATTTTTGACTTTACGTTTTCTCCCCTTTAGTTGACCTCTGGGCTATGGCATGGGATTTTGTTTGGTTAAGAAGCGAAAAGTATAAATATGCCAGAGGCTTGCTAGCAGTTGAAAGCAGCCATTGGTCAGCAAGAGAGTGGAAGAGGAAAAAAAAAAAGTTGGAGATGACAAAAAGCAAAGGAAGAGAGAAGAAAAAACATAATTGAAAGAGGAGAAAAAGCATAAATTATTTCAAAAAGTCTCAAGTTCTCTTATTAAAAAACCTGTCTTTGAGTTCAGACACTAAAAATTGAGGTGATTAAAGAAGGTGGGATTAGTCCTATGAGGGCAATGAATAAAATTACAGTAGGATGGAGGACAGGTCTTCAGAGGTTAGAAGATAGGATGGTGGAGAGGAAAGAGAAGGTCCTCTATGGAAACCTGGTTCCTTTATAAGGATTTACAGTCTCTGAAGATAGGCTGGATTACTGTGAGTATTATTTGTATGTAAAATGTGCTTTCTTGGGGGTGCCTGGGTGGCTCAGTCTGTTAGGCGTCTGACTGTTGATTTTTGGCTCAGGTCATGATCTCAGGGTCATGAGACTGAGCCCCATGTGGGGCTTCATGCCTAGCACTTTCTCTCTCCCTTCTCCCTGTCTCTCTGCTCCTCTCCCCCCCAACCCCCCTTTTTAAAAAATGCTCCTCTGCCTCTCAAAATTAAATAAATAAAAATAATAAAATAAAATGTATTTTCTTGCTGAGGTATACGAAGTTAGCCTCTTCCTCCCTCTGCTTAAGTAAGCCCAGTGCTATGTGATTCCAGTCAACGGGGAAGAGCGTTTTACCAACAAGAACTAGTTTTTTCATTATTAAGAAGATATGGGTCTGAATTCATTGGCTTTATTTGGTTTGATTCAGACGATATTATTGTCTGTTTAAAATATGTCTCTGATGTTGATTTTACAAAATCATTTCTAATTTACTTTTCCTTCTGAATTCATTGTTTTTGAAACATTTTTTTAAAAGGCAAACAAAAAGTGGAGATATTGTGATAAACCTCTCTAGCTGAAGTCCCTCTTTATTTACTTTCTCGGTTCTTTTTCCCACCCTTACTCCCCAGAGACCGCCTTTACCCTGAATTTAGTGTGCATCCTTGCAGTGCAGTGTGTGAGCGCGTTTTTGTGAGAGAGAATGTGTGTGAATATGTAAATTCTGTAACAGTCATTTGAGGGTTTTTTTTGCTTATTGTTTTTCAAGGTCTTTCCATCTGGATGCATATAAATCTAGGTCCCTCTTTTTAGCTGTTTAATTTTTATATCACTGTGAATATTTCAGTTTTTCTAAACCCTTTGATGGATCTTTAAATCGTTTCTGTTTATTTGCTGTTACAAGACAGAACTGCAGTGAACACCTCCACATGTGGATCCCTAACGCTTTCCCTGTCCTCCTTTTCCTCCTCATTACTGTTGACAGTTGTTCTTGCTGCTTCCCTGGTTCGATTTTTTTTTTTTTCCCTAAGTATCTTCCCTAAATTCTGCCACTTGGCCCACACTTTGGTATTTACATCTTCATTTGGGGGATGAGGGAGGGATGAGGAAACCCTTTCATAACTCGGAATGCCAGCTTCTTTTATTAGGGTCAGAGGTTCTAAAATTTTCTTTTCCTATGGATTCTTTTTGGAATCTGATAAATTTGGCAACTTTTGCATTTCAACGTTCTGTATTTTTATTGTCTCATATCCAGTAGCTGTTTTTCATAAATGTCAGTGGCTCCTCACCTCTTCCTTTTCTCCCCTCCTTTCTTACTACTTTTTAACTCCTAGGATGCTTCCCACCCACTAAGTGTAGGACTATCCACTGACCTCAGTCCAGTTCAGGGAATTCTTGTGTTACCTTCTAAATTCAGCATGACCCAGACATAGCTGATAGTTATGAGTTTCTTGGAGCATTCTTAACCCAATTAAAGCATTAAAAATATAAACCTTCACCTTATATTAGAATTATTACTGATAAATTTTGTTCAGGGACCATATGTTTCAGTGGTCAGTAGTTTTCATTTGTAATTTTTTTGTCTGGACTCTTTAATCCACTCTATTTTCTTCATTATTGCAAGGTTCAGTATATTTTTAATTTTTATGCTCCATGTCTTTTCCTCTTTAAACGTGGATGCTATTCAGAGCTTTGAGCACTTGGAATGCTGAAGTGTTACACATGAAAACTGTTACTCTTCTCTAATAATACACTCTGCCTGCTGCAAGTGTTTGAGGAGGACTTCCTTTCTTAACTAATTTGGGCCGCCACCTCCTGTACGAATATATATTCATGATATTTTCACCTCATGGGTATGTGAACTGACTTTAAGAATTTGATGAGAATTTATGTGTGAAGTGTTTTTTAAACAGTTGTAAGACCTTAATGTCGAAGCCCTAGTAATAAGTATAACTATGGAATATCAGATGCCTGTGTATTTTCTTGCAGATTTATTCACGTCTTAGGATATAGTTCAGGTCATAAGTACTGTGGCTGAAAAGTAACCTTTGGATCTAAGTTTACTCCAGTTTTAACTTGAGCAGAGTGTTCCATCAGAAGTATAAGCTCTGTCTGTATGCTCGGACCGTCATGTCACTTGATAGGCAGCTTTGTTTAGCGAATTATTGCCTGTATGCCACTCTCCTCACTAAGTTTGAATGAAGTTCTTTACCTGCTCTTTATCACATCAGTCCCGCAACTTACGTTGGAGAGAAATGTTCCTACTTTAAATCTTTCTTTAGAATAAGTAAGGAGTTTTGTTTTCCCTTTCACTCTGGAAACTGCTATAACAATTTTTGGTACCTAATTCAGAAATCATTTTTTTTTCTCTGTAGTCCCCTTCTTGGGCTATTTCATCGGGATACGTAAGAGAAGCCTTCTGCTTCTGTGGGAGTAAAAATATAAAGAACTTTCTTCTTGAAATTATCTTTTGTTTACATAAGTCTTTTTAAAGACACCTTTTTTTCCTTCTATTAAAATAAAACCTCATTTTAAAAAACAATGGTTCTGGGGCACCTGGGTGGCCTAGTGGGTTAAGCCTCTGCCTTCAGCTCAGGTCATGATCTCAGGATCCTGGGATCAAGGCCCGCATGGGGCTCTCTGCTCAGCAGGGAGCCTGCTTCCCCTTCTCTCTCTGCCTGCCTCTCTGCCGAATAAAATCTTAAAAAAAAAAAAAATGGTCTTGATGAAGTCCCAAAAGTTCATTTTCGCTTTTGTTTCCTTTGCATTTGGAGACATGTCGTGAAAGAAGTTGCTGTGGCCGATGTCGAAGAGGTTACTGCCTGTGTTCTCCTCTAGGATTTTGATAGATTCCTCCCTCACATTGAGAGGTCTTTTATCCATTTCGAGTTTATCTCTTTGTGTGTGGTGTAAGAGAATGGTCGAGTTTCATTCCTCTATACATAGCTGTCCAATTTTCCCAGCACCATTTACTGAAGAGACTGTCTTTTTTCCACTGTTTATTTTTTCCTGCCTTGTCGAAGATTATTTGACCATAAGAGTTGAGGGTCCATATCTGTGCTCTCTACTCTGTTCCACTGGTCTATGTGTCTGTTTCTGTGCCAGTACCATGCTGCCTTGGTGATCACATCTTTGTAGTAAAGCTTGAAATCAGGCAACATGATGCCCCCAGTTTTGTTTTTCTTTTTCAACATTTCCTTAGCAATTCGGGGTCTCTTCTGGTTCCATACAAATTTTAGGATGGTTTGTTCCAGCTCTTTGAAAAATGCCGGTGGAATTTTGATTGGATGGCATTGGAAATATAGATTGCTCTAAGCAGTACAGACATTTTAACAATGTTTATTCTTCCGATCCATGAGCATGGAATGCTCTTCCATCTTTTTGTGTCTTCTTCAATTTCTTTCATGAGTGTTCTGTAGTTCCTTGAGTATAAACCCTTTACCTCTTTGGTTAGGTTTATTCTCAGGTATTGGTGCTATAGCAAATGGAATCCATTCTCTAATTTCTCTTTCTATATTTTCATTATTAGCGTATAAACAAGCAACTGACTTCTGTACACTGATTTCGTATCCTGCCGCATTTCTGAATTGCTGTATGAGTTCTAGTAGTTTGGGGGTGGAGTCATTTGGGTTTTCCATATAAAGTGTCATGTCATCTGCGAAGAGAGAGAGAGTTTGACTTCTTTGCCAGCTTGAATACCTTTTATTTCTTTTTGTTGTCTGATTGCTGTTGCTAGGTTGAACAACAGTGGTGAGAGTGGACATCCTTGTTGTGTTCCTGATCTCAAAGGGAAGGCTGTCAGCTTGTCCCCATTGAGGATGATATTAGCTGTGGGTTTTTCATAGATAGATTTTATGAAGTTGAGGAATGTTCCCTCCGATCCTGTACTTTGAATCATTTTAATCAGGAACGGATACTTGTATCCGTTCAAGTATCTTGTCAAATGCTTTTTCTGCATCAATTGAGAGGACCATGTAGTTCTTCTCTCTTCTCTTATTGATTTGTTCTGTCACATCGATTGATTTGTGAATGTTGAACCACTCTTGCATCCCATGGATAAATCCCACCTGGTCATGGTGGATAATCTTTTTAATGTACTGTTGGATCCTGTTAGCTAGGATCTTGTTGAGAATCTTGGCATCCATATTCATCAGGGATATTGGTCTGAAATTCTCCTTTAAAAAAAAAAAAGGAAAATTTAAAAAGCCTAAGTAAAGGAAGCAGTCAGTCTTCATGCTCCATCTTGTCAGAAAGCTCCCATAATGGGTAGACCAGTACACAGCTGCACCAGCGCGCTGGAAGAGAGTTCTGGCCTCCCAGGAGTTTCCCAGGATTGTTATCACTAGCATAGGGACTGCACACTTGGTAGTGGGAAGATGCAGCTTAGTTTGCATCAGCTCTTTATAGGCTTACCTTACCCTTGACTTACTAATGCTAATAAACCTGAAACTTGTTAGTAAAACAAACTTTGTTAATAATTTTGACATAAAGGGGAAACTTTTTTTTTTAAGATTTTATTTATTTATTTGAGAGACAGAGATCACAAGTAGGCAGAGAGGCTGGCAGAGAGAGGAGGGAGCAGGCTCCCTGCTGAGCAGGGAGCCCGATGCGGGGCTCGATCCCAGGACCTGGGATCATGACCTGGGCCGAAGGCAGAGGCTTTAACCCACTGAGCCACCCAGGTGCCCCACTTTTTTTTTTTTTTAAATGTATGGAATAACTGTCTAATCTTTCAAGAATGGAAATCCAAAAGAAAAAGAGATTAACTCAGCCATTTATTGAATAAATGTTTATTTCTGGCTTCCCTTGTGCCTAACACAGTCTGGGGACAAGCAGACAGGCATCTGCCATTCAGGTGTTCCAGTACACAGTAGGGTAGATGATTTTATGTGCTAGAGAAAAAAATGAAATAATGAAAGAGGCATAGGATTGTGGCCTTGGGGGAGGGAGGGTGATATTTTTAAGGGTGTCAGGGAAGGCCTCACAGAGATGGTGACTATTACAGAAAGACCCAACAATGGTGAGGGAGTGTGCCAGGAGAGTATCTAGGGAAGAGTAACCCGGGTAGAGAAAAAGACAAGTACAAAGCCCTGAGGCAGGAATGGGTCTGTTCTGTATCAGGAACAACAGCAAAGACGGGCAGTTTGACTGGAACATAGCGACCTCAGGAAAACGTAATTGGAGGTGAGGCCGGAGAGGTAATGAGGTCCTATTGTGCAGGCTTTTTTCAGCCATTACAAGGATTTTGGCTTTTACTCCAGGTGAGATGGGAAGTCACTGGAGGTTCTATCAGAGGCTGTGATTAAACTAAAAAAGGCAATACCAAAAAATACTGTATCTTGGCTTTGCTTTCAGAAGCTTTGGATTATTTTTTATAATAATTTGGGTTTTAACTATTGGCTTCTGGTGAGTAGCCATTCGTGGATTTAAACATTTGTGTCAATATTGTAAATTTCCCTGAAATACAGATCTTGGGTATTTCATTTAAATTTAAAGAAAGAAGGTATAATAGGAAGGTCTGTCTGTAGGTGTTCATTCCTAGGTGGCCCTGCTTTATTACTGATTTCTCCTTATGAATTGCCTGGGGAAAAAAAATAAACAAGGGAATATGCTTAGATGTAGGAGGATGGATACATATATATGTATATGTGTGTATATACATATGTAGCTACTCTATTTTAATGTATGTCTTGAATATTTTTATTATAAAATATAAACAGAAAAATACATAAAACGTAACTGTATAAAGATGAATTATAAAAAGCAAGTACTATATAACTACCAATTAGACCTAGAAATATATCATTCACAGCACCCAGAAGCTTGTTATATTGCGTATTTCTTCTAGATCATAACCCATACTCTTGTAGAGAATCTGACATTTATGATAATCATTTTCTGTATGATTTTACAACCTAGAATTCCTTACAAACCATTATAATTTAGTTTTGTCTGTTTTGGGGAATTTTATATAAATAGAATAATACAATATGTGTTCTTCTGTGTTTTCTTTTAGAACCTAACAATATGTTTGTAACTTTCAACCGTGTTGTTATGAGGAACAGTGGTTTAATTTCACTGCCATCTAGCTTCCTGTATGAGTGTGCCATAATTTATGTATCCATTCTACTGTTGATGTTTTTGGCTGTTAAGAACAATGCTGCTATGAACATTCTTATTTATGTGTGCTGATGGATGTGTAGGAATTTCTCTGGGCTGTTTTTGGGAGTGGAATTGCTGGATCTTTAGTTTTATTAGAAAATAAACTGTTTTTCAAAAGTAGTCATATTATTTTGCCCTCCTACCTGCAGAGTGAGAGGTGTCCCTGTTCCACTCAATCATCATCAGTATTGTCAGACTCCTTACATTTTGCCAATCCATTGGGTCTGAAAATGTTCACTGTAGCAAACTGAGAAACCAAAGCCTTAACACTTGAAAAAAAAAGAGAGAGTGAGTAAGGGACTAAAGGTATTGGTTTTAAGATTCACCAACATTCAGCATTTATATTTCTTACGGTTGATTGGTATCTTCCACCTAGAAATTCTTACCGAGTCTTAAGAGATAATCTGTCTGTCTACCCTCAGAGGGTCAGGAACTGTGTCTGTCTTCATCGTTGTCATCTTCTTCTTCTTCTTAAACACTGTGTCTTGCACAGTTGGTGTTGAGTAAATATTTGTTAAATGAATTCACCCTGATTCTTGCTACCCTTAAACCTTCTGATCAAGACTGGCCTGTTTTAGCATAAGTAGTTGAGGACAGTTTTTGGTGAGGGCTCCTTCCATTATTGATAGTTCCTAGACTGGTTTATGAAAATAAGAGAAGCTTATTTGTAGGTATACTGGTAAAAGTTAGTGTTTAGATTTTCAAGAAGAGATTCTGTTTTTATGGAATCACCCAGTGTGTATACAGTACTTTGTTTTCCCACAAAAGGGAAGAGAGTGTTAGAATTTTCTGCTTATATTAGGCTTCCGGAAGCCTGGCAACCACTCTTATCCCTGTTTCTGTTTTGAGTAACTTTGTAGGCTATGGTAGATAATTAGGGTGGTGGCGATGTTTAGCCAAGACATCTCAGTCTTCACCAGGAACCTCTCTGTGGTAGCGGTTCGTTAAAATCATAGAATACATTGCTTTGCTTAAGTGTATCTTGCTTTAGTGTAACTGACCCACAGAGCACTTTTTATAAAGGACATTTTATATAAAAACAAAATAATTCTTTCAACAGTCTGTGAGGTAACTGGCAAATGTGATGCTGACCCCCTCTTGTACGTGTTGATATGAAGCAATCCATTTGTTTCGTTTTTGCTGCATTCATAGGCCGGTTGATTAAAGGAATTAGCTTGGATTTTTTGGACTTTATCCTATCTAAGTATAATCTTTTTGAGAGATGACTAAAAAAATAGAATATCCAGAACTAGTGATAAAATACAAGAATGATAATTTTGAGTAGGAAATCCTAGCAAACGTATTACCTGCTTTTGTAAGGTTTTCCCTTTCGGAATAGCCAAAATGAGTAAAGACTTGTATGAGATTCAGAATCTGGGTAAGTCTGATTCATCGTCTCTATTTCCAACAGAGGTTTCCTGTTAGACCAGACAAATTAGAGTCTTCCTACTGACTTGACTTGGTGAGTTTTTACATAGTTTTATTTTAAACATAGTTTAAGATCATGAGGAAAAAAGCAGAATGAAATGCACAGAAATATTTACCATGACTTTAAAAAATGCACATCTTGAGTTTCATTTCAGTGCAAATGGTATGTAAAGTTGGAAGTCATGGAAGGTAAACATGTAAGGTTTGGGGGTTTTTTAATAATGGGCATTACAAATGATGTTACACATTTTTCATATGTGACTTCAAAAGAAGTTTTATTCTAAATATTCTTTCCTGGAGTTAACCATAGCTGTTCGTTCAGATCTGTGGTGACTGCAGCGTATAATATAAGGCTTTACACTAATGGTGGAAGGGAGAAAAGTTGGGATTTACATTTGCAATCAGTGGTTGCTAATGCATGATATGGAGACCTTAGAGTTAGGTGATTTTTCTCCCTAGAAAAAAGATCGTCAGGGAAATGAGGAATTACAGTTTATAAAAGGAAATAAAGTAAGTCATGGGCTTCATTTTACTCTGTTCAAGGCATTTGATTCTGAGCAGATTGCGTTTGTGTATGAATGTAGAGCTCATCTCTTTATGGGTAACTTAAAAAAAATGTTTCTGCCATTCAGGCCAGCATCTTAAAAATGTTACTTTATCCTATGAGATTCATGCCTCAAATGTTTATGTATGTTTTTATAGAGTTTTATCGGGTAAAATAGGTATTACTGCATTTTAGTTTTTTTAAAATCTGACACAAATTGTTGGGAGCCAGGAATTTCTGTTAAGACAGACATTCTGTCTAACTTTCCCCTGTTTTGTCTGCCTGTGTGGTTTTACTTTTTCCTTGTGTCATGAATTTTGGAATGAACATTTAAAAACAGAACTTCCTGCCTGCCCTTTGTTCCATTTAGCTTAGTTAGAACCTTAACATTAACATCAAAATTGGCTTATTTTTAATAACTTTAGAAGAAGAAGGAATTTATTTTCTGCAGATGGTTTCAAAGTAAGGAGCATGGACATGGCTCATGTGAACAGTCATCAGATTTTTTCTGGTAAGACTACAGTTAAAGGAGATTAAAGCAAAAATACACTTCGATCTCTCTTTCATAGTTGAAGGGAGGCCCAAGTGTCTCTTATAAAGAACAGTATCTCTAGAGAATACCAGATTCTGTAATGCTAGACAGTCGTAGTTAATACTGAAGTGAATTGGTTGCCTTTGTAGTATACCAAATTTTCTGGAGTAAATGGGTCTTTTCAGCTTTGAAGTTAATGAACTTAGTCCACATAGTTTACCCTAAGACCAGTTTAGATGATCTTCTTTGCTGTGTATTCCTTGAGCTCTTTCTGTAGCCAAATTGTGTTAATAAATATTTTTAAATGGTTTGACTAAAGTATAGATGGCCGGAAAGAACGGCATTGTTGAATTTGGCTTCTAGAAAGGCCAGAGGACCTAGTGGGGTTATGCAACCTCTGTTTGTTTCATGAAATGAGCCTTCTGTTTTTGAATTCCTTGCAGATTGGACACACTTAAATTGTATTAGGGCCAAGCCTTTCATGTGTTTACTATTCAAGTTTTATAAGGTTCTTCGTAGTTTGTAGTTGAGGGAAGAGGGTGAAAAACTGTAACCTCCCAAATCTTGAAACAGCTTTGAGAATGTAATTATATAATAAACATATCTTCTTAGCCATAAGGTTTTTCCCCCTCTTCCTCCTCCTCCTCCTTCTTTTTTTAAATTCTGTTCTAGCTCTTGTTTTAGAATGAATTTTCTCAACCTAGAGGAGAAATCTTTGATAACATGTGGGATGTGTTAAAATCTTCATCTTTCCTAAGTTTGCTCTTTGTGGCCCTAGAGATTTTTGTCCAAGTCATCAGTGGAATCAACACATTATTATAATTTGTGAAAAGAGAGAAGTTGCTGATTATTTGGTTCTGCCTATTTAACTTCATTTCTAAAGGTGTTTTCCTTTGGAACGAGATCCACTTTGAAGTGAAATAGCCCCTTTATAATCAGATTTGTTTACTGATTTGGATTCCTGTCTTTCCATTACAGACATCTCCCAGATGATGGATTTTGAAAGTGATGTGTGGAGAAGCTTAATCTAATGAGCCCTGCCTTTTTTTTTTTTTTTTTAAGCAGATGGAGGAGTTTTTTTGTTTTGTTTTGTTTTCTAGCAGGGGTTCAGTAATGAACAACAACAACACATCACCTGATTGTATTAGCCCAGAGTTTGTGAAACCTATGCTTGTTGTAGCCATGATTGGTTGTGCTGGATCCCTCATCCAGGTGGAGACAAGATGTGGATACATAGATGCATTTAACTCAGTCATTTTTACCTAAATTAAAAAGCAAAACAGTTCAAAAAGTCTTTCTTTAAGGTCTGAAAAGATGCTATCCTGCAGGACTGTTGAGTGGCATCTGCCCATTTTCAGGACAGACTTTTGCTTTTGGAACAGAGAGAGCCTGCATTGCATTCTCCCTGGATATATTTTTGGGGTAGTGAACTATGCTAATATGTCTGTGTAACAACTTTTATAGAATTGATAGTTTTTAGGGAGAGGGAAATGATTCCCCAGCCTTTAACTTAAATTGGCGATATTTTTTTGCTCTTTCATTTTTCTGGTAACTGGAAGAGTTTCATCCAAAGTGAGAATTATTCCATATTTTAACCTTTGAGCTGGCTGCAAAGGTCTCCTTGGGGACAAGGACACTTTGCAGTTATTTATAACCCGTGGAGAAGGGCAGTAAGGCTGGAAACAGCCAGCACACACTAAGGTTTGGGAGCCAGTGTTGTTTTGGTTATCCTACTGCTTTCCATGACTTGAGATTCTTTCCTGTACCTTCTTGTTCATCTTCATCTTGGCTTTGAATGAGCCTTACTAGCCAGGCTGTTTCTGTAAATCTCCATCTTATAACACTTAGATTGAGGAGAAGAAGGCCAAGTAGCCTTTTTATGTAATGAAAGTATATCTAATCCTGACGATCATTTCAGTGTCTATGCTTGCCTAAGATAGTTGTCAGCTGGGGAATCTTAAAGGTACTGACCTGCATACATATTAGTATACCTGTTTCTGAGTTTTCCTTAAATAACAATAGTTGCAAGAATAATTCAACTCTTAACTAGATAAATATTTGGCTATGGCAGAAAATATGTTCTACATATTAGCCTGGTATAGAAAAAACTTAGTTATGTGTCTAGGCATGTTTCAGGGATATGTCTGTCTCTCTGTATTAAACATGGACATGTTTACATGTGTATATATTTAATGTTAAATATGTTTTCTCTACATGTCAGTTTTAAGGGAATCAAACCATGTCAGATACGAAAATTTAAGGTCAAATCTAAGTAAAGATGCAAAGGATCTGCCTCAGTTTTATCAATATATTGGAATTTTATTATATAAGCTTCAACTTGAAAGAACTCGGAAGGTCTAGCCTGAATTCCTGACAGCTATTGTAGTGGTACTTTCTATGACCAGGATTGCCCTATTCTGGAAAATGTGCTCTCTTCGCTGTTGTCTTATGGATTTAGAACTCCCCATTTAGCTGTATAGGCTTATCTTATCTCCCAAGTTTTCTTGGAATTTTTTTTAATCGAAGGAGAGTATAGTTTTGGAACATACTGAATGAGTTATTTAAAATTGGAGTGAGATGAACTGATACTTTTCTTTTTGAAAACGTTCTATTGTTTTAAAAGTGTGCCTGGATTTCTGTAGCTGTTATTCACTCAGCAACTCCTAAACTTTAACCTTCTAACTGGAGCTCATTAAGGAAAAATATGAACCCCAAAGACAGTAGTCTAGTTATTCAACAATAATTTCATTGAACAAATATTTACTGAGTACCTGTTACAATACCATGTTAGGTATGGGGGATGCTGTTCTCTGATTGAGCTTAATTTCTGGAGGGGGGGAAGACATTAGACAAGTAAGAAACTTGAAACAGGATCATTTCAGGTAGTGATAATGAAGAAAATAAAATAGGATAATGTAATGAGAGGGGCAGCCTGGAAGTGGGGAGTCAGGGAAGGCCTCTCTGAAGATACTATACTTGATAGAACACTTAAATGACAAGGAGCCAGCTATGAAAAGATCTGAAGGCAGAAAGAGCTTTCCAGGCTCAGGAAAGAGCCTGGTGTGCTCTCTAAGTAGAATTAAAGGCCTGAGTGACTAAAGCATAGGGACTGTGAAGGGTAAGTGTTAGATGAGGTCAGGGACATAGACCAAGGTTTTGGCAGTCATGACAGAGGTAGATTTTACTCAGATAGCAATGGAAACCGATGGAGAATTCCTATCTTGTCTTCCATAAGGCTCTGGTTTATAAGCCATCACATCAGTTAGAAAAATTAATTGTAAAGCCTGCTAATGGCTTTAAATTTTTTTTTAAATTTTATTTGAAAAGATTTATATATTCACATATTCACAAAAGGGAAATACAATGGAAAGTTCCTTCCTACCCAAGCACCCTGGTTTCCTTCCTTGGAAGTAACCAGTGTCCCTGGGGTCTTATATAACTTTACAGAGAATATTATGTATATGTTAAAATAAATAATATTTTTTCCTCTTTAAATAGAAAGAATCTCCCCATTTTTAACAGATTTGTATTATATTGTCTATTTGTATCATAATTCATTTACTCAAACCCTTGTTGGACTTTCAGGTTTTTTCCATTCTTTTGTGATTACAAATAACACCACAGTGAAAAAAACCTTTTATATTTGTCATATTAAATATATCAGTAAGGTAAATTTCTAGAAGTGAAATTGCTAGATCAAAGGGTATGTGCATTTCTTATTCATTCTGATATACATTTCCCTTCATGCAGAATGTAACAATTTATACTCTAATCAGAAATGTTCTCCTTACCCTGAGCAAGTGTTATCAAACATTTTGATCTTTGCCAATTCACTGGGTGAATCAGTATGTGGTTTAATTTGCATTTATCTTATTATGAATGAGAGTTGAACATGTTTTCATATATTTCAGAGCCACGGGTATTTACATTTCTGCAAATCATGGCTATTCTTTGCCCATTTTTCCATTAGGCTGTTGACTTTTTCTTCTTCATCTTTAGATTCCCTTAATACGAAATCCTTTTGTTAAAGAATTAAAAAAACAGAAACAAATACAGTGTTGTATGTCAGTTATATCTCAATAAAGACAAAAGCAGTCATCTTCAAGTTGTAAATTCTATAAAGCATGAACCTGATAAGGGATATAAAAGAAACCCCAGTCTTTCCTTTGTTTATTAAGGTCTCTCTTGATTGCCCTTAGTTTCATTTTAAAAGAAGTGTCTGTGAATTAAAAAGAAAAAAAAAAGGTACATTTAGTATTTTGTTAGACTAGATTGAATTGCAGTAAGTTTACCTATGACAATTTTCAAAAGTCATTCAAACCTTGCAACAGAGGAAGTCAGTATGACCTGTAATAGTCTATCCTTAGGGTAATGAGAAGTTATTACCTCACAGGCTGTATATTATTGAGGACACTAAGAGGAGAAATACAAACATTACTTTGAGGTCACATTAGTTTCTCAAAAATGAATATATACAACTCTTCCCATAGTTTTGTGATTTATTTATTTTTATTTATTTATTTATTTTTGGTCAGCAATCATTTTGGCATCTTCTGTTTGGGAAAATGCAACAACTCTCAGGTTTAAAATAGTATGACATTGGGATTTTTCCTTACTTGGAAACTGTACAAGGCTTTAAACCAAAAGAAAAAAAAAATAATAGGCTTTTAAAAAGTCCCTAATAGGGGCACCTGGGTGGCTCAGTGGGTTAAAGCCTCTGCCTTCGGCTCGGGTCATGATCCCGGGATCCTGGGATCGAGCCCCACATTGGGCTCTCTGCTTGGCAGGGAGCCTGCTTCCCTCTCTCTCTCTCTGCCTGCCTCTCTGCCTACTTGTGATCTCTCTGTCAAATAAATAAAATATTTAAAAAAAAAAAAAAGTCCCTAATAAACCATTCTTTTAAGAAGCTCTGTTCCCAGCCGTCTAGCTTGTGCATGTTTGTGTATTATGTTGAACCACATGAAATTGCCAAAGTTTGACTAGTTTTGGCTGACAAAACAATTTCATGGTTCAATCTCATATTCTCTCCTTCCTGTAATTATTATTATTATTTTTTATTCCTGTACTTTTAAGACTGATGGACCTGTATGGCTAACTTACAGATACCATGTATGTGATATGCCTGTGTTTGTTGCTGATACTCTTCTTTTTTTCCCCCTCTCTGGTTGACTGGATTAGATTGAAGATGGAGGAATGCTTATGGGGAATAAAAGAAAGATAAAAAAGAACTGTAGAAGCTGTCTTTGTAACACTTTTCAGAGAGTGTTCTAGCCTAGCTGTGCATATATTGCAGGTTAAACTATTGGGACGTTTCTCTCCATTGTAAAGGGAATTCATCTTCTGTCCTCAAAGGATCCTGATTACGTAAGAGTTTAGTTCAAATTACTGATTCATGTTTTCAAAATGAAAGAAATTTTATCCGTTCTCTTTCCCCTTGTAGAACGAAGATACAGTTGGTACTGGATGAGAACCTTAGTTTTATCAAGGCTGGTACTTGAGAGTGCCAGGCTAGGAGTTTTTGGCTTTCTGTGTAACTCATCCAAAAGAACAAATTAATGATTCTCATTACATTGCAAATCTAATATACTCAGCACTGTTCAAAGGGCTTTTTTAGAGATATGTGAGAGAAACAAGCAGAAAAGTTAATGAACTAGAATGCAACTGGGTAAGTGTTTCAGTCATCAAAGTGTTTTTGCTGAATGCCTTGTTTAGGCAGGCTGTGCTAGGTGATAAGGGAACACAAAGAAGAGTTTCAAGTTCCTTTTAAAGAGCTTCAAGTCTACTGAAGGCAACAGAAGTGTTGATAGGTATAAAAGAAGGCAGAAAAGAAGTACACTGTATAGGTTTGATTGAAAGTATCATGCGTATGCATCATGACAGCATTAAAATATTTTCTTTTTTATTTTTGTCTACTCTCCAGAGTTTAATGTTCTAGTTAGAAATCATACTATATTGTTTGACTGGAGTCTCTTGGCAAAAATAATTAGCAACTTTATGAACTCCTAGTACCTGCTAAGATAGTGATTGCTATTGGTTGCTAACTTGATACTACCTTCATTGGAATTTGACCAGTTTTACAGTTGACAGATATTTTAAAGTATATTTTTTTGTTGTGGCTCAGAAGAGGTGTCACTGCATGGGTCAGGATTTAGTAAACAGGAAAATAAATGATGATATATAACAGACATGTTCAGCCTCAGAGTTGTCAGCATACTGGGAAGTTTGCTAAGCTTTGGAAAAGAAATTTCTCACTAGACAACTTGGTCTTGTCCTAACTTGTTTAAAAGCCAGGGATACTATATTTTGGTCCTAGTTGTCTCCTAGGAAGGCTCTCAAACTATGACCCTCAAATAGACCTCCCCTTTTCTGAAATTGTTTTTCTGCTGGGCACCTGAGCAGTTGGCATGAAGAGCTAGAGAGTTCATGTAACACTAGGCTACTTTGCTGATGAACACTTTGCCCATGGTGCCAGCTATGAGTGAAATTAATTAGACTTGTGCTATCCTAGTCAATTTCCCTCTCAGCAGGTTGTGTGGTTAGAGCTCCTCAGAGTCTAAGGCGCATCTTCCAGGGCTACTAGCTGCTGGGTTAGAAATTCTTTAAAATTGGAATAAAAGTGATATTATTAAAAAAGAAAAGAAAAACCAAAAAGACTTGGCTACAAAATAACTGAGAAGCAAAAAAGATAGAAAAAATTGACCAAGACCAAAGTAGTATTTTTTTTTCTGGTTTTTCTGGTTTTAATAATGGACCATGGTTCAGTAACAACAATTAAGCCATTAAAATAAAAGTTTTTAAACTTGTCTTTTTTTAGGCTTAGAGAATCCTTAAATTAATTGTTAGATAAATTTGAAGTATTTTTTAAAAACTTCAAATAAACTTAAGTTAGCATTTTATGATCCCTCAGTGTAGAGCTGTACCACACACCTCCAGAGCCAAATTTTATGCTCTTAACTAATGTGTAAAATTCACATCTTCATTGTCAATCTGCCCAAAAGATAGTTTTAAGTGGGAATTTTGAAATTTCATTCTGGCTCCTACTGGCAGTAATGGTAAGTGGGATTTGTAAAACTGCCTAAGGTACATTTACTCATTACTAGACAAACAGTTCTTGAGAATGTGTTTTCCATCAAATGGAAGCATACCTTCATCACAGGTGATCAAGTGTAGCATTTCGTTTCTTGAGTATATCATGGAATCATGAATTGCACAAACCAAGGAGCCCCAAATGCCACTCTGTTGCTTAGTTTGCTAGCTTAAGTGAAATAGCATGTCATGTGTATAAAACTATTAACTCCCATCTGTGATTACATGGGATGCTTTAGTTGTAAATGTCTGTAGGATAGTGTTTAAAACCAGTGGGGACTCCGGTAATACCAATGGTATTACTCTGTGGGGATACAGCTGAATCCTGTTAATCCCCTTTCATGCCTATTACTTAAGTGGCCAGTGAGTGTGTGTTAGTTGAGTGATTTTTGTTGTTGTTCATTTATACCTCTTTCTACAAAGGATTTGAGGCAGTTTCCAGAAGTATGTATCATATAAAAGAATAAACAGTTGAGTGAATAACACTTTGCTATATATATATATATATATATATATATATATATATATATATATATAGCAAAGTGAATAATTATATATAGCAAAGTGAATAACTGAGCACCTGGATGGCTCAGTTGGTTAAGCATCCAACTTTTTTTTTTTAAGATTTTATTTATTTATTCGACAGACAGAGATCACAAGTAGGCAGAGAGGCAGGCAGAGAAAGAGGGGAAACAGGCTCCCTGCTGAGCAGAGAGCCCGATGTGGGGCTCGATCCCAGGACCCTGAGATCATGACCTGAGCCGAAGGCAGAGGCTTAACCCACTGAGTCACCCAGGCGCCCCAAGCATCCAACTCTTGATTTTGACTCAGATCATAATCTCAGGGTTGTGGGATCGAGCCCTGCATCCAGCTCCGCCCTTAGCAGGGAGTCTGCTTATCCCTCTCCTGGTCCTCCCCCTGCTCGCACTCTCTAAAATAAATGAATAAATAAAAGTAGAAAAAAGAAAAGAATAAAGCTATTGTAGAATGAGCATGTGATCCTAGAGTTTCAAGAGATGGCTTACATATACGGCTCATGGCTTCCTAGTAGCCAGGCAAAGGACCACATGATCCGTTTTATCCATATTGTCTATGCACAGCTGAAAACAAACCAGGTGTTCAGGAAAGAAATTTCTCCCTTGGATATTATAAACCGCTGTTTGATGTAATGGAATACGTCCTTCCACTATTCTTACAATACAATATATTTTTTTTAAATAAAGCAGAACAGTAGGAAAAATGGCATATACTCAAGAGGCTATCATCCTAAACTAACAGACATATAGGTATTTCCATATTTGCTTCAGATCATCCTCATTTTCTTTGAAAAAGAAACAGGAGAGAGCAACTTTGGATGTCTTATATCCTTATCCTGGCCTCATTCTTCTCCCTGGCTCTCCCATTGTGGATCTGATTCATAGCTTGTCAGTGTGTTTTGTTACTTTTATTGAATGCATATATTATATCTGTAAATAATATATAAATCTTAAATTTGCATAAGTAACGTACTGCACATGACATTACAAAATTTGCTTTTTTTCACTAGCATTGTGTTTGATCTCATCTCCATGGTGCTGCTGATCTAGTTCATTAATTTTAAATCCTGAAATATAGTTTTCCATTATAATGGAAATAACCCAATTTAGTTTTCTGTTTCCCTCCTAATGGATTTTTGGTTTGTTTCTAGTTTTTCACTGTAACAAGCGGTGCCACACTGAGCAGCCTTCTCAGTGTCTTCTTTTGCCCACGTGCTGGGTTTCTCTAGGAAAGTGGTTCTTAAAATGTGGTGCCGGGGCCTGAACATCAAGATCACTTGGGAAGTTGTTAGAAGTGCAAATTTGTGGACCTAGCTCAAATCTCTGAATCAGAAATTTGGGGGATGGTGGCCAGCAGGTGATTCAGATGCACACTGATGTTTGAGAAACCCCTACACTAGTGCATGGACAGTAAAAGCGGAATTACCAAGTCTTGGGGTGTGTGTGGACACACTGCGTACAGGAAGTTCCTGCCCAAAATACACATCCTAGTTTACAGTCTCGCCAGCAGTGTCGGAGAGTCCCATGTCCCCACACATGGTGTGGTTGATTTTTTTTTCTTGCTGGTCTGAGAGGTGTAAGACTTTAAGAGCTGTTTTATTTCCTTTTGTGTGAACAATATTTTTACAGGGTAGTTGGCCTTTTTCTTATGCATTTTGTAGAAAACTTACATATCAATTCATAAATTATCCCTTCGTCGTGCATTGCAAGCTCTTTTTTTTTCCCCCAGATTATTTTTTGGCTTTGTTTATGGTACTTAAAAAAATTGTAACCAGATTTACCAATGTTTTGAATGGCTTTGTGTTTAGAAAGGCCTTGGAGGGGAGAAGTTGGACTTGGATTTGATATACTGCTGGGACCCCTCTTGAGATGTACAGCAGTTATTTAAAAGTGGCCTGAGGCTTATGAGACAGGTCACAGAGAGATTTGGGAATCATTTGTATAAGAGCAAAACTCTGACACTGGGGGTGGATAAAATGAGAGAATGTAGATCGAGAAAATGATGGAAAATTAAACCATGGAAGCAACACTGGAGAAAGAGACTCCAGTAAGAGAGACGGAGGAATGATCAGAAAACAGAGCAAGGAGAAATCTGGAAAATTGGGTAGTGATAGAGTATGTAAGCAAGGAGATCTCTAATGCCGTAGAGAAAGGAACACATCTAAGAAAGGGGGGAATGCTGCCCTTCAGGAGATCAGCCAGCACTGAGCTGAAGAATGGAAGACTGCTCTTAAGAAGTTTGCACTGCAGTGTAGGAGATGAGACAGTAGTTAGAGAGGTAACAAGGTCATTTCCTTTTAGGAGTGGACTGTTTGTACCCTCAGAGAAAGGAGCCAGTGGCAGAGTTGTATGTGGTGCTCACTGTGCTGTCTCCTCTTTGACAGCCTTTTCATGGATGTGCTTTATCTGCCCTTTGAAGAGATTCATTTGGTAAGAAAATATTAGGAATTGGGGGCGCCTGGGTGGCTCAGTCGTTAAGCACCTGCCTTCGGCTTGGGTCGTGATCCTTAGGGTCCTGGGATCGAGCCCCACATCAGGCTCCCTGCTCAGAGGGAAGGTTGCTTCTCCCTATCTCATTCCCCCTGCTTGTGTTCCCTCTCACGCTGTCTCTCTCTGTCAAATAAATAAATAAAATCTTGAAGAAAGGGACGCCTGGGTGGCTCAGTTGGTTAAGCAGCTGCCTTCGGCTCAGGTCATGATCCCAGCGTCCTGGGATCGAGTCCCACATCGGACTCCTTGCTCATCGGGGAGCCTGCTTCTCCCTCTGCCTCTGCCTGCCATTCTGTCTGCCTGTGCTTGCTCTCTCTCCCTCTCTCTCTCTGACAAATAAATAAATAAAATCTTAAAAAAAAAAAAATCTTGAAGAAAAAAAAAAGGAATTGAGCAGAGGATGGAAACAGGGTGATAGAATTGTGAGCAGGAGGCTGCTTCCGATTAGGTGGTCTTCTCAAGATTAACACTGAACGCTAGAGCCATTTGAGTGATATGGTAGAGCATTCCAGGCAGGAGACACAGTTTCCAATCTGCAAGGTCAAACGGAAATAGGATAGTATACCATTAATCTAATAAAATCCTCATGCTTCTTGGGTCAATCAGGGTGAAGAGAGAACAGAAATCTTTGTGCCCTGACTTTGGAGATCTTGTTTAACCTTCAAACTGGCGATGTCAAGGGTTCCAAGTCCTCCACCTCCGGCAGAAATGTCGAGTGGCCCTGTAGCTGAGAGCTGGTGCTACACACAGGTAAGTTCATGTTATCACCCTGTAAATCATGTATCTTGGGAGGATTTGGGTGAATGAAGGGAATAAGATTTCTTTTCTTCATTAGGTTTCCTGCTTTCTCTAGGACATAACTGTCAAAGAGCGGATAGATAAAGTACTTGTCAGCTTTCCATTCCTTGGTTTTCCACATGACATCTGAATGTACTAGGCCAGTGGTTTTTCACTGGAGGTTGAAAGCAGGGGGAGTCTTTGAAACGAGATCCACTCACAGCCACCTTGATGGAAATAGGTTCCTCTTTGGGCAGCTCACAGGAAACCAGGTTTGAGGTTTGCAGCCCCAAGCAGTGTCATCGGCAACTGTCAGACGCCGCTCTGAGCAGAGGCTTGTTTTAGGTACAGCTTTATTATCTGCTTGCCCACCCTGTCCATGCTTTTCTCACTTTCCACCCAGTGTTTCTCAGAAGTGGAGAAATGTTATGAAAGCAGTTGGTCACTGTGAGATTTCTTAAAATGTGGGTGAGGGACAGAAAAAGCTGAGCCACCGTGCTGGCCAGACAGAGCTATCTTCCTATGGGACTCATGCAGATGGAGGGAGGAAGGGAAATGATTATTTGATCTGCAGCCTGTTTTCCAGGTTGCCCACTTCCTATTTAATTTCTTGGTTTTCTGTCAACAGATCAAGGTAGTGAAATTCTCCTACATGTGGACCATCAATAACTTTAGCTTTTGCCGGGAGGAAATGGGTGAAGTCATTAAAAGTTCAACCTTTTCATCAGGAGCCAATGATAAACTGAAATGGTGAGGAAGACTATCTCTAGCTGTTAAAGTTTTTCTAAAAGTTACCTGTTTTGACTAGAACATAAGATCCTCGAAGGCAGAGACATTGTTATGTTCTTCACGTATTCTTTAGTGCCTAGAACAGTGCCTGGAACATGATAGGTGTTCATTGTAAAAATGTATTTTTAAAGACTTAGTTATTTAAAAGAGAACATGAACGGGGGGAGAGGGAGAATCCTCAGGCAGATGCCTCACTGAACACAGAGCCTGACCCGGTCTCGATCCCTGGACCCTGAGATCATGACCTGAGCCGAAATCAAGAGTCGGCCACTTAACCGACTGAGCCACCCAAGCGCCCTCACTATATATTTGTTGAATTAATTCAGTGAGTAATGTCAGGGATCAGCAAACTCAGATGGCTGTAGGGCAATATAAATGAGTAAAGAGGGCCAGTGTTGTAAATGATGTTCATATGTAGTGTGAGTGTTGAGTGACCTTCTAAAAGGGGTGGTGGCTGCTCAGCTCCAGCTCTCTGTGGCTGGGTGTGGATAAAGGCTGACCATTGTCATATTTGCTGACTTTTTAAGAAAAGGAAGAAATTTAGATTTTAGCATGAAAATCTCAACTTTAAATTGCCTGCTCTTAAAACAGTGAAGGAGATTTATTTGCTTATGGAACCGGAATGCCCAGGGTGTAGGGTGGTTTTGAAGGTAGTTTGATCCAGTAGCCCAGTGGTGAGATTAAGGACCCCATCTCTCTGTTCTCCACACTGTTGGACATCTCAAGTCAGTTTCCCTTGTGGTTAAAGGATGACTGGCAATAGCAATGGGTATAACCCACTACCATCCAACAGAACTCTTTGAACTTTCTCTGAATTAACTCTGTGGCCAGGAGTATGTCCTACATGTACTGACTGGCTTAGGTTTGGGTTCCCTCCATTAATCTCTAGAGCAAGGGGAATATGATCTGAGAGTCGGGGTCGGTCCCTTCCAAACCATGCATCCCCTTGAAGAGGTGCTGGCAGTTAAGGATACAGCCATCGGTTTGCTGCCAGGACCACAACACATGTGTCAGCCACCCAGTTTGGATCTCTGTTAACCTCTTGAAGAGTTAAACCACTCTCTTTAAGTATTTGTTGGCTGTGTGCATTAAGCAGTATATTACTAGGTGCCGAGAGAATGCTTTATTTTTAGGCGCTGTATGTATGTATGTATTTAAGAGAGAGGAGAGCATGAGCAAGCATGGGGTAGGGGCAGAAGGAGTTGGGGAGAGAGAATCATAAGCAGGCTCCATGCCCAGCACAGAGTCCAGTGTGGGGCTCGGTCTCATGACCCTGAGATCATGACCTGAGTTGAAATCAAGAGTCGGACTCTTAAACTGACTGAGCCACCCAGGCACCCTACTTGGGCATTGTATTTAAATTCACATCTTGAGCACAGTGTACACGGCATATGCACTGCCTGGAGGGGCACTGGGTTGGGCCACCTGTTTGAGAGAGGTGTTGTAACACTGGCAAAGCGTAAGGATACATATGGCCTGTGTATTATATGTGGTAGAAGTAGTGTGAACCACATGCAGTTCAACTAATGACATTTGCAACTTAACTCAATTGAACCTATTAAATCTGTCTGAAATTTGTCTTGATTCATTGGCAACAGATTGTCATCTCTGACTCCATTTGGAAGCCTAGCTTGGAACTCTATCCTGTGTAATGGGAGTTTACTTTTGTCTGTGCTTCCTCCATACTGCCTTCTTTATTTCAATCTTAGGATATTATTGCCAGATTGATAAAATACCTCTAAAAGATGATTTACTATTTACGTATTTCTCTGGAATTTTTTTTCCTCTCTCAAGGTGATAATAGAGAGCTCAATGACACTTTTTTTAGGGCAGGGTGACGGGAGGCAGAGGGAGAGGGAGAATCTTAAGCAAGCTCCATGCCCAGCGCCTGATGCAAGGCTTGATCTCACAACCCTGAGATCATGACCTGAGCTGAAATCAAGAGTCGGGCACTTAAACAACTGAGCCACACATGTGCCCCCAACATTGTGTTTTGCATAGTTTCATTATAGTCCTGACAAAAGAAGGGGGGCTGCCTTTCCTGAGATTGAGGATTAGAACACAGTGGAAGTAGGCTCAATTTTAAAATATTTTAGGGAGAGAAAAAGGTGATTTACGAGATTATGAGGAAGGAGGCAGAGATGTAAAGGATGTGTTGTCAGATTCTAGAATGCCCCTTTACTTTTGTTGTTTACTCTTTAAAAGGTGACTCCGGTTGCTCTCAAAAAGTGGTTCCTGAGTAGTCATTCTGCTGAATCTGAATCTCCTGCTGTGGGGCCCGGACTGGTTTTCTTAACATCTTCCTTTCTTGAGAAATAGATGTTCTGTTTTTCCTGTCACTTCAGAAAGCCTATAAACGGGGATGCTTCCAACATCTTTTTAAAATTTTCCCTCTTTCGGGCAGGTGTTTGCGAGTAAACCCAAAAGGGCTAGATGAAGAAAGCAAAGATTATCTGTCACTTTACCTGTTACTGGTCAGCTGTCCAAAGAGTGAAGTTCGGGCAAAATTCAAATTCTCCATCCTGAATGCCAAGGGAGAGGAAACCAAAGCTATGGGTAAATGTTCTTGTCTTCATTCGACTCTATTTGCACATCAAACAACTTCATGCACAGACAAGTGATGGATTTGATCTGGTGTGGTTTTTTGTTTTTTTGTTTTTTGTTTTGAGTAAATCTAAATATGACTTTTATTTTTTTTTTCCCCACTCCAGAGAGTCAACGGGCATATAGGTTTGTGCAAGGCAAAGACTGGGGATTCAAAAAATTCATCCGTAGAGATTTTCTCTTGGATGAGGCTAACGGGCTTCTCCCTGATGACAAGCTTACCCTCTTCTGTGAGGTGAGTCCTTTACCCCACGCTGAGAGTCACAGTTCCCAGACCTGATCGGTATCCGTAGACTTCATGACGTTGTGTCTGGGATGGAGAGGGAGAAAACTCCCTGAGTGGAGTGGTGCTCCACGAATGTGGTTTCTGTGACTGAAACTGCGTCACGATTTCAGGCTTGTTGGGCACGCCACCCTTCTGCTTGTTGTTACTGTGCTTAAAAACAAAGATTGTACACTATCTTGGTATGAGCGATTCTGGACTTGCTTGGGTCAGGATTCTGGCTTCTCTTGGGGGTGTTTTCAGGTAGCCTGTGGACAGACTGGCGCTGAAAGCTGAGGAGAATGCCGGCAGCTTGGTGTGTGGGTTTGTCCCTTAAACTTCCTGACTTCTGAAGTGTGACGTCCACTTGGGTCTGGCCTCAGATCACTTTCCTGTTGTGCTCCACTAGACAACTCGTCTCAGGAGTTGGGTATATCCGGTTTGTCTTGCTGGAGTAGTTGTGAAATGATGGCAAGAACCGTTTTTTCTGGAGTGAAGGGTAGATAAAGCTCTCTAACTTGTGGTTAGCTAGCAGGGTTATCTGTCGTCAGCCAGGAGAGTTTCTCTCTCTCCAGTGACCTAAAAGTCTGTCTGGGTTTAACAGGAGAAGCCTTGAAGTATTCCCAAAGTCAGAGTGAGTTGGAAAGTGGTTTCTTTAATGGGCTTACATGTACTAATCAGTCACTTCATGCTGTTATCAGTATATTTACAAATACTCATAAGCTTACAGCATAATAAATGAATAAAGCCTCCAGTCTGATGGGATCTTTGTGTTCCCTATACTTTGTGTGGTCGAGAACCACTTCCTGAGCCGCACCACTTGCAAGTGGCCACTGTGTGTTCATGGGCAGGGTGCGAGCAAGTTCCCTAACTACCGGTGTGTTCTGCCAAATAATGGGCTCAAGCTGTGAGTTAATGACACTTCCAAAGGCTTATGCCACCTGTGCAGCAGAGAACGGTGTCCCTTAGGGATCTTGCCCTTTCTCGGAAAAGGCCTGGCCAGCAGTAGTCGACTTCTCTCCCCAGTCACAGCTCATTGAGTATTTCTTTTGCAGAATAGTTGCTGGGGGTTAGACAAGTCTGGATGCAGAGTTTATTAAAGTACTACACTGAATATATAAAACAGTTGCATAATAGCTACGTCTTCTTTTTTGTTGTGAAGTAAAAGAAGGAAATACTAGACTGATGGCATCTCTATAAATACATTAAAGTGTTGCAGTTGTTTTTGTCTGTGAACTTGAGTTTGGAATTCCATATAAGTCCTACTAGATCAAACCCAGCTGCCCAAGTGAAGAAATGAGAACAATTAGGTGGTTTCGTGTGAGGTTCGATGGAAACTTCAGACCATCAATTTAATCTTCACCTACTTTAGAGACTGGTATTTCAGAAAGATTTAGAAATAGTGGAAAATTCTGATTTCTGCTGGAAATGGAAGCCAGTCTTTGAACTGTTCTCAAGAAAGAGAACTCTCCTTTAAATATTGCCTCTGGTGTTTTAGGCAAAGTGTTCCCCTGTATTGCCACATTTTCCAGGCCACAGTGGATCCAGCCTTTTCTCCCATGATCCCCCTTCCACCCCGCAGATCCATTCCAGCTGCTCCAACCCGTGCACTGACATTCTTGATTTGGAAACCGATTGGCCTGCCCTCACTTGGCAGTCTCTCATCCTGTGGTTAAGTCCAAGGCTCCGCTTCCCCATATGAAATTTTCTCCCTTCGCTTCCCCATATGAAATTCTCTGAGGAGAAATCCTGTGGTTAAGTTTAGATTCGTCTTACTGACTTAGAAGGGAAGTGAGATGACACTTTGGAAATGAGGAGATGTTGAACAGGGAAGCGTCTGCTGAGTTCTGCTGATGCCATCGGTTTCTTACCATCGAACCAGGTGTGCCATCTGTTCCTCTCACACTTCTCTGTTGGCCACAGGTGCTGAGTGTTGCTTCTCATACTTGGGCTTGTGCCTAGTGAGACTCGTTTCTGTTCCAAGGCTCTCTGTGGACTTAGTAGCATTCAGCATTGCAAGACGGTTGCGTGGGGGGGTGTGTTGGATGTGTGGGTTTTAAAAATGTCTGCAGCTCATCTAAGTTCTTAGTGCTTTCCAAAGCTAGATCATTCTTTTCTGCACATTCTGTCCTTTTGACCTGTTGCTGCCTTCTGCCAGTGGATTATTTATAAACAAGTATTTTAGTTCATATTTTATTTTATGTATTACTGGTTGAGCTAGTATTTTTTTTATTATTATTATTCAGAGGCTTTTATGAAGCCGACGTCCACATACAAATTTAGGTTATGAGCCCTCCACTGCTCTGTTCCTCACTTAGCCTTTGGCCTGGGCATTTCCATCCTATCTGTCGACGGATTATTTATAAATAAGTTTACTGCATCGCGATAAAAAAAAAAAAACAAAACAAAACAGTTCTATGGATTCTTTTTGCTGTTCCTAGAGACCACAGGAAGGAATCCTAAGGTGAAAGACTAAAAATCACATGTCTGTGTTTGGGCTTTATTTCAGTGGTATTACTGTTAATGAACATTTAAATGAAATTCAATCTCATACTGTCCAAATGCTGAATGGGTGGTCTTGTTCACCTGGGTTCACCTTCAGTTCTCAGTGATGTTTTTGTCCATTAGGAAATGTGTCCATTCTTCCAAGGTGATATGGCTTAGTTAACATATTTGGAAGCATTTTCGAAGTATTCCCTGAATTGTCTCATCACAATCCTTTGAGCTGGATTAGTTCTGTTATCTTCATTTCATGTTACTGGGAGAGAAGCAGTGCCTAGGGAGGTCAGGTAATTTTTCCTAACATTGTACCGCAAATTAGTGTCAGGCCATGTCAGCTCTGCATTTTCCACCTCTGGACGGCCGCGCAGCGCTACGTGGAGCCGCATGCCATTCCCCCAAGGAAATGTGGGCTCTACCAAGTTTTCCTAACAGAGAGTGTTTACTTTGGTAATGAAAGAATCAGGAAGGCTTTACACTTTAAATTTTCTCTTTAATAGTTTGTCTCACAGAACATCTGCATGAAATGTTTCAGCTTCTGTTGGCCCTTCCCTGTTTGTTTATACTGAAAACAAATAGCTACTAACAAGAAAGGGACAGATATTCCCCCTTCACTGTACGTACCTTTGACAGGTGGAAGATTCCAGTGTCCCTTTGTGATGTTGCAGTTAAAGTTGAAACATGAAATATCCTATGAAGTTTGAAATACCAAATATGGACCACGCAGGCACTAGTTGACTCTTAAAATATCCCTTTTCTTCTCAAACATAGAATGTCCTTTCATAGCCTGGGAATGTGTATGTTTACCAAATTTGAAATATGTGAGTCTCTTCTTTTTTGGGGGGTTATTTGGATATATTGATTGAACTATATGACAAGGCTAATATTTGATTAGTCTTGACCTATGAAAATGGTGATTTTAATATGTAACGTTATTTAGGTTATAAACATACTGTAATAAACCCAGCACCCAACCCAGCAGCATCACCAATAACTTGGAACTAACCTGTATATATTTCTTCACTCTCCCTTAGACCTGTTGTCCCCCTACTCAGGGAATGATGATAAGTAGCTGTCCGAAATTGTATGCAATCATTCTCTTGTTCACTATGTGTGTGCCTGAAGAATGTACTAGTTTAGATTTGCTTGTTTTTTTTGCGCTTTATAAAAATGGTTTCAGAATGTATTTATAATGATGGGTGTAACTCTAGTGTTTTCATTTTTAGTGCTATGTGATAGTGTGTTGTGTGAATGTAAAACAGTTTGTTGATTCATTCTTTGGTTGGACATTTAGATTGTGGCCAGTCTTTTGATTAAAAGTAATGCTGCTGATATAAGCCATCTCTATGCAGAGTCTATTTTTTCCTTGATTGTTTTAATTATAAGGAAGTTAAAAAATGTATTTCCATTGGTCTTAGTTTGACTTTTCATGTTTAGATAAAATGTATAAGAATTGGCACACTCTTTAGTCTTTTATGGAAATTTTCTTTTTTAAGACAAGGAATTGACTTTAAAAGTGAGGCCCGTTTATGACTTGAAATGTAGAGGGCTATACAGTCTTCCTGAGACATTTCCATGTAGTCATTTATAAGACGACATAAATGTCACAGTCACGTCATCTTCACAGCTGCAATTCTGAATGAGTCTCCATAGTCAACTTTATAGGCATTAAAAAAATCTTTAGTTTTTCTCAAAATGGTCTCATTTTAGCATCATCATTTGCAGAGGAAAACAATCCCTTCCTAAGTTAAAAGTTTGGGCTCTGAAGACTCATTTGTGAATGCCATTTAAAATTTATTTTTAATTAAGCGTATTTAATGTTGGTAAGAGGTGCCAGACATTCCGCGCTCTGGAGACTCCAGGCATCCATATATCTACAGAACAAGTCTGGCTCAGACAGTAAAGGTACATTCTCCTTCCTGCTGTGTTCCTGTCTGTGTCTGGAGAGAGGAATTGCCCCAGTGAGACGGATCACAGTCTTTGGGCTCCACTCGTTACCAAGCGTGCATCTAACCAGCAGAGGGTCCACTGGTAACCATAGCTTGACATTCGGCTTAGTTCCTGCCATTTCATTTTACCCCATCCAGTAAATTGCCTCAAGTGTTAATGACTCTGGGCTCCTGTCAACCTGGTTTAATACAAGCTTAGGAACCCAGTGCCAGAAGCATCCTCCATTCCCTCCACTGGCCATCCCAAGAGATTCCTGCCTTTTCCTGTGAGGAAGTGGATTTAATTGGTCTTTTCCTTTTCCTCCCCCTCCCCCTTTTTTTAAAAATCAGTATTTTGAGGCTATAGCTAGAGACTGGAAACTTCTACTTCTGGTGTTAGTATGAGAAAGTGGCTGGACCAAATTAGAGATCTTAACATAGGACAAGAGGAAATCTCTGTGGGGTAGTTTGTGCTGGGTCCTGGGCTATTAAAATAATGTTATAATCTGGCTCTGATAAATGTGCTACTGATGTTACATACATTCATAATTGATTAACTTGGTGGCTTCACTGCACAGGATCATAATGGTTAGTTTGAAATAAATGAATACATTTCTCGACCTGATAGTAAATCTCTCACTCCTTCAGAAAAGAGACTACGGGTCATTTGGATGCCAGGACATTCGTTTTGCCTCTGGGTTTATGACTGCATTTAAGGGATGACTTGCATCTTGAAGGTTGAGAGAAATTTGGGTCATTTAGGATATTCCTAAGCTGTCTTTCTCATCTAACTTGTAGCAGTAGAGCAAGAGTGAGGAGCTGATTCTCCAGGTTTGTGAATTCTGCTTTGGTATTACCAATTTTAACCTCATGTGATGGACAAGGTAAAGCATAGCAGTGGTTGTTAGGCAGAAGACTGATCTGCTGGGCCTTGGCTTCAGTTTGGTAGTTTCCATTTATTTTAGAATGCTACGTTATTTATAAATCCTTGTGCTTGGCATCTAACAAGTTTTTCTGAGTCTCACTGACCCATCTTGGTTTTTATCTGGCTGAACAGTTAATTGAACTAGTTAAAGTGTGTTGCTGTTGAAGTCATGGGGGCAAGTTGGTTCCCTCCATAAATCTGTGGCTGTCACTTTGTTCCAGGGCTAGAAGTGCACATGGGGCTGGAGCCAGGTCTCTTGTAGGTTACTGTCACAAGGGACTGAGGAAGGGTGTCAGTGGTGTGGGATACCCACCGAGTTGTCACTGCTGGGGAAGATCTTCCAGAAGATCTGAAGAACAGAACAGAAGTTCTGTTCATTAGACTAACATCTGTGAGGAAATGCTAATTATTTACCAGGCCCAAGAGAAGCTGCATTTTATTTTCATGTTCTAGACCTAACTAAAATAAGTGAAGTACTTTTAGGCTTATCAGAAATTTTTTCTTTTAGAGAATTTTAAATGGTAGTTTCCATAGGAATTGTTTGTTTTAAAGATTTTATTTATTTGAGAGAAAGTGACAGAGAGATCACAAGCAGGGGGGAAGGGTAGAGGGAGAAGCAGACTCCCCACTGAGCAGGGATCCCGATGCGGGACTCGATCCCAGAACCCTGGGATCATGACCTGAGCCAAAGGTAGCCACTTAACTGACTGACCCACCTAGGTGCCCCTCCATAGGAATTCTTTGTATTTAACCTTTTGCTTAAGGCAAAATAAGGTAAACACTTGAGGTTTAATGTGTGCTTAGGTCAGTGTGCCTTTCTCCCCCTACCACCACCACCCCCGTTTTGCCCAGGTTTTCAAGGCAGGGGAGGCAGAGTTTACTAGCATTTGGAGGAGAAGGAGATTTGTGGGGCTTTTGCCTCTCATCCTAGGATGGTGTAGAATAAGTATGATTGTGGCAGATTGGAAATTACTTGATCCACAGGATAAAGCCTTGATTTGTGGAGGTGGTTTCAAGAGAACATGACTAACGTTTGTATCTGAATGTACTACAGCACTGAGGTAAAAGTCATCTCTTCTCCTGCTGGGAAGAAAACTCTTGGTAACAAAACCTTTGGGCTGTTTCCTTGTCTTTCACAGGTGAGCGTGGTGCAAGATTCCGTCAACATTTCCGGCCAGAACACCATGAATATGGTGAAGGTCCCTGAGTGCCGGCTGGCAGATGAGCTGGGAGGACTGTGGGAGAACTCCCGGTTCACGGACTGCTGTCTGTGCGTTGCCGGCCAGGAGTTCCAGGCTCACAAAGCTATCTTGGCAGGTTGGTCTTTATTCATGAGAAGCTTTAGTTTTGGTGAAACAAGGAAAAATGGTGGCTGCATAATCACCTTTTGAATAGCATCAACTCTTCGAACTGGTGCACTTAAAAATAAAGCTAAATATATATATTTTTATGGTGAGGACATTAGTTGTCATAACCAAAAAGCCTACTCTTCGTAGAAGTGGAGTTTCTGTTTTTCCTCTCTCTAGGGGACTTAGGCCACCATTGTCAAGCCGTAGATGATGTATATTGAATGCCTTTGCACCTAGGGGGTAGATGTCAAAACACTGGTTAAGAGGAGGTGTTAGCCCCTAGACAGGGGCTTAAGATGTAGTGGAGAAGATTCTGGACTTGGGACTAAACCAGCCCTGGAGCGTTAGCCTTCAGTACTGGAGCATTAGCCTTCCCCAGCCCTGGAGCGTTAGCCTTCAGTACAGACATACCAGAAGAATGAGAATTTGCTAGTGACGTGGAGGATTAGGTCTTGCTCAAGGCCATTGTCCTTAAGACCAGAAAGACTGACAAAGAGTGGGAGCTGATAAGGCAGGACTGACTTTACTTCCCACGAAGGCATAGCAGTCAGCCACAGACTTCTGTTCAGACCATAAGACATAAGAGGAAATTGCATGAACTTTCAGGCAACAATTTTTTTTTTACCAAGACTCTCAGCTCTATCATTCTAAAATACACACCTGGCAAAACCTCAGTCTGGCTCAATCTAACTGTCTTCCTGTTCCTGCTCTCAACTAGGTGTTACTGTCTATTGCCAAAGGAAGTCATCTACTCTTAGGTTAATGTCTCCACAAGCAGCTAGGCTCTTGGCACTGCCAAGAACTCTTCTACAGATATATAGTTAGCTCTCTTTATTTTTCCTTAACAATAGATACTTCAGACTGTTTACCAGTCTCCTTTAATGTCTGGACTCCTGAAAGAGTTGCTTGCTACTACTTCTGAGAGAAAATTGAGGCCCTTCTCCCTCAGCTCTTGCCTGTCGCCTTGCGTGCATTTTCCCTGCATTCTCTGTGGAGGTGGTGTTTTCCTCGTGTCCAGAGCGGGCTGTCTCTTCGGCTTCTGTTTCATATCGCATGCCGCCTTCCCAGAGTCCTTACTCTGCCGGTTATACCCTTGTTGCCTGGTATCTCCACCATCTCTCTTTCTCCGATTGTCTGTTTACCCTTAGCCTGGAAACTGGCTCAGCCGTCTCCCTCTAGTTATTCATTCATTCATATTCATTTTCTCTGTCTCTCCCTCTCTCCCTCTCTCTCCATTTCTCTTTAAATAGAGCTAAGTTTCTTGAGTTAGCACATTTACTGTCTCTGCTTCTTTCCTCCCACTTATCCTCAGTTCACCTCCATGCCACGAAAGCAGTTTTCCAAAGTTCTCTGACCTGCTAATTCCTAAATTTGAGGGATTCCTTAGTTCGTATATTATTTGACTTCTTTCTTCTGGTTCTCTCCTGATGCTCTGGCTACTTCTGATGTGTGGCCTCCCTCTTCTTCACATGTCCCTGTCAACACTGGTGTCCCTAAGGGCCTGCCTCAGTTCTCTTTTCCTCTGCTTATTTCCCCTGGGTGGTGTTCTTTATTCTCATAGCAGCATTTTGAGTCTAGCCACTGAAGATCTTCTAAGCATACCGCTGCTTTGGACCCTTCCCTTTTTAAAAAAAACCACCAGCCCTTTTACTCTTTGGTTTTTGTGATATCCTTATTTTAGTACCCTATAGCTGATGAGCCTTCTGAACTAAAAGCGGTGAGAATTAATGTCCCTTTGGAATATTTTAAAATATTGAGTCTCAGAGGGATAAGTGATTTGCCCAAGATAATGTGGTTAGAAAATGACAGATCCAGAATTAATCCTTTCTGACATAAACTGTAGGCCCAAGTTCAGGTGACCTGGTGGCTCAGAGTCCTGCTACATTTTCCATCTGGTGCTCCTCTCTCAGGTGGAAATTTGGTAGTCTCCGCCTTCATCAAAACTTCTGATTTATTCGACAACATGATAAAGTTTGAGGGGTTTAGGCCTTTTATTACTTTCATGGTTGAAATTAAGTTGACTTATTTTTCTGTGTTCATTAGACCGCAGTGGGCTTAGAACACCATTTCTCAACCTTTTTTCATTATCCCCACACCCCCCAAGGAAAAAAAATCAAATTATTCCTAATGGGAGATATTAAATACTAAGGATTAAGTTTTTGTCAGGAAGAGTAGAATTTTGAAGGACCACAGATGGTTTTCATACCTTAGTTTTTGTTTTGTTTTGTTTTGTTTGCCTCTTTGGGGTGTTATCCTCTCTATTGTGAATGCGTGGCCTAAAGGAACAGAGCACCTGCTGTAAACAAGCATGCTCTTCCTCTAGTTAATGGTGCACTGAGCCCTGTTCTTGGCCTTCTTGCTGTGTGGTCCCTAGAACTGGAGAATTTAGTATCATTGTTCTAGGCAAAAATTGGGGTATTAGGATGCCTTGCTTAGACCATGAAGGATCTTCCGTTTGAACCCCCAAACCTGCCCAGAGGAGGTCATGGTCCTCCAGTCTGAGTAATTTCGTTCCAATATGAATGGTTGGAATGGAGCTCCTGAGAAATTATTTTGAAAGTACTGATTTCTTTTTTCCCCTCTGTCATGTTATTCACTTCTTGGTGTAATGTAAGAAGAGAGGGATTTTATTATTCCAGTGTAATTTGAGGCTAAGACCCTTTCACGTAGCAAAAGGACAAGAAAGAAGGTGATCTCTTCATAACAGAAGAACCAAGAGGTTTCAGTGTGATAACCTTTTCTATCTCTGTTTCCCTTTCACTTTGTAGCTCGTTCTCCAGTTTTTAGTGCCATGTTTGAACATGAAATGGAGGAGAGCAAAAAGGTATGTGACAGAATGAAGATATGTCTTTTTAGCTAGGTGACTAGGTGCAGATGATTTCCCAATTTCACACCACATGTATTTTTCCAGTCATGTTATTAAAATGGAATACTGTTCTCGGAACACTTTCTGAGAGCAGGGAGAGGTGGTCCGGAAGCATTCTAGGTTAAACAGACTCACTCCATCCCAGGTAGATCATCGAGTTTTGTGTGAGGTTCTTAGACGTGTGTTTCTACTCAGGCGAAGAAACACCAAAAAATCAAAGAAACAGTTGTCTTGCTCTTGTATTTGAGAAGATAAAGGTGGTGCATATGATGGGAGCAAAGGCTGTTCTAATGAAATAGGGCAAAGAGAGAATTCTCATCCATGTTAGGTTTTAGATGATAACAAGCCTTTCTCTCACCAGAGCTTAAAATCATGAAAATTGTTTAGGGATTTTGTTCTGTTGGAATGTTTCTCATTTTCAGTTTTTCTGGCATAGAATCGGGTTGAAATCAATGATGTGGAGCCTGAAGTTTTTAAGGAAATGATGTGCTTCATTTACACGGGGAAGGCTCCGAACCTCGACAAAATGGCTGATGATTTGTTGGCAGCTGCTGACAAGGTGAGATAAGACTAGAAAAGGAATCACAAGAGGAGGAGTGTTTGTGACCTTGTGAGTTTCATGACTGGGCCTCTGTGTTACACAGTAGGTAAGACGAGCGTGTATCTCAGTGTGCCCAGGGCAGTCCTGGGTTGCAGTAATTGATAGCACCACCGTTTTTATTTTCCAAAGTGTCCTGCTGTCAAAGTAACTTCTGTGGTCACCCTAATTACAGAAAAGAAGGGTAAGTTTGCTGTTCACCTCCCTTCTCTTCCCCATCTCACATGTAAGCATAGGGGATATTAAAGATTCAGATAATACTAACATTTGACTTTATAATGTACAAAGTGTTCTTGAGTTTATTAACTTTTTCTTTCTAAATAGTGAGAGATTTTATTTTTTTAAACTTTTTCTTCTAATTCTAGTTAACCTACAGTGTTGTAGTAGTTTCATATATATAATATGGTGATTGAACAATCCCATACATCCTGTGGCTCCTGATGGGACAAGTACACTCCTTGATCTCCATCACCTGTTTCACCCTTCCTCCCACCCGCCTCCCCTTGAGTGCATAAACTTTTATTTTAAACTTTGTCAGTAAGAGAATAGTCTTTTACCCAGTGTTGTGGTTAACATTTTCAACTTTTATCTAAGGAACTATTGAAATATACCACAGTCAGAATTACAAGATGACCGGTAGCTCTTGGAACGAAGAAATAGTACTGCAGTAAATGCGTGCGTTGATCATTTCATTTCAATTTGAGAAACATTGAAGTGTGAAAATTAAAGTATGGACCTTAGGATCAAGGAAACAGGGGAAGGACCAAAACCAGTAGGCCAATTATTCCCAAAAGAAGTTTGGAGGGAAATTATTGATGAAACACTGAGCTTAAACAAGTCAAATTGGGGTTCCTGTGTGTTGGCTGTCTTAACTGCAAGATTTCTCAGAATCTTTTTAGTATGTTAATGTACACTGTGAGTTTTCTAAAAAAAATATGATAGACCGCATTTCTCTAGCTTAGTCAACCCTGAAATCCTTTTCCTCAAGAATCACCTCTGGGAATTAGTGTCCCCAAAAACACACCTGGGGAAACTGACTTTCTTTATGCAGATAGGTCAGAAAGAGCTCGGTAACCTGTCCTCCAAGGCCCTGTACTCTGAGGAAGCACAAGCTCTTTTTCCTCTGGAAGTTTCTTAAAAGGGTTTATACCTGGCCAGCAGCAGACCCCATGAAAAGGACCAATCCCCGCTGGAAGTGTTGCTCCTCTTCCTACCGTATGATGCTCCAGCACCCATCTGGGGGCAGAGCTGGCTCAGACCTGAGGCCACTAGAGCCTTCCCAGGATTTCCCCGTGGGAAGAGTCTCCTTCCACTTTTCTTTGCACCTCGAGGACAGAGGAAGGACGTGCTTTGACAGTGGAGTTTTGTATTTATTGATCAGCTTTTTGGAGTGTTTGTAGAGGACGAGGCACGTAAATCCTCATTGATTGGGTTTGAAAGGATTGAGTAGTAGCTGTATCCTTTCAAGATTTTATGAATCCAGTTAGGCAGTGCGAACATTCCCTGTGCTCCCAGTCTGGCTCCATGCTGACCACAGGAGTCTTGCTTTCAGTGGGGGCAGTAAAGAACTATCTGCCGTGAGCTCTGGAGAACTAGAAGACACAGCTTTTTGTAAACACGCGTTTATAATGATCCTGCCTCATCTGCCTTCTGATTTTCAGTGAAGTGTATACATGCCAGGTACTTAGCCCACTGTAGTGGGCTAAGGGAAGAGTAGTGTCAGAAAGCCCACTTTTCAGACAGAAATACTGAGGCTGAGCGGTATATATTCTCAGAGCCAGGGTTTGACGTCTGTGTCATTCCTGGGTTTTCATTCCTGCTCCTCAGCCAGAGAACATACTGGGCAGCCCCCGTCAGTACGTAGAGCATGGGGATCGGCCTGAATTGGCATTCTGTGGCTGTCTTCAGTATAGTGTGCTAACTTGCAGTTTTAAAAGATAAAGTAGTCGAATCGCAGCAGTGCTTTAAATTTATGAATGAGAAGTAAGTGAAGGGTGCATTTTCAAATTCCATTCAGAATTTCCTATCAGACAGTCTTTGCTCCCAGCTTACTTGAAAACATTTTTACCTTTACACCTCATTGTGAGCTTCAGGAAAACAGAATAAGAAATCTTTCATGGAAGGATCTAAACATCTAAAATTTACCCAAGAGGCTGAAACAGCTTCTTCTGGGCTTTTCCAGTCTCCTGGGGACACGTGTAATTAGACCAAAAACAAAACAAAACACGTCGGCCAGGCCTAGGAGACACAATTTCAATCTCCTGAGTAAGTACAGCCATTAGGCAGGTTTTTCAGAAGCATAATTAAGAAAAAAAACTTTGTCTCCCAAGGGACAAGAATGGCTACTTTTGTCTAATTATGCAGTAGGGATCAGAACTATTCACAGTAAAAAGTCCTTTTAAAAGAATGTATCGAGAAAGGGTAAGAGGAATGTTCTGTGCAGCACTGTATAAAGACCGAACATTTATTCAACCTTTTCCAGGCTTTTAAAACAAAAATGGCAACCTAATTTCTTGCTTGTCTAGTGTCATTCCTGTTTTCCATGGAAACTGTTTTCTAGTTACTCAAATGTAAAAAATTAAAGCTGCACCAAAACCAATAAAACTCTCTTTTTGCTGCAGGAGATCACAGTGCCCACAGACATGCCTCCTCACCCAGAATTCATAAAAATAAAATTGTCTTGGTTTGATTGCCATGATTCAGCCTGAAGTAGTTATTGTGTCATTGAGTTCTGAGGTCCCGGAGGTGGGACCAGTACGGAGACTGTGGATACCCTTAAAGCAGAGGGTTCTCCTATGAACTGATTAATAATGTTTTATTTTGTGACTCCTTTTATACCTTCCTCCTCCTCCTTGCTCCTGAAGTTCCTTAGTAAGTTCATAATCTCATATTTGAGAGCACATACTACAGTGGCATCAAAACAAATCCGCTAGATCAGATGTGCCCAGTGTTAACCCAGACCTTCATTTCTAGAACATTTATACCCTTTACTTGGAAAATAGGAAGTTTTTAGATCAAAACTGGATCCAGGGTCTCTGCTGCTTTGTTCCTACCCTGAGAATCTTAACCTCAACCTCAGGAAAGAGGACTCCATTTATCCCTTCTCTTGAAAAGGAGACCTTTGGTTGACCCTCATTCAGGACCAGCTAGTGGCAGAGATGCTGGTGAAAGTCACCCCGGGGCTCCTTTTCACAGCCCGATGGGCCAGTTGGCATACCTGCCGGGCTGGTGACATTGCTTAAGTAGAAAGGACTGTGCTTCACCCTCGTTTGGCTCTGACTCAAAGGATGGCAGGAATGTAAAAGGTCATGTCCCATTGGCTTGAAGCAGGGTTATGCCTCATCGTAAGGGAGGGTAGGTGGTGGTGGTCCAGGAAACACTCGAGTCCCTCTTGGGGCAGGGTGACCTTGACGATGTGGGTGTACTCCCTAATGGCCATTTTCCCAGCAAGTGGATTTTAGAACGTGAGTGGCAGCCATGCACGTTATTTTAGCGGTCTTCTTTTCAGCCTTGGGGCGTGCTTGTGCCTTATCACTGCGGTAGCTCAGTGGCCTTGTCACGCGCTGTGCAGTTCTGCTCTGGAGTCCCGTTCCGCGGCCGTCCCGCTGAGGAGCACAGCTGCAGCGGCCGCAGCCCAGAGGCACCCCCGCCCTGACCACAGCAGTGCTTGTGTCTTCCAGTACGCCCTGGAGCGCTTGAAGGTCATGTGCGAGGACGCCCTCTGCAGTAACCTCTCCGTGGAGAACGCCGCAGAGATTCTCATCCTGGCTGACCTCCACAGCGCCGATCAGTTGAAAACTCAGGCAGTGGACTTCATCAACTAGTGAGTCGGCACCTTCAAAGCTGTCCTTTCAGGAGAGCCGGGCTAGCAAGAGAAAGGAGAGGGACTTTGAATTAGGGAGTAAAACAGGCACGTGGCTTCGTTAGCCCCTTGTAGTAAGTAGAGGGTTTTCATCTTTCCCTTCAGCTTGACTGGACGGGAGATGGTCTCAGGAGATGGTCTTGCTCTGTCTTGTGGGGCTAACCCGATTGGTAAGCGAGGTGCTTTCCTTCCTGGCGGTGATGGGAAGCAGTGAAATGATGAGCAGCTGGCCAGGAAAGGCGGGGTGCCCCGAATGGCAGCACCTTCACTTCCCACTCCTGGGCTTAGTAGAGGACATGTAGGTCTCCGGGAGAACAGAGGTGGGTTTTGTATGAGTTAGTAAAACGTGTCTGACAGCTGATTGTGGAATGGGGAAAAGAGAAGGGATAACCAGTTGTCGAGGCTGTTGAATACTGCCCGGAAAGGAAGTGTTCATTCCAGCAGATCTGTCCTGTCATCCTAAATGACAGAGGACCTGGCCACACTGCTCTCTGCGGTAATTCTCAGTGGGGCATGTTCTGCTCCCTTGCCTGTTGGAGAACAGAAGCTGGGAAAAACCCAAAGGGGAGAAGCAGGCCTTAAAAAGCCCTCACAGGGGCGCCTGGGTGGCTCAGTGGGCTAAGAGCCTCTGCCTTCGGCTCAGGTCATGATCCCGGGGCCTGGGATGGAGCCCCGCATCGGGCTCTCTGCTCAGTGGGGAGCCTGCTTCCTCCTCTCTCTCTGCCTGCCTCTCTGCCTACTTGTGTTCTCGGTCTGTCAAATAAATAAATAAAATCTTAAAAAAAAAAAAGCCCTCAGAGCAGCAGTTCTGGGCTGAGGCCGGCTTAAAAGGTTGCTGAGTAGATGAGTGGACATTGTTTAACAAAGAAAATGCCCCCAAAGAGGAATCAGCTTCCTCGATGTAAGGTTGTTTTGAAGGAGTTTACCGATTGCGGCAAAGGTAGGTGGGAAGAGACCCCAGATGTTCCTTCTAGTGACGGCTCGCTCCGTGCTGGACACTCGCGTGGTGCTCTTTAGATGTTAACATTTGGTAGGGCGTGGTATGGTCCCCTCCGGCTGATCGAATAGAGCCGCGGCCGTGATCTGGTCTGTGGTCGGGGACCAGCATGATGGCAGAGCCAGATGGAAGCTCAGAGCTGCCGGACAAGAGAGCCCTTGCTCTCTCTCTGTCGTAGCCTCACCAGTGAATGTGAAGAGCATCCGTGATGGAGAGAAGGGCCTGAGGAACATTTCGCCTTTTGTATTGGGGGGGGGGGGGCTCCAAATCCAGGCTTTCCGAGCTGCAGCAGCCTCAGCCTGGGCAGCTGTCTGCACGGTGTGTGACGGGCTCTGTCGACGAAGGGTTCCGCCCGAGTGTTTGGCCCCCTTTACAGCGGACTCCGGGAGGTTAGACTGCCCGGGGGGCAGTGGACCCCAGCCCTCTCTCGTGCCTTTGGTAATCCATCTCTCCACATTTCTCCTAGTCATGCTTCGGATGTCTTGGAGACCTCCGGGTGGAAGTCAATGGTGGTGTCGCATCCCCACTTGGTGGCTGAGGCCTACCGCTCTCTGGCTTCAGCACAGTGCCCTTTTCTGGGACCCCCACGCAAGCGCCTGAAGCAGTCCTAAGATCCTGCCTGTCGTAAGACTCCGTGTGTTTTCCTGAAGCAGCGGCCACCGTTGCTGCCACTGACCACCAGGTAGACAGCGCAATCTGTGGAGCTTTTACTCTGTCGTGGGGGCAGAAGACTGCATCGTGGCCCCCAGGCTTTCAAAACAGCACTAAATAAACTTGGGGGAAGCGGGGGGTGGGAAGGGCCCGGGACCTGGGGCTGCTCAACCTAATGAAAACCCTGTTGCTGCGTCACTGTGTTCCCTTTGGCCTGGCCGACTTTGGTACTGTGGGGATTCAGTTTAGGCGCCGGCCCGGAGGACGTCCCAGCGGTGGTACTTCGGAGAGACCTGTCTGCATCTGACTGAGCAGAACAGATCGTCAGGTGCCTGGAGCAAAAAGGAAAAAAAAAAAAAAAAAAAAAAAGGACATTTAGTTATAAGAGAAGGGAAAAGGAAAGGAAAGAAGAAAGGATTTTTGCAGAATTTCTCAAAAATCAATTTGTGGATTCCAGTAGTATTTATGTTGAGAGAAATTTTAGTCCATCCAGCTGTGCTAAAACTTGGATATTTGTGACAACTCCTCACCACCATACAAGTATCAGAAGAGCTCTCTTGTTGTTAGCACTTATTGTTTGCAAGAACAGAATACATCCTTTTATCCTTTTATGAAAATTGACAAGTGAAGGCGAGAGGGGAAGGAGGTTATTTGAGCTGGAAGATGCGTGTTCTGATGTGGTGGCTTTTGCAAAAAATCTTTATCGGTGTTGAAAACTGGAAAAAAATAATTCATCCAGAATTCATACTGTCTTGACAAGAACTCTGGTTCTCTGTTTTTAGATATTGTGGAAAATGTTTTTTGGCATTTTTCTCTGATTTTATTTCTCCTCCCTCCCCCCCTTTTCTAAGAAAATAAAATGCAAAACAAAAACAGAACAAAAAAGAAGAGAAAAGAAAAGGAAATTTTATTATTAATGCTGTGTGACAAAAATCCCAGCCCAGATTGCTCAGCTGTTCGTACCTGACTTGCCGCCTGCGTAGGAGCCAGTCCTGTTCCTTCCAACTCACCCCTTTCCTACAGGGGAGAACTTCCAAATGTTAATTGTTTTCTTTTTGAAAATATAAATAATTACTATTTTGTACTGTGTGGTATCTCTGGTCTTTTGTTTCACTCACCTGGCTGGCTTTTTGGGTCTGAGTTCCTCAAGGGATTTCAGAGACCTGGTTTGAGCCTTCAGCTTGCAGAGATTCTATGAGAAATGTCTACCCATGGGGATTTACTGTGTCTCCCTCACCCCGGGCTGCCTCTTGGAGCTCCCAGCATCTACCAGTGTCTTGTCCTCCTCGAGTATCTCACAGGCCACATTCTAATGAGGGATCAGGCTCCTGCCTCTGCCAAGGCAAGTAATGGGGGTGGGCTTTTCTACCCCCTACATGTTCTAACACCTAACTCCCAACCTCCCTTCTCCTAGCTAACTATAAATAGATCAAGGGGACATGAATGTGGAGATTAAATAAAGGGAAATCATTATCTCTGACTGGTTCTGTCACTGACTTGATGTATTTCCAGAAAAGTTAATGTCTGAATACCCGGTGGGCTCACAAGGACACTCCAGGGCTCCTCTGCCTTTCTCACAACAGTGCTGGACAGGACAGGACAGTGGGACACACCGGAAAATGCAGTGGCCATGTGGCCAAGGTGTGTACATTTGACCTTAGATGGAGACTCAACGTATTCCATCTCCCATTTCTCTCCAATGACTTTGGCCTTGGCAGATTTTCCAGTTTTCATTCATCTTGCCCAAGGTCCTAGAATGACCAGCTGTGGTTGAGCATCGACACGGGCGCACAGAGGATGCGCTTATTAGAAACCATCCCATTGCACTTGTCAGTTTCCTCCCACGGCTAACGTCTGGGAGGAAGTATCCGGTGTTCCACATCGTGGCTGCCGTCCTGTGCCACCTCGTCCTCGCTCTCCAGGTCAGCACACTGGTCCAGGGCTCCAGCATGCACAGAGTCTCCTCCGCCCATGTGGCCTCCTGGGCCACTGCATTGCCTCATTCGCTCAGCTCTTCTTGGTTTTCACCGAACCTTCATAAACAGTATTTCATTTAAACTTCCCAACAACCAAGTGACAGACAGCACCTTCCCATTCTATAGTGAAGAGAAGTGGAAACACAGAGCAGTCAAGTGACATGCGTCAGATCCCACAACTGTCGAGTGACAGTTCTCCTGATATACAGTACCCTGAGAAGATTACGAAAGTAGAGGGAGGAGGTTCCATTTCTGAAAAGTTTCGGTCCAAAATCAGAGGTAAAGTTTCCTTCCTATGGGAGAAGCAAGAGCAAAGCTCTAGAGAGATCCAACTGCTGTCCTGTTCTTCCAGGGGGCCAGGAGGATCAGTCTGCCTTCAGGTTTGCTTTCCTCCTTGTTCATAGAAAGCTGTGGGTTGGGGGCCGGTGGTTTCAGGGCCTATGCCTCGGGAGGGGAGCAGTCCTGGTACCAAGCTTCATCAGGAGGAAGGTCTCTTTGGGGATTTTCCAATATTTTTGGAATCTCCAATGTGGGTACAAAGCTGTTAGGATTTCAGGTACAGGTGAAACTGCTCGATGCTTCTCCTGTCATTATTACATTATTTCTGGACGTGTTTGTTTTTGTTTAAATGATACAGTTGAAGCCATCTGGTTATGACAACATCAGAGCCCCAGCATACTGTTCGTAAACCTCCCACTGCCACCACCCCCTCCCTCAGCTCCCCCCACATCTGAAATTTAATTCAAGTTAACTCCACAATCTTGGGCATGTGCTGTCACTGAAGAGATGTCCGCGCCAGTGGAACAGTTGGAGATTTCAATTCCACAAGGATATAGCTTATTTATCAAAACAATATTTCAGGCGAGTAGTTTCACAGAACCTTTGGAGTTAACGGTTTGAGGTCCAAACAGAGTATCTGGCTTTGGTCCCTACCGCACCCCCCACCCCGTTGTTGGCCCCTGTATCTGGTCATCCGTGGAAAATTTTCCCATTGCTCGTGTGGAGATGAGCCCTTTCTGTGTTGCCATTAGGCATCTCCTACCCCTTTATGGGATTTAACAGTTCAGGTAAGAGCGGCCTCTCACTGGCTACTCTGCTGGGCTTGGCGGATCTTTAGAAGAGAATCATCTTCTTTTTTTTTTTTTTTTAAGTTCTAGCCAGGAATGTCAAGATCCTTTCTTAGGCCAGAAGATCTCTGGCTTCCCCATTCTGCGCATCCATTTATAAATCTGGTTTAAACCTATTGTGGGTTCTCCGTATTGTGTGAGCCTGTGTAGATGAAAGGAAACAGCTTGTATGTTTATGAGCCGAACAACAAACAGAGGGGGCGTGGCACTGCACTTTGAAACTGACTGTTGCTTTGTTCTGGCTCCTCAACTCCTAGAAAAGAACAGCAGCTGAATCCCCCAACCTGACTGCATTGGATCCTTCCGTTTATCTTTGTCAAAGACAAACTCTTGGCTGGAGCCCAACCTTATTTTCCACAACCAATTATCTTTTTAATCAGCCTGGGCCCCGTGTGTTTCCTTTATCTCATGACTTTTCACTGAACTCTGCCCTACGTCATTTAGATTCATTTCTAATGGCTTGCTGACTAATCTAACATTCAGGTGAGGAGCGTTGGGCTGCTCTTTACGTACGTGCATGCACAGGGTGGCTGTGTTTTCCCCCTTTTAATTTCGGAGGTGACTGTACCACGTTGGGGCCTTTGACCCAATAGGTGGACGCCTCACGGAGGCAGCGAGCAAGAAAGCAAATGTAGGACGATCAGTATCTGGGATAATGAGCTGGGAGAACCAGAAGCTTTGACCTCCAGATGAGAGCAGAAACTTGAATGTTGTTGACTGATGGGATCTTGATGCCGCTAAGCCATTAGCAAGATGATCGCTCCCCCCTCTGTAAATCCCGTAATGCTGGAGTGGAAAGTGGCATCTGGAATATTGTTTGGTTCTGATTCCTGCAGCTCTAGGAAAAAAAAGAATTTTAGACTTGAGGGAATTCAGCACAAGCAACAGAAATGATTAAGGAGTTGAAGGGGATCAACTCCAGGGGGGAAATATTATGAAGATAAAATACGCGTAACTCGAGTAAGGAATGTAGCATCAGGACCCGCGGTTTACAGATCTCACAGGAGTTCTGAACACTTGCCAGCTTGTCTTGCACGGTTCCCATTCATCCCAATCGTACAGCTTGGGAAGGTGATAATGTAACCTCCTCAAGGTCACTCAACCTGGCTCTGAGCTCAGAAGCAACAGAAGGCAAAGGAGTAGCTTTGGGGCTTAGGCCCAAGGCCCAAAGAGAAAATGAAAATCCAAGAGTTTGCCTGGCAGTGGAGTGGACACACACCTGCTCATAAGGCTCTGCTGAAATGGGGAGAGTTGTAGCTTTCTCAAGACCCTTTAAGATGAGCTCTTGACAAGCCAAAGAGAAAGAAGGGCACCCCACACAGTTCACCTTCTTTTGATACCTGAGCAAACAGACATCCAGCCAAGGGAGAGGACATGTTCAAGGTCACACGGATTAAACTTGGGCCGGTGATTCAGCAAACAATGGCAGAGCATCCAGAAGGTACCAAACATCATGGTGGGGTAGGGTTGGGGTAGAGGGTGGGATTTCTGCCTTACAAATTCAGTCTAATGGAGGAGGCAGGGGTGTGGCCCTCAGAAACAAAGCAGAGAGGTCATGACATTGAGAACAGAAGAGAAGAAAAGAAATTTTGCAGTAAGGAGGTCAGTGGTTACCTGAGAACAGTTTCTGTCAAATGGTGGAGGCAGAAGCCAAGACTGACGAGAAGGTAAGCAAATACAGGATGAGTAGAAGCTACGCTTTCCAGAAGTTTGGCAGGGAGAGAGAAAAGGAATCTCTCCCGCCCACTCTTAAGGACTTATGCCTCAATTTAGTCAACACGTTTATTTTTGTCTAGCAGTCATGGTGTACAGGTTGTTCCATAAAATTACACTTTAGTAACTGATATTTGTAATAAAATGGATGTAGAATAATTACAGTTTTAAGCTGAAGAAGAAAACAATCACCTTCAGCCCTTAACACAATTTTGAGAATGATTTCCTAAATTTAGACAGACATATGTTTCTGTACTTCTTCAACCTATCCATCTTCCAAGTAAAAGTTTGCCTCACATTTACTAGAGACCTTTAAAATGTTTTAAGGAGCCAGTGGTTTGGCTCAGCATTGAGCTACCTAAAAATAACATTCAGTACCCCAAAATGTACGCCGTGATTGGTAGCTTTGCCAGTTTCCGTGGTGTAAATACTCCCACCGGGCCCAGTTCAGACTTCAAAGGTGACGTCACAGGGGCGCAGAGTCGGAAAGCACGCAGCTCCCCGCTGCCTAACATTTCCGCCATGCTGACCTGGCATACATAGGCAATGGTAGAATGAGAAAGAATTCGGGAGAGATGAATTTGGAGCATTTATTACCTTTGCTGTTCATTGTATGTTAATATAATTCAATTTTTAATTGGCTGTTTAACAACCAGCTCTCAAAATTTCTAAAAATGTAACAGTTTGACTTTAGAGAGCCAGCGTGAACCACTGGTGTGGTTTCAAATCTGTCCTCCCAACATCTGTGCACCTCCTTATTTCCTGTTATCCCACAGCACTTGCAAATGCCTTAAACTCCTTCGTTTAATGGTAAAAGGAGGTTACAGCTGACCCTTGAACAACAAGTCAGGGGTACCCCCAGCCCCCACTGTGGAGTCAAGAATTTGCATATAACTTTTGACTCGCCCAAAGCTTAATGATGAATAGCCTACCGTTGACTAGAAGCCTTACCAAGAACATAAGCAGTTGATGGACATATTGGGTGTGTGTATTACATGCTGTATTCGTACAATAAAGTAAGCTCGAGAAAAGACTATGATTAGGAAAATCATAAGGAAAAGAAAATGCATTTATAGTACCGCACCGTATCAAAAAAGATGCACACGTGAGTGGACCCATGCAGTTCAAACCCGTGTTGTTAAGAAATCTATAGTTAGACTGACACTGATATGTGAGCCAATAGTCTTATTACACATTTTAATCTCTCTGGGTAAAGAAACATTTTCTCTCTATCTCTTATCAGAGCTAGAAGTATTTTATTGAACCACTAAGGAAAAACAGGCATATCCCCTGACCACAGGATCCAGTGGCATCTCCAGCCATTCCAGGGATGTGATCACCGAGGGTCCTCCCTGCCCCCGCGACCTCTGAATCTGGAGAAAAGCGAAGGAGCGCAAGTGTTTGGTCTGCATACCACTGGGCGATCCCCAGGGCCTTCCACTCCGACCTAAGTCTAAGAACATGGCCTCGGTGTGGCCTTGCAAGAATGAATTCTCTTCGGTGTTCTCTGCTAATTATTCATTTACACATTCAATATACAATGTGTCAGGGACTGCACTAGCTTTTAGTGGTAACAGGGAGTTCCACTAACTGCTCCCTGCCCCCATGGAGCCTCGAGTATGATGAGAGAATGTCCCTGATGATCTCACAAATACGGGATGTCAGACCATGCTGAGTGCTCTGGAAGAAATGTATGGGGAGCTGGGAGGGACTGTGAGTAGGGAATTAATCTGGGGGATCCAGGAGGCTTCCCTAAGAAAGCAACTTTTGAGGTGAGAGCTGAAGGGTGAAGGGCTGTGAGCCTGGGGAGGTGGGGGAGGCACGTTCTGCCCAGAAGAAATGGTGTGAATTCCTGAGCTCGGAGCGCTTAAGGAACCCGGAAGGCTGGCAGGCTGGCCTGCAGACCAGCGATGTAGACGCCGGAGCTGGGAGTGCCTCCCTAGGTCACATGCAGGATTTAGGCACTTAATTGAGAACAGTGGGAAATCATTGGAGAGATGTAGGCAGAAGAGGGTGACAAGATTTCATTTTAATAAGCTCTCTGGCTAGAGTTTAGAAAACTTAATGTTGGCAGTGGGAACGATGGAAGGCCAGAGATCACAGAACTTGCTTCAGAACTTGTAGCAGAGCTGAAAAGAAGATCCATTTGAGAGAGATTTAGGGGGAAGATTTGGCAGAAGTTGATGGGTTGGAAGAGTAGGGACAGAGAGGCCACCAGGAAGGAGACCCCCAAAAAGAGACGGTTGGGAAGATAAACAGGCTGGAGGGAAATTCAATCACTGATTTCATCCGACTTGCTGATCATGAGATGACGTGAGAAATCCAAGGGAGGCATCACGTGGACTCTTGAATGTATGAGCCTAGCACTCAGAGGGGAGGTGGGAACTGAAGAGAAGGTTCTGGAGATACTGGTCTATAGATGGAACTGAAGCTCTGGGTGTGTTGGATCCAAGGAAGCGTACAGAGTGAGGAGAGAAGGGGGCCCAGGTCTAAACTGTAAGGAACCCTTAGCTCTGAAGGCTGTTGGAGGAAGATAAGTCATGAAGGAGAAGTGGCCAGAGATAGGAGGAAAATCATATTCAAGAGGACCAATACGAAAGAGTTAAAAGTGTCCAGTGCCGTCAAATAAGAGCAGGGATTTAAAATGCCCATTGGAGCTAGCAACATGGAAGTCATTGGTGACCTTAGCCGGGGTCATTCAGGGAAGGGCCCGGGGCAGGGGGAGGTGAGGAGTGGGGAGGAGGTGAGGGATAGGCACGGGCTTCAGGTGTGGCTGTGAAGGGGAGAAACTCCAGCAGTGCCTGCAGGAGGGAAATGAGAGGGAGGTGGGCTTTCCCAGAGGACAAAACCTATTTGGTTAAAACTGATGGGAAGGCTCCAATAGAGAGGGGATGGTCCATGGCCTGAGGTTCTGAGCATGCAGGGGGCTGGGAGCTTAAGGAGGAAGAGGAGGGACACCCTCTCTGGGTGTGAGGAGAGTCCTGCAGACACAGGCAGGTTTGTGTGAGGATGGGAAGTTGAGCAAGGTTGCACCTGGGGACTTGGATGTGTTCTGGTGTTAAGTAGGGAATAAGGCCAATGGCTGAGAATTGCTGGGAGCTCTGCACTCCCGCCACCACTCGTGGTTCCGGCCAAAGTACTTGCCTGTGTAGGCCTTAATTTTCTCATCTGTAAAATGGGCATCCTGCATAGAGTTCTCTTGGGAAATTAATGAGAAAACATATGTCAAGTCCTTAATCCAGTGAATGCCATTGAACAAGAAAGGTAAACTGCTAATGTTATCACCACATAATTCACATTGGTTCCAGCCAATATAATGGCCTTATAATATAATAGCCTTCGGAGTCCGTTCGCTTTTAGGATTTCTTGGAATGGAATATAAATCTTCGATGAGACGCTGAAATGGGCACCTTTGGGAGCATGGGGGAATCTTCTGGAGCAGACTAACCTGTGGGAGAGGACCTGTGTCGAGAGGCTAGCCTGGTGTCCTGTGAGTGAGCTGTGAGGAGGGGGAGTCCACACAAGCCTCAGGAAGCAGTCCGCCTGCGCCAGATCCTTCAGTCACCTGGGATAGTGCTGTGTAGGATCACCCCTGTCACCACTGTCACAGTCTCCGAGAGCGAGTAGCTTTTGACATTAGGCATTCCAGAGAGGAAGGTAGGAGGCGGGGCAGAAGCCCCGGGGCTTGCAGATGTGAGAAGAGAGCCTGGGGACTGAGGAGGGGGCGGCAGTAACTTTGGGACCCCCGAGCCCCGTTTCTCTGGCTGTTGCTGGCTTCTGAGTTGCCGTGGAAAGAGGCATGATGTCAAGACCATCTTCTCCACGCCATTTTTCGTCTTGGGCTCCTCTTCCTTTTACCTTCCTTCTCTATTCCCTGTCCTTCCCTCCTCCTGGAGCATGGAAGCTTCCATTTCTTTCTCCCCTGTTTTCCTAGACATTTCTCTCCCCCATCTCCAGTCCGGCTCACTGGAGTGACATCTTGAGCCTGATCCTGCCGCATTAAAAAAATAAAAAAGCCTGCCTACACCGAGCCCTCCAGTGCTGATCTCTGCTGAGCTGAGGCAGATGGCCGAGCCTGAGTAAGCAGCCCCTCCTGGCCCAGGCCTGGTGCTGCCAAGACTGGTAAATGGGGCATTTGTATACCCTTCCCTGCTCCTGGATCCCGCACCCAGGCCCTGTTTCCCCAACCAGCCCAGTTCTTGTCTTGTGCAAATGCTGCCCATTGACCTGCATCTCTCCTCTTCTCGTCCCTACCCCTATGAGAGACTCCCATGATAGCAGTAAAGTTCCGGGGTCGTCTGTGAGTCAAGATCCACCGGCTAGGTTGTGTGTGTACCCCACGCCCTTGGCCCTTCTCAAAGTGTGGAAGAAATGGGTCACACAAGGCCCAGTCCTCCGGGGGACTCAACCTCAAGGGTAGCGTCCGAGATGGGCGTGCTTCCTACGCCCAGTTCTCAGGGGTACCGACGAGGGGACCACGGGCCCTCCAGGCTGATGAGAAAACCGATCCCTAGGGTGGAGGTGACAGATGGAGGGGACGGGTGGAGGTGATGAAGACAGGCAAGGTAGGGGGGAGGGCGAGGTAGGGCAGGAGGGGCCCTGGGCAGGCTGCCTTGGTACGCTTGGCTAGCTGCTCTATGATTCTGTGCTTCTAAATAAAGACCCTGTGGCCACCTGCGTTCTCTGAGCCTGTTGTTACGTTTATAAGTAGAGGTCCCAGGCGGGGCGGGGCGGGGGGGGGGAACACAGAGGAACCTCAGTGCTCCGCCAGGCTTCTGGAGCGCAGACGCGGGCTTCTGGGCCCAAGGAGCAGTAGTAATGCCACCAAGGGCCCCGTTTCTTAGCCAGAATCTAGGAAAACAAAAGTAGCTTCCTTTGTTTGCATCTTCTTTTGTAGACATGACAGACTTCTGACCTCCCCTGTGGGGTTTTCTCCTGCACATTCTTCCTGCAGAGAAGAATGCATGTGTCCATGACTGTTCCCCCTTGCTCCCTCCCTCCCAGGCTTGGCCCAAAAGGGGGGCGGGTGGCCGTAGAGTGGGTCTCCTCAGAGCAACTCACCTGATGGCTGCTTCAGCACCAAACACAGTTCCAATGGCTACACACGTTCCAGTTCACAATGGCCCTCTGACAGGTAAAGATTATCCCCATTTTACAGATGGGGACACCGAGACACAAAGATGTTCAGTAACTTGCAAGGTCTACAGTTAGGAAGTGGCAGCCTGGCTTCAGGATCTGTGCTCACAACCACTGCCCTACACAGCCTACCTCAAAAAGAAAAAACCAGCTTTCTGCCCCTTCCTGTGAGGCTCTGGGAAACCCCTGGGCCCCGGCAGGCGGGCAGAGGGCCAGGCGGTGCTACATGCCTGTGGGCCTCCCCCGACATGGTGCCGCCGTTCACACAGTCAGTTTGTCCCTTACAGTAACCGCGTGAGCAGGTGGGGAAAGAACTGTGGCCCAGAGAAGGCTGGTGAGACCAGGTCATGATCACGTGCAACTAAGAGGTCAACCTACCTCTCTTCAAACACATCGTTGCCGGGGCATGGCCTTGCTTTGACCTCAAGGTAGGGGAGCCCTGGCTCTCTGGGCTTCACCCTAAGCTGCGAAGGGGACTGGGGTGAGGGGGCCTGTTTTAATGGAAAGAGTGGGTACTAGGTCAAGATACAGAGAGCCCTGGCTTTTCCCATGACTCTCAGGGACTCAGGTCAAGACCCTGCCCCTCACTGTGCCCTCAGAGCTAACCTGGGACCCTGAAGACCCTTCTAGAGAAGACAACATACAATCCTGGGGACAAGTGGGTGGAGGGGTGGGGCTCTCTCCTAGCCAGGCAGTCAGGCATGGCAGGTGGGGACAGTGACTTGCCCTCCTGTCATCACTTCCCCTCCCCAGCTGTGGTCATCCCAGGGTGGGGAAGGTTCGGTATGCAGGACATCGGGGTGCAGGGAGTTCATTAGCTGGGCCTCGGAGGAGGGGCCTCTGGCTCTGGGGAGCTCCAGGCCAGCGGGCCAGTGGCACGGAACCCCTACCCTCACAGAGTCTCCATTCCAAGGGAGCAACAGCTCCCATGCCCAGTCTCTCATTAGTCTAGAGGGGAAATCCACATGTCCTATGGTTACAGTCCCCAAGTTGTCAGGGACATAGCACTGCAGGCACAGCCTGAGTCAGAGATAGGAGCAGGATCTTCAGAGAGAGCTGTGGGGGTCAGGGGCAGCAGAGGACACGGGACGGAGCACGGGGCAAGGCTGAGCGCAAGAAGAGGGGAGAGGGATGGGACAGGTGGAAGCAGAAAGGCCTAGGTCCTGGAGAGTGTGTCCAACAGAGCAAAGTACCGAGTGTCTACAGCTTGGCTTTGGAAGGAGAACATTCGGGGTGTGGAGTGGCAGGGCCTGGTGACTCCGAATCTTTCCCCTTGCATTTCTCCTTCACCTTGGGGTTTCTTGCTCCAATTCCGACCACCGACATCATGCTGACCTCAATAAATCGTTTCCTTGAAGGCCGTAGCTGAAGTGTGGATGGAAACCTCTTCTGGATCTCCTGGCACCGTGGAGACCTGCTGGAACTTTCAGAGGCTTTATTAAACCATATTTGTTGAATGAATGAGCACTAGGGGAGAGAACAGATGGGTATTAGTGTATGATGTCCACAAGGCTTAAGACTAGCCCGGCTCACAGAGCCTGGGTTTCAGCATCTGCCCCTGCCAAGGCGTGGTGGGCTCTGGCCGGGGCCCCTTCCTTCTGTCCTAGGGAGGAGCCAGCTGAGGCCCAGCATCGTGGAGGACCTTATCGGTGCCCAAGTTCCTTTGGCGGATGTGGAGGTACCCCTGTTTCTGAAGCCAGGCCAGTGCAGGAGGCACCAGAAGCATGCCTGCTCTTACCCAGAGTGCCCTGGGCAGGGCCGGGGTCTCAGGCAGCTCAGACCTGAGCTTCTGCACCCTATGGCCATCCTGGCGCCAGCCCCAGACCAACCCTGACAGCGTCGGTTTCTAGAGCCTGCCACTCTGCTCCCTGGGGCCTGCTTGGCCCGGCTCCCCGGCTTGGCTACAGACCAAGCCAGAGGCAGGGGCTGCACCGTCTGTTCCCTGCAGTTTGTGTCCGCTGGGTGAAGAACCGTCCCGAAAGCCTGCGTTGATGGAGTGATGGAAGGGCAGGCATTCCTCTGCCCCGCCCTCTCCCCTCCCAACACAGGGCGCCTCCTGCCCCGGACTTCCAAAGCTGTGTTGTTGCAGGTAATTAAAGGGTTTTAATTAAATTAGGATCCCATCTGGCTGGGACCAGCCAGGCCCTTAACGAGGATTGCGTGTCACCAACATCAGAATGTGGATGGGGACTCAGACGTGTGGGGGTTGAATTTGGGGACTGGAGGCCTTTCAGACGGGGTGGAGAATCCTTCGGAACCCTCAGGGCCTCCGGGCCATGCTGCAGCAACTCATTCCCCTTCCGAAAACGGAGGCCGCGTGCCCCGGTGCCAGGGAGCCGGGGGGAGGACCAGAGCTTTCCCAAGTTCGTTCTTGCCTACCGGCCCAGGAAAACCTCTCTGATGTGTGGCAAGATACGGGAGCATCCTCTCATGTCTCCAGATGAGGAAACAGGTCCGCAGTAGGGCAGCGCTCAAACCCATCCCCAGGTTGATGGCGAGGTGGTGGGTGGGTAGGGAAGGGGGGCAGGTGGCAATAGATGTAACTGTAGGAAATGGAGACCCAAAGCACGGCGGCTTACGTAAGACAGACATTTGATTTGTCTCTCACGGTAAAGTCTGAGCGGGGAGGCAAGTTAGGGCTGGCATGGTGTTTCTCTCCACACCATTTTCTATTTCATGAGGCGTTCGGGAACCAAGATGTCCCCCAGCTCATTGCTCTGCCACTCCCAGGATGTGACTCTCGTGCCCCTGGTCTAAGATGGCAGCGAGAACTGTCTTTCAAACTGTCTTACCAACTGTCTTTCTAGAAGTTGCCAAATAGCCCTTTGGCTTATGTGTCACTGGCCAGATCTCAGTCACATGACTTCATCCAGGCGCAAGTGAGGCAGAGAGATGTCGTATCTATCTCAGGCAGCCAGAAGCCCAGCTTAATCCTGAGGATCCCATTCCTGCGGAAGAAAGGGAAATAGATAACATGGAACAATTCCCTGCCTCCTGCGTTACGGGGCAGAACCGGGCAGGGAAGCTGGGTATCCTCCCTCCTCCTCCCTCCAGTCCCCAGCTACACCAGGAGCAAGGCTGAAGCGGACATAACCCATGTCCAAAAACAGACGAGGAAGAGGTAACATTTGTCGAGAAGGTCGTTTTATTTCCCCCAAAGTGCTCCAGTGTAAGTAGATCCCTAGGTTTCCACCTGAGGAGGTCCGGCAGATGACGTCCTATGCCCAAAGCCACCCAGCCAGTCGGGACGCAGACACCACGTGTTGTCCATTTGGGGGCAGCCTCCGTGGTTTGGGAGATGGGCCCGAGACGATGGACTGGAGAGCTTTGAAGCAGGCATCTGTCGCTTGGGTTATCCAGTCAGCTGTTGAGCTCAGCAGGCCGATGGCAAAGAGGGGTCCCGTGGAACCAGAGCCCAGCCCCCGACTCCTGATTGCGCGGTCTCCTCCGGCGTTCGTCGCCTTCAGGATGGCGACAGCTGCCACTCCGGGACTTTAGTGTAACTGGCAGGCCCCCCCCTGCATTCAAGCTTGCCTCCTCCTGGTAGGGCTGTTGGGGCCTCTCTTTGCCTGTCGCCCCAGCCCCCGATTCTCCTTGTGGCACCACAGGACTCAGAGTCTCCGGAAGTAACACTTCTCTCTCCCACTCCCAGCCATGGTATTGAGTCACTTCCCAGCCCAGAGTGACTGGTTCACTGTGTCTCCCACAACCCCCCAAACCTACCCAACTTGACATTCCAGGTCCCCGGTCACCCTCTGACCTTCAGCTGCCTCCACCTCCATGCACACCCCTTTCCCCCCCCTTCCCTACCCACCCACCACCTCGTGCAGCTCTGAGCAACGGGCCTCGCCTCAGGAGACTGCCACACGCAAGGTCACTGGCATCCCTGCCAAGGATGGCGAAGGGGGTGACTCAGTTCCCGCTTGCTCATCCCAGGGAGGAAAAATGAGGGGGAAGGAGGAGAGAGGAGGGACCTAGACACCTCTTGCTTTTGCCTCACGCTTCATTCAGAGGAAGACTCAGCTTTGTCACCCGTTGACCCGCCATGGATTCCCTCGTTAGCTTTGCAGGCTGCTGGGAAGATTCACCCCATCACAGGTGGGGACACGGAGGCCTAGACAGTACCTGTGCCCAAGACCAAAGGGCAGAGGCAGCCTCCAGGGGTTCTGAAAGCAAGCTCTCCCACCCGTGCCCTTATTGCCGTTCTTGCCTCGGGAGACGTCAGTCTGACGAGGGAGGCACAGACTGGCCTCATGGGGTTACAGACCCTGGTTCCTCAGTCTCTTAGGGTGATGTGGGCCATGACCGTTGCTCCTCTCGGATGAAGGAGAAGAGGACTCTGTCCTGGGGTGGCTCCCTAGCGGGTTTGAGCTGATGGAGGAGCTGGACCACTGGACCAAAAGCCTTGTCACAGCAGGGCAGTGGTGGGGGAGGCCAAAGGGCTGGGGTGGGAGTAGGACCTAGAGCTGCTTCCTGCGAGAGGAGACAGGTTCATTCCAGAGGAGTCTGCTCCCCTGTGTTTGAATGGCAAGATCAGACGATCAGAGAGCGCCTGGTAGTGACTGGGGGTCCATCTCCCCTGGGAAGATGTCATGGATGTCGCTCACCAAGGGGAGCAGAGATTGTGCCTTCGTGATGAGAGATAGTTGGATAAACAGACCCCTTACCTTCATGAGGACCATGGGGGCATAGGAAATATCTGGGGGTGGCCAGAGTATCAGGGCCCAGAGGTCTATTCCAAAAGAATTACAGCTCAGGAGAAAAACCTATTAGCAAGATCCTAGCAGAGAGGAGCAGCCAGGTTAGCGGAGAAGGCGGGAAAGGAGGGAGGAGGCCGCGGACTGTGCGCGAGGCTGAAATGAAGTTATTGAAATGAACCCACCCCCTGCCCAAGCAGACCGTGTGCCAGGCGGGCCAGCCCTCCAGCTGTCCGCAGCATCTGGCTCTCCACAAAAGAGGAGCCGGAGGGGGTGGGGCAGAGGGTCCCCTGCTTCCTGCTGCTAGTTCCACCGGACCAGGTGAGGAGGGCTCGGGACCGCTGGCCTGCTTCTCTTCCTCTAGCGCCCACACAGCTGTGGGAAGAGGTGAGTCTGGAGGGCATCCGCAGGTGATAGAGTCCACCAGATCCCAGCACACCCCCCACCTCAGCCCCAGGACAGAGCCTGAGCCCCTGGGCCTGTCTGAATTCTGAGCACCTATCCCCACGGCCCAGTGTGTGGGGGGGTGTCTCAAACCTCCGCTCGGGAGAGGTGACCCCAGGAGTCATGGTGGAGGGGAACGCTGGAACCGGAGTGTGAGCTTGAGTCATGTGCCCTTTCTGGGTCACTTCTTACAGCAAGATAGCTGCTAAGGCCTTGTCCAGCTCTGCTCTGCAGTGAGAGGAGCCCTGAGCCATGCTGAGCGCCGGTGGGCAGGGGAGGCAGGCTGGGGGTGGCGGGACCACCTTCCCCACATGCTGGGATGCTCCTTGCTCTGGCCGCACGGCTGGAAGGGACCCAGGGGACCTGAGTGCTGCCCTTCCAAGCCAGCAGACCTAGGATGGCCTCATAGGGGGTAATGAGATTTTGGTATTTGGGGTTCAGCCCTCTGCTCACTGAGCCCCAAAGGGCCCAGCTGACTCCCAGGCAAGATGCCACTGGCAGACATCCATCCTGAGGCCCTCCTCTCGGTGGGGGCAGGGCAATGACTGCTTTCAAGCCTCCTTCTGTCCCCATTTTCCCCCAACCCGCCAGTTCCTGCACCAGCACGTTATCAGACTGAACCCCTGACACCCCGAGTCTCCGGAAGAGCCCTTCCAGGAGATTTCCCCAGGAGAAGAAGCTGGAAGTCACAGTTGGGAGAGAGCCTCAGAGGGGTCTGTTCATGTTAGGGGGCCAGAGCCAGAGAGGACAGGAGAGGCCATACGAGTGGTCCTCAGAGTGTGGTCCCTGGGCCAGGAGCATCGGTGTCTCCCTGGGTCGTCATCAGAAAGTCACATCCTTACACCCCAGCCCAGACCTAGTGGATTAGAAACTCCAGAGCCCAGAAATGCATGTGTTACCCACAACTCTCAGTGATCCGGATGCCCCCTCCCATGGGAGAAGCTCTGGGTTGGGCAAGCATCTCATTTCACAGAGAAGGAATAAGAGATCCAGAGAGGAGCAAGGAGTTATCCAAGGCCACGGCGCAAAATACTGACAGAGCGAGAGCAGGGGCCCCCCACCCAGAGCCCACCCTGATGGCCACCTAGGGAGGCGACAAGGAACACAAGGGGCCACGCGGCCTACTAGCTTTTCTTCCGCAAGTGGCTTTGCAGCTGCCACCCCCGCCCCCCAGGAGCACCATGGGGTGTTGGCCCAGCCTTCCCGACAGCTCCAGAAAGGGGGCTAGAGAGGGAAGCTCTGAGCCCTCAGGGAGCGACAGTTCCAGCAGAGCCCCCCAGCTCTGGTCTCCAGGACTCATCCCGCCGCCCTCTGAGCGAGGCTGGCTGGTTGGTGGGACACCCGGGGACCTTTCCCTCCCTGGACAATTCAGAATTCAATGCCTTGGGAAAGCTTTATTCTTGGCTCCAGAACAAGACTCGGCACACAGAAATTGACAATCAGGTGATTCCACACCCCGCCCGCCCCACCCCAACCCACAGACATACACCATGGAATAGGTCCAGCACGCCCTTGACAGTCTGGCGCCCCCCAGCCCCATGGGCCGAGAGGGGGAGGTGCCGACCTGATCCAGGGGAGCCCCAGGCCGGCGGGCTGGACAAGGACACTCCTAGAGGAGCCGGCAGGGGGTGGGGTGGCAGAGGGACACAGCGCAAGGGCGGGCTTCCATCTGTGGCCTTGGTGTTGGGAGAACCATGATCACCCTCTGTCTCAGCTTAAGGATGGGTGTCCCGTCAGCACAAGGCAGGGCGGGAGTGAGGCAGGACACGGCTGTGGCAGGAGAGGGAATTTGGGAAAGGGATGACCTGGCTGGGAACAGAGGGTCTACTTGTCAAGACATCAAAAAGACTTCAAGGGTCACCACTTGAGCCTCAAGCCAAGTTCAGTCCATAGTCCAGGACATGGGTTTACCGGGCTGGGGGGTCCCCTCTGTGGGGCACGAGAGTTCCTCCTGCCTCCCCACCCCTCTCCCCTCCCAGAGCTGGCTCGCAGGCTGCCCCATCTCCTCCGTCCTTTGTGGCCTACTTGTGTCCACGCTGATGAAATGCCCCCTCCTTGTTGCTGTTCTTCCTCAGGACAGCGAGGAGGGAGCCCAGGCTTTGGGCTCCTCTCCAGCCCTATACTGGGGCCACACTGGTCTGCCTTCCCCAGAAGCCTCCTGGACCCAGCATTTTCTTGCTGTGCAGTGGGGAAGCCCCGCGGGGCTGCCCAGAGAACCCGCTCCTCCTCCAGTGCTCCCATGTCCCAGTCGCTCCACAACCACAAGCTGGGCCAGTGCTTGGGACCCCTTCCCCACCACCACTGGAGACTTGGCCCTGGCCCCACTCGGTATCTCCTCCTCTCCACCCCCCGCCCCTGCCTGAGGTCCCTTCCCTTCCCTGCCCAGTATCCAGCCAGATGGCCTCCTCCGTGGGCAGGCCTGTCCTTCCAGCCCCGGCCTGGCCTCTGCGGCCTGCCCAGGGTCACCCCGAGGGGTAATAGGGAGTATCGCTGTGGTAGTTGTAATCCGGGCACACCTTCTGGACCAGCCTGTAGTCTGTGCTGTAGAAGGCGATGTAGACACAGACGACTTTGAAGGGCTGGGAACAGCTCCAGGTGGCGGAGCTCTGAGCGTGGTCTCGGGAGCAGGTCTTGGCCGGGTCGTGGGTGCAGAGCGAGGTCCGGCGGCCCCGTTCCACCTTCTCCCACTCCATTCGGCAGTTGAAGATTTTGGAGGCCTTGGCTTCGATGAAGATCTGTTGCTCCTGGTGAAATTCTACAGCTTTACTGGGGGGCACGAGGCTAATGGAGATGTTGCCTTGGCCGGTGGCATTGTGTCGGAAGTGGACGCTGAAGGTCCCGTTGCCGTGGTCCACGATCTTCCCCGTGACGAGCAGGTTCAGGGCCACGGTCTTGATGTTGGAGTAGAAGTCACCCCAGCCGAAGATTTTCTTCACCTTGGCCGAAGGCGGGGGGCTATGGTTTGGGCGGTTGGGGGGCTGCCCAAGGACGCCCCATGCCTCCCCAGGCAGAGCCAGCAGCCCTAGCAGAGTGGAGTTGGCCATGGGACGGGACTTAGGTGAGATGTGGCCCCGCTTCCGAGGCATCCGAGGCCGGGGCTGGCTCTCATGGTCATCGCGCTCAGGGTCCTCTGAGCCAGGAGGGCCATCATCCAGGCCACAGATGACCTGTGGAGGGAGTTGGGAGGAGAGTGAAACCCCCATCCCCAGAGGACCCAGGAGTTCTGGTCTCTGTCCCCCACCAACATCCTGTCCCTTCCACTGACCTGACGTTGAGGGACCCCTGCATATCACCCACTTCGCTAGGGGTTGAGTGTACACTCTGCCTTGTGTCACGGCCCCAGCTCCCCTGCTGACATTCAGGTCACCCCCACCCCATCCCTCCCACCATCCTGCCTTTGGCCACTACTCTAAGTCTGGAAGGATGATCAAGAATTCCCTCCAGCGGACAAGAGGACACAGTCCCTGCCCCTAGGGAGTTTCCAGTCTGATGGGGGAGGCCCAGCTCCTGATCCTGGGAGAGTCCTCACCTGTCAGAGGCGTAGCCTTGTGCTGCCGGAGCCTCCGGTCTTACAGGAGAGGTTGGTTATAAGGTCACAATTTCACAGAGGAAATTCCCTGCCTCTGAGAAATTCACAAGGTGATGGGAAGGCATAGCCACTGCCCTGAAGGAGCCCCAAGTTGAATAGGAAAGCTCCACCCCTACGCTGGGAGAGACCTCGGGGTTGGCAGGAGAGGTGCAGGCCCTGCTTTTTGGCATGTCCTTTTCTGTCGGATGAGACATCGCCACCCTTAAACCCTAGGATATTTTGTCCTCGGAGGCTAAGAGACCCAACAGACAACAGAATAAGAAAGCAGTGACGTTTCCGGTCATGTATAAATGCAGTTTAAGTTTGGACAGGAGGACTAGGAGGAGCCCTAGAGTGAACTCCACCGCCAGGAAGGCCAAGATAGGGAAGGTCAAAAACTCAGGGGATCACCCATGAGGACGTGCCGGGACCCTATTGCTCCCTGAGGCAGGAGTTCTTATGCCCATTCTACAGATGAGGACACCAGGATTCAAAGGTGACATCCCTACGAGGCTGAATCACACAGGGTCAGCCCTTTCATTCCATGGCTCCCTCCTGGCCTCAGGAACCAGATAGGGTCGTTTATGGAGGTTCTACCCAAGCCCAGGCCCACTGGGACTCTTGTGCCAAACTGCTAAGCCTTGGCCAGCCAATGCCGGATCGGCTACGGCAACAGGCAGCACCTGGGAAGGCCTCCTGGAGGGGCTGTGGGGCAGGCCAGCCTGACAGTGTGACCCAGCTCGGACACCCAGTGGCTCAGGAGGGCATCAGGGAGTAGATGAGGTCTCCTAAGGGCAGCGGCAGGAGTGTGCTTACTCAGCTTCTAGAGTACTCGCCCTGCGTGTCTGTCTTTCCAGCGCTAGGGGCTCCAGCTCACAGCTGGGCAGTGTTTGGGTTTCCGGGTGGCCCCTGGGGTGAGGATGAGGGATGCTGGAGGGCTGGTCTCTGGAGGGCTCCAAAGGGACCCCTGGGTCTCCATGATCCCCCTCCCTCCACCCCTCCCCCGTTCTGGCCTCAGCTATGCCCGCAGAGGCATATGACCCTACCAGCTAGGCCCCAGGGGTAGGGCAGAGGGACAGCCAGGAGGGCCCCAGGCTGCAGCCCCCTGTTACTTGGCCCCGGGGATCGCCGCTCAGTGGCTGGAGGGTGGGGAGAAGGGCCGCAGGTGCGGATAGAAGGAAAGGGTGCTTCCACACTGTGGCAAAGGGGAGGTGGCACGGGGGGGGGGAGTGTTATTGTTTTGAGGAAACGGGCAGGTCCAGATGTGGGGCCGAGGCTTCCCTACGGCAGGACTGGGGGCGGGGGGCGGGGGTGGGACTCCCGGGCGTCCCGGGCGGCAGGGACGCGGCGAGCGAGCGCTCGGGGAGCGGGCTCTGGGGCGCTCCGCTCAGCCGCCGCGGGCGCCCGGGGCGGGAGCCGCCTGCCCAGGTCCTGTGGGGCTCGGGCTGCGCGCAGCCGGGAAAGGAGAGGAAAACAACAGGCGGGGAGGGAGGGAGCGGGAGGGAAGGCGAGAGCGGGCGCCGCGGGGGGCCGCCCCCTGCCTGGACAGGCTCTGCGCGCCGGGGGACCCAGGTCCCGGGCCTCGGGGTCCCCGAGGTCAGAGAAGAGCCCAGGGCCCCAGACCCGGCAGGTGGTCAGCTCTGCCGCCCACCTCCATTCCCCTCCCGCGCGTCCCGGGGCGCCGGGACGGGGTCGAGGAACCCTTGGCGCCCCGCTGCTGGCCTTTTCCCTCGTGCTGGTCGCACCTCCCGCCGCCGGCGGCCGAGTGGGTGGGCCAGCCGCGCACCCTCTCCCCGCCCCTATTAACCCTTGCGGGCCAGTCTCGGTCCTCGGACCCGCCCTCTCCCCCGGCCTCCGGGCTTCCCCCTCCATCCCGGGGATGTCGTGGGGAAGGGAGAAAGTTTCCGGGCTCTCCCCCGTCCTCCGGGCCCCCGCCCCTCCGCGCAGCTCCCCGCGGGCCACTCACCAGATAGAGGCTTCCCTGCACTAGGAACACGAAGCAACAGCGAGTCAGTTGCATTTTCCTCCTTTGCTCTCGGGCCCCTCGCTCTCCTCTTTTGCTGCCGGGCTCCCAGGCCCCTGTCTCGCCCCTGCTCCTTCAGGCGCGCCGTCCCATGCTCCAGTCCCCAGCGGCTCGCGGCCCTCTCCTCTGCCGGGCGCCCGGGACCGACCCCGCCCCCTCCGGTCCAGCTGTGCGGCCGCCGCTCCCCTCCCCCGGCCCAGCTGTGCGCGGCGCGGCCCCTTCTCGAGGTCCCAGATGTGCGCCCCGAACGCCTCGAAGGGCCCCAGCCGCGCGGTGCCTCTGCCGCTCCAGATCTGCGCTAGGCGCCCCCCTCGGTCCAGCGGCGCCGCTCTCGCCCAGATGTGCTGGGGACCCGCGCGCGCGCCCGTCCCTGGCGCTAATTCCCCAGACCAGACGGCCCCTCCCGCCCCGTCGCGGCGCGCCCCCTGGCGGAAGCCCCTAGCCGCGCGGAGCCCCGCCGCCGGCTCCCCGCGCAGCACCCTGCTAGACTGGAGCGCTCCTGGCGCCCAGGCGGCTCCCGCGTCCTCGTCCCTCCCACCCGCCGCCGCGGCGGCGGCGGCGGCGGCAGCGGCAGGTACGGTGAGCCCAACCGGTACCTCCGGAATTAACTCCTCCCCTGCCGGCCCGCAGCCCGGGGACCTAGGACTAAGGGGCAGGACGCGGGGGCGGAGGAACTCTCGGCCAGGAGAGGAGAGGGTGGTGGCCCTGGGATGGGGACCCTGCCCTTTCCATCCCTCTGGCAAGGCGCCCGTTCCTCTGCAGCGGGCAGTGGGAATCCGCTGTTCTCCCCGAGTCCCAGGAGACCTGGACTTGGGAAAGGTTATTTTTTCCAAACCCATTCCTACAGCCAATAAAGAACGTCAATAACGAGGAGCCTATCCCCATAGCTGAAAGTCACTTTGTTTCTGCAGGACTTGTTTCTGTGCTGAGGAAGTTCTTCTAGAAGTCTAGCTTCTACTCCCTTGTTACAATGTCAGTTTTTTCCTCTTCTGCTTTACTCAGAGGGGCTCGGATAACCACCCCCCACCCCCACACACCCTGTCCAGTCATTGTGACAGGAAACTTTCGTCCAGAGTCCTGGGCTGAAAAGGTCACTAGGGGCCAGGCGGATTTCTGGGGCTGGGGTCAGAGGTAAGCCTCCCAAGAAGCTGAGGACAGGCAGGCAAGGTCTCCCTGGAGCTGTGTCAGCAATCTTCACTACTTCCCCTCCCTGTAACTCAGGGGGTGACCAGGCTGGGACATGGTGCTCCTATCCGAACGGGGTCCTTCATCCTCTCTGACCTCTCTGCCAACCTCCAGGGCAAGGAGGAAGAGAAGGACCCTGATCTGAAATCCCCAAAGGTGCGTCCCACTCTCCATCATCCCACTCATAACCCATATTTCCTTGCTGGAATTCCAGGACCCCTTTAAAGTCCTTAGGAAAAGCAAAGGTCAAGTCCTAGCACCCCTTAGAGGCTGGGAGGGTGAGGAGGTACCCCAGCAGCTGGAGTGGGCCCCAGCTTGGGCCGGGGCCCAGGGAGCACACCGGGTGGGCACTGTGCTCTGTGGCCCTCCAGGCCCAGCTTGGTCTCTGGCCGCAGCCCCCAGCACGCACCCAGCCTCCTCCCCCACCATCTGCCAGGCGGGTGCGCGGGGAATGCAGATGAATCTTAATATCAGCCTGGGCCAAGTGCGATGAGGGAGACAGATTCTGCAGAACCCAGACAGCATCACAGAGCCCCCTGCGTTCCCCCAGGCACCCTGGGCAGTACCAGGATGCAGCAGCCCTTCCCTGATGGAGTCTGTGTGTTTGTGTGTGTGTGCATGTCCATCAACGACCCCCAAAGTCAGGGGAAGAAGGAGCAGATAAATCTTGGTCTGGCCTCTGAGCCTCCAGTCCGGCTGGGAGGGAGAAGCTGTCGGCCTGAGCGTGGGCAGCTAGTTCCGGTGTTCAGCCAGGCAGAGGCATCGCGGGGCCCACTCCCTGTCCATCCCCAGAAGGTCCTAACCCCAGGAGAGCAGTGTAGCTCAGGGGAACGAGCACAGGTTTTCAGGCCAGACAATTCCTGGATTCCTCTCCCGGCTCGGCTGTGTGACCTTGGGCAGGTTGCTTTGGTTCTCTGATGCCAGTTTCCTGATCTGTTGTTGCAAGAACTAAAAGAGACAAAATGTGCAAACAAAGCTCAGGCACAGTGGCTGGTGGGCAGTCGTGGGAAGGCAATAAAGGGAAGCTCTCGCTTTTCTACTTCCCACACATTTGCTCTGGCTGTGCCTCCTGCCAGGCTTGCCCTCCCTGCCCTCTTGGCCGTTTCCAGCTCTCACTTCCTCCGAGTTCCCCCCTCTGCATTCATCTCTCGAGCACTAGCTGAGCCTGTCCTCAGTGCCAGGTTCGAGGCCAGGGTCTGGGATACAAAGGCAGATGGGACACCCACCCTCCCTGCCCTCAAGGATCTCACTGGCTGCTGTGCATCTGAGACATGGAAATCAATGATTATAATTCAGTGTGGCGAGTGGAACAGCAGGATCCCTGTAACAGGCATTATGGATGCACCAGGTACAGTGCGGGCAGGGTCCGGGAGAATCAAGGATGGCCTCCTGGAGGAGGTGATGCCGAGGATGTGAGGAAGAGTCAGCCCAGCAAGGCCCCTTCCTGGCAGAGGGCACTGACTGGTCAGAGGTAGGAGGCTGGAAGCAGAAGCCATGTGCTCTCCCTGGAGCACAGAGGGGAGTGAGGCGGGGAGAAGAGGCTGGAGTGGGAGGCTCTCATGTGTTGGGTCATGGGCTGGGACCTTTGAAGGGTTTTCAGGGGGCTGGTGATTCTAGTCAGATTGCATTTTGGAAAGCCTTTGGGGAACACTGGAAAGAGGAGAGACTAGAGGGAGGGAAGGGACAGGAACCAGTTAGGGGATGGAGGCAAGGGTCTGGGGAAAGAGGGGGGACACCAAGAACATCTTTAGGAGGTGAAATAATCAGGAGGTGATCGTTGCTGGGATGAGAGAGGAAGGGAGGAGAGGAGTTGAGTATGATCCCCAAGTTTCTGGTGTGGGCAACAAGGCGGGACGCTTGCTGAGGTGAGCACCAAAGGCGGGGTGGGGGGAGGGAAGAAGGCGGGTTCTGGGGAAAGGATGATGGGGTCAGCTTTGGTCAGGTCAAATCTGGATACTGCTGGACATCCAAGGGCGGAATAAAGTCTAGCCTGGGGTGCAGGAGGGGTGGATATACAAAGGGAGCGAGGGGCTTGGATGGGGGAGCCCTGGGTACCCTGGCATTAAAGGGATGGGCAGAGGAAGAGCAGCCCCCAAAGGACCCCAGCGAGGAACTGGACGCCAGGGCAAGGAGGGCAGGCAGGCTGGTCCTGGAAGCCAGGGCTGCGGTCGGGCTCTCACAACTGAGTGTGCCAGGCAGAGTGGGGTCCTTACAACACATGCAGATTCCAGCATCCCATCCCAGGGAGCTTTTCAGGAGACCGGAGCCCAATACCATAAGCCACTGCACCCCGACCCCCGCCCATCCCAGGTGACATCAATGGAGGTTGCCTCTGAACGTCACTCTGATAAACCCTGGTGTGTGGGAAGTGTCAGGAAAGAGGGGAGGCCGAGCAGCCTGGCCACAGACAGACAGAAAAGTGACCGCCGGGTTGGGCTGGGATCCCTCTGGTAGCTAGCTGTACCCCACCTTGGTCCCTCTAGCTGCTCCCAGGGGAGGGTGGCCAGCATGGCTAACCTCTCCATGTCCCCATGGCTCCTCCCCTACCATGCCCGGGGGAGCAGAGAGCAGCTGCTCAGTGAAGGGGCAGAACTCAGTGCATGAGCCCCGCCCCCCTGGCCCCCAGCCTCCTTGGTGCCTCCGTGGGCACACCGGGTGCCATTGGCATTGACTTAGCTCCTCCGTTTGCACCTGCTTCTGCCTCTCCCAGGGCAGGATCATGTCTGCCTCCCTTTCCTCCTCCTGCCCACCCCCCGTTGCTGCCGGAAAGCAAACAGCACAGGCTGTCCCTGATCAGTGCATATCGAATGGATGGGAAATGGGGTTCCTGATGCTTTGAAAGGCAGAGAGTGGATGCCCTTGAGCAAGCTGGAGCCAAGAGGTCTGGGGGCAGGGTGGGGAGATAGCCGCAGATCATGACCAGCAACAATCGCTCATATTTACCTGGCCATTTGCAAGGTGACAGTGTTGTCACGGGGTGCTATGTACAGGGGACTCAGGGAGCCCAGAGGGAAATCCTAATTCAAATGAGGGGGCCAGGGACTCCTGGCCGAGAAACTGGTCCTGTGATATGAGGATCGGCCCAGGTGGGAGGGGAAGGAAGGAACCTTTCCGGAAGAGGAAGCAACTGCAAAGGCCAGACATGAGAGCAATGGGAGTGGGGTTCTGAGAGGCCGAGATGAAAGGATGATTTGTTCCACAAATAGGCATTGGGCCTCGACTTTTATGTCGGGCCCTGGGCTGGGTGTGGGGGTACAGCTGTGATCGGCGGTCCTTATGGGCACACAGAATTTGGGCTCTGACAGAGGCAGAGACGAACCAGCCGAGCACACAGAAGCACGAGCTCTAAGCGGTGGCAAGCGGTGTGAGGGCAGGACAGCAGGTTCTGAGCAAGTGGGAAGCTCAAGAGGGCCCGGGGGTGGGGGTGGGGGGGCTGTGAGAGCTGCCGGTGTAGCGGGGACCCAATGGCCAGGAGGCCTGGGCTGCCACACAGTGGGAGAGGGGGCTTCCAGGCAGAAGGAACAGGATGTGCTGGGACCCCTGGGAGGAGGAAGAGTCCAGCGCCTCAAAGTGTAGCTCAGGAGGGGAGAGGGAAGAAGAGAGCCAGCCGGGCCGATGGGGCTGGATGGTCCAGGGCTTTAGGGGTCCAGTTAAAGAAAGGTCTTGGGTTTCATCCTGTGATTCAGGTGGTTTGGGTTGATAACGAGTTTTAAACAGGGGTCAGATCTACACTCGGAACAGTCGCTAGAAAGATCACTCTGACAGCAGTGTGGAGGGTGGATTTGGGAGGAGGTAAACTGGAGGCTGGGAGGTGAGGGTGGGCTGATTTAGGGCAGGGGTATGGGATGGACGGGATGGCCTTGAAAGATGTTTAAGGGGTGCAATGGAGAAGAGTCTGACTTCAGGACATGGGGTTGAGGAGGCAAAGATGACCCCCGGTTTTCCGGTCTGAAGGACGAGACTAAGATCAGGTTCACTGGAGGAGAGGCAGTCCCATCCTCGACAGGGGGAGTATCCCGTGCTATGGGGTGCTCAGGGGCAGGGACTAGCTGGGGGAAGAGGGCAGGACCCCCTAGAGGGACCAGACTGGGAGGTGTCAGAGCCCAGAGCATCATCAGAGGTGAGACTGGGAGGAGCTTGCACAGAACAGAGCGTAGCAAGGGTCCAAAATGTGGCTGCCAGGGGCCGGCTGGTCATGGAGGAGGGAGTGGGGGGACGTGGGGGGCACGGGGACAGGGAGGGGCAAAGGAGCCAGAGAAGCAGGTAGGAGACCCCCTGGCCTGAGAGCTCTGAGGGAAGGTGCCCACTCACATCTCAAGCCTGCATGCTTCAAGCTTTGAGCCGTCATTTCGTCTACGCCCCTGCCTCTCGCAGGATGTCACCAGCCAAGAGGGACCTTCTCCTTGCTGTCAAGGCTCCCACATGTGCTCTCCGAGAGGGGCAAGGGTGAACACATGGAATCCAGCAGGCCTGGATCAGGGCGCATCTCTCGAGATTGGCTGTTGGGGTGATCTTGGGTGAATCTCTCCACTTCTTTGGGCCTCAGCCTCCCTATTAAGGGGGATCCTAGAGATCCTGCATCATGTGGGGTGGAGACTGCTGAGTGTAAGAGCATCTGGCTCTCTACTGGGCTCATAGTACCGCCGCCCTGGTCTTTGGTCAGAACTGAGCTAGTGGAGAGGGCTTTGTAAACAGAGAAGCACAAAAAAAAAAAAAAAAAAAGGGCATCTGGCTATGTTCCTTGCTGTTACATCTCAGTATCTTCAAAGGTGAGGAGCAAGGGGGAGAAAACAAGGCCAGAGCTGAGCCGCTAAACTGCAGGACACCTGGCAGGGAGCCGACACCTGGCACCAGGTCACTTGTTCGCCACCTGTCGGCCAGACCCGGGTCGCTGTGGTCAACACCAGCTCCCGCAGGGGGCGATGGAGAGATTGCGCGGGCGTGGCGTGGCGCGGCGGAGACGCGTGGGATCAGCGCGCCACCTGGTGGGCACTTGGAGCTCCCGGGGAAAGCGAGGACCTCCGCCCGCAGCACGCCGGCCCGACCCCTCCCACCCCGCCCCTGCTGGTGCTCACACTTCCCCGCCCGCTGGGGCCCAGCTAAAGACCCCTTAAAACAATCCACGGCGAGTGCTACTCAGAGGCGTTGCTTTGCGCCGCGGTTTGCGGCCAGATGGCGGGGGTCCCAGCCCTGGGACCGCTCGGGCTTGGGCAAATGACTTCACCAGTCTGTGCTTCAGTTGCCTCGTGGGGACAGTAACACTATCCACGTAAGAGGTTGTTGAGGACAACGTCTGGTGCATAGTAAGTGCTCAATAAATGCTGGCTGGTACCTGCGCGCTCAGTTAGTCGTTCAACCACGGATTTTCAAACACCGGGAGCTGGTGCGCAGGGCGGGGGTTGGGGGCAGTTGCGTGGGGGAGGTCGCCTCAGCTGCCAGGGGGAGAGGGGCTTCGTATGACTTGGTGCCCGGAAATGTGCCTTGGGTTTTGAATTTATGAAACGGGTCAATATAACACCTCCAGTGAGAAGTTCCCGCTTCCTTTTCACGGAAGGGGCGCGGGGTGGACGAAGAGGCAGGGCACCCCAGGACCCGCACGTTCTCCCCCAGCTCTAGTCGGGATTTGCCTCCTGAGTCCTGGCCACACGGGCTGCAATACAGGGGTGCGCGTCCCTCTGGACACCCCCACAGACAATGGGGCCAGAGCGCCAAGTGGCAGTCACTTCCGGAGGTCGGGGAGCTTCCCGCCTCCCCACTTTCCACCCGAAATGGCTGTTGCGGCTCTTCTGCCCCTCACCGGCCAGTTGTCGTCAGGGCGTCCGGACACGCCAGGCTGCTCCTTCCATTTCCAGGCCTGTGGTGACGCCTGGCGGCAGAGGGAGGAACAACCGCTGAGAAGCTCTTGGGTGGGAGCTGGTGGACTGGGGTTGGGGGGTGCAGGCACTGTCAGAGGATCCAGAATGTAGAAGAGCTTCCTGGGGGCAGCATAGGCCTGGGTTTCTGTTAGAGAGATACAATCTGGGGTCTTCCGTGTAAACTAAATCAGAGATGGGGTGGGGGGTTGGGGTAGGAGCCTGACCTGACACCAGAGAGTTCAGAGGAAGGCTTCCCTAGTTTTCTCCCTCCACATCATTTGGGGTCATCACGGTTCCCCTCTGGTGTCCCCAGATTTCAGTGGGAGTGGTGTGGGGACAGTGCATGGGGCTGGGGTGGGGACAGAGCCTAGGAATGGCCACAACCTGAAAGGGGCCTCGGTCTGCAGCCGTGGAGGCCTAAGGACCAGCAGCAGACTTGGAGAAGCAGCAGGAAGGATGTCCCCTGGAGATGTTTTTCTGACCCCTGTTCTGCCAGGGGAGTGTAGCTGCCCACACCCACTTCCTGCCAACTCAGCACCAGCCTGCTCTTGGCCCTTACAGGCCAGGAGGGCCTGACCTCCGCCCAAAGGCATAATAACCTCCTCAGTCTTGAATGCCAGGCCTGAAGTCAGCCACCTCCAGGATTTCACAGACTATGCCAACTCAGGGAGTGCAAAACCACACCCCCACGTGCTGACCGGCAGACATGGGGCCTCTGGTGTTCCCCACTCCACGAAGGGCTCCAGCCTCCAACTCATCAGACAGGCCACCCTTACCTTGAGCCTCTCTTCCCAGGATCCAATAGAATTTTCTCCACTGCGCTTCAGGTTTCATGGGTCCCCCGTGGCTCACCAGGGCCAGGGCAGCCCTGGAATGGTCTATCCCCACCAACCCTTCCCTACCCAGAGGGAGACTGATTTCCCAGATGCTAACAAGCTGGTGTGCCTCTCCTGTTTCAAATCCTTGGAAGTTTGGCTGTAGCCCCAAACTAGCCAAGCCAGATCAAGAACCCTCCCTAAACATGATCCAAATTCTCGCATTGAACCACACAACCCAAAGAAGTAGTTTCTCTTACTGCCATATTTTGCAGAAGAGAAAACAGGCTTCGAGAGACAAAGTAACTTTCCCAAGGATCCACGGCAAAAACTCTTGAGAGCTGGGATTTGAACCCAGGCGGTCTGGCTTCCAGAGCATCCTGAAGTGAGGTGTTTGTTGTGTTGGTTAGGAGATGCCTTTTTATAATAGCACAGATGAACAATTCTGATTTTGATAGAAGTGTTTTTTTTTTTTAAGATTTTATTTGTTTGACAGAGGGAAAGACCGTGAGAGAGGGAACACAAGCAGGGGGAGTGGGAGAGGGAGAAGCAGGTTTCCCGCAGAGCAGGGGGCCCGACACGGGGCTCGATGCCAGGACCCTGGGATCATGATCCTAGCCGAAGGCAGACGCTTAATGACTGAGCCACCCAGGCGCCCCAGAAGTGTTTCTTTTTACAGCTTTTCTTCTATTTTCCTTTACTGATAGCAAGGGATACTGTTTTCCCATTTATGGGAGTCATACAAAATGCCCCTAGAAAATGTATTTAATTTTAGGGAAAAGAAGTAGCTAACTTAAAGACAAACATGAAGTATATGCTAGCACAGGTGGAACGTGGACATGGAAAAGGTGTCGGGCGTAATTTAACACATTGCGCAGAGAAGGGCGGTCTATTCAGTACGCTTACCCGGCCAGCTGCTCTCTTCCTTTCCTTCCCCACCCTCACCCTCTTGCTGGGGCCTTGGAGCCACCTGCAGCTCCCCAGACACGCTAGGCTTTGTCTGGCCTGGTGCCTTTATGCACACCGCTCGCTCCGCCTGACCTCTAGTTCTCGGATGCCCGGCAAACACCTGCTCCCTGTGGCGGCTTCCCCAGCTCAGGCAGCATTTCCTTCTTGAAGCTTTCCTGAAATGGAGCTGCCATGTCTCCCACCGCTGTTCCCCCGCAAGACACCTGCCCCCCACCCACTGCGCTGTTGCACTTTGCTATTTCCCCTTCCCTCCCCAGAAGACAGGGACAGCTTTCTCTGATCCCTTTGCAACCCGCAACCCGGTCCTGCTGAGCTTGGCTTTCTGGTGACCTTAAAATAACATTCAAACCCCTCACTGTGGCCTCCAGCGCCCTCAAGTGGGGATCCACTGATAATGTACTCCTCAGGGAGCCCTTCCTCCCGCAGAACACACCTCCAGCAGCGGCTTGGTGCCTGTCCCGGAAGCCATCACCTCCAGGCATCACGCCGCTATTGCCCCCAGAAAGTTCATCACCATTTGGAAGATTCTCACTCCCTCTCTATTGCCTCCCCTCCCCCACTGGAATGTAAAGCCCCGAGAGGGCAGTGGACATCCTGATCACTCTCTGATTTGCCCTAGGAGGCCAGGTTTCTCACAGGGCAGGCAGTGGACTGTGGTGGGTCTCACTGCTTCCTACTTGTTGAGCAAATGGCCTTAGAGAAACAAAGACAACACTTTTTCAACCACGTTGGTGACCTCAGAGGTGTGGGGCTGGAAAGGGAGAGAGGAGATTATCAAAGTTTTCTCTAGATCCCTCTGGTTTATTTAAGCTGTTACAAAGAACATGTAGTACTGTGGCTTCTAATTAAAAAGAAAATCCAATAAAGTTAATAGAAAAAAAGAAAGGAAATAAATTAAAGCTTTCATTTCCTGGAGAAACATAAGAAAAAAGTTGAAGGCTTCACGTGGGAAATTGTTTGGTGTGTCGGAGGCGGGGGCACAGGGAGGCTCCTGAAGCTGGGGATTGGGGTGAAGAGGATGGAGGGTACGGTGGCAGAAGAGGGTTTGGGGGAGACATGGAAATTTCTAGAATTGTTATAGGGAGGGTCTGGGTGGGAGGGGTGGGAGGCAGAGGAAGAACTGGGAGGCGTGACTAGAGTCAGCTGGAGGTGAGTTGATTTGGGATGGTTGGTGGGGAGCATGGCTGGTGGGGGTGACTTGGGAATCTGGGCCCATCCCTCAGCACTACCCCCTGGGACACAGCTGGTCCCAGAGTCCAGTCCCTGGCCCAAGCCCCTGTGGGGGCTAGTCATCTCCCCTCTCTTGGCTTCAGTTTTTTCAACAACAACATAGGGATTGACACAGGAGTCACCAGGGTTCTCCCAGCTTGGATGGCCTCATCAATGGCACTGACTCCTGGGATTCAGAGAACTGGCGTCGTGGGGCCTAGCCCGCATTAGCCCTGATCCCCCCACCCAAGACAGAGCTTGGAACGGGCAACTTCCGCCTTCGGCCAACAGAGGGCGCTGCGAAGCCGCCGCACCTAGCTGGCTCCGCGGGACCCAGAGCCGCTCCCCACGGGCTGAGGTCCTGGGTGTGCCCCGGCGTCTACAGCCTCCCCATACAGGGATCCTTGTCTCTGTTCCCCTGATCACGCCAGTGTCCACAGGACTCGGGTTCCGGTTCTCTGGGCCTGGGCCGCAGAGGGCAGGCTGGATCTGGAGGCTGAAGGGCTCAAGAAGTCATTCCTTCCATGCCCCTGCGTCTAATAATCCCTGCGTCTCCTCTCCCTTCCTGGAGGTCTCCCCCTAATACACCCTCCAATCCAGAGCTGGCTGGGCCCCAGCCCCGACATCTGTGGGCAGGATCAGCCCTGAGCTGCAGGCCTCTCACTGCCATGTCTCGCTTCATCTCGTCCCAGGAAAGTTCCTCCTTCCCTATTTAATGCCTCATTGGCTCTGCCAACCCAGACCCAACGGGCTTCTTGGACGTGGGTTGTCCCAGGATCAGAGGAAGTGGTGCGGCCTCTCAGATGCCTCATTTGTCCCTCCTGGGATTCTGGCCATCCTCCCTACTCTCCCTGGAGCTGAGCTGGCACATAGGTAGACCAGGTCCCCAGCAGAACATGGGGGACTCTGGCTGCCTGTGAGCTAAGGAAAGGGGGCTCCCACTGATTCCGGGGGCTGAACAGGCCCAGACTTGATGTGTGATGTAGAGAAATCACTCTCTGGCTTGGCCGTTGCCCAGCTGCCAAAAGGGAAACCCACATGACCCTGCCTCCCTGGCCCTCTGTGGTCCCCAGGGTCACTCCCCGGCAGGACAGGGGCCCCCATTAAGCTGTGGGTCCAGGGTCTGTCGTGGTCCGGTGGTGTGAGTGAAGCCTGGCTGGTGGGGCTTCAGAAAAACACATTCCAGGGCAAATTTCCCGGGAGGAGCCCCAGCCATATGACACGTGGAGTGGAGAGTGTCTCTCCCGCCAGGCACTGGGGACTGGGAGGCCAAATGAATGTGTAGGGAGGAGCTGACCCATCAGCACTCTGGGCCAGTGTGGACAAAGACCCCACACCCCAAGGCCCTCTCCTGTGTCCCCCTCTCCACATGGAGTTCTCAGGATGCGGCTGAACTTCAGATGGCTCTGGGAATCAGACCAAGGGGCAGCTCCTGTCCTACACTGTCCTTGGTCCCTGAGCCCAGATGGAGCTCCTCCTGCCCATGTGCCTTAGAGACACAGTGAAGGATGTGGCGTGAGTGGAGAAGCTGTATCGGCAAGTCCTGGGCTGGGTGCTCCATCAGTTTGCCCGGAACTGTCATGGCGATGGGGCGACAGGAGGGCACCGTGGTGAAGACTCTGTCCGATGATCCAGCCTCAAGTCTGGGCAAGGACAGCCTTACGCATTTGGCCTTACTTTCCCCACCTGTAAAGTCGGGGTAACAGTATCTTCAGTCACACAAGGTAGAGTAGGGAGTGATAATCATCAGAGCAGAGAGTGAGTAGTACCCGGGTAAACTCATCGGACCCTCACTGTAAGGGCACGAAGCTGGTCCTGGTATTATCCTCATTTCTGAAGACAGAGACAGAACCTTTGCTCGGAAGGAACTTCCAGTCCAGTGGGGAGACAGAAGTAAGCAGAGATCCTTAGAGCCAGGGGGGCCTGGGTGACTCAGTCAGTTAAGTGTCTGACCTTGGCTCCCGTCATGATCTCGGGGGTCCTGGGATCGAGCCCTGCTTTCAGCAGAAAGTCCGTTTGTCCTTCTCCCTCCACCCTTCCCCCGCTCATGCTCGCTCTCTGGCTCTCTCTCTCTCTCTCCCTCAAATAAATAAATAAAATCTTTAAAACAAAAATCTTTGGAGCTAAATTAGTCTATACTATTTGATGAAATGAGAATTCAGACCCTAAATGTTCAAGCCCTTGTTTGATCCTCAAAATCCCCCACAGTGAGCCCATGTTACAGATTAGCAAACCAAGGCCAGAGTCCGGGACACTCGCCCAAGGCTCACAGCAGAGGGGGTGGAAGCAGCGTTGTCTGACACTGGTGCACACGCTCTTCCCCCTAAAATAAGCAAAATTTAAATCAGACCCAAGTGCTCTCTAGGCAGTCTGTGAGCCCCTTCTTACAAATGGAAGATCGCAGGCCCCGAAGCCCTCTACAACCCCCATACAGTTAAGCCCAGGCCAACCCTGTCTTTCCAGCCCTCTCTGCTCAGCCTCTGGAGCTGTGGGGTGAGGAGTGGTGACTTCTGCCTGATTCACCCAGAAGGTGACATTTGAGGGGGGACTTAGATGCATGGGCGTGTGCTGTTGGGGAGGAAACGCATCTGAGGAGAAGGAACAGCAGGAGCAGAGGCACAGAGACATAATTATGGTGGAGGAGGGCAGGGAGGTGTTCTTGGTGGGGAGCAGGGTGACTCCGGTCCCAAGGCAGAACCACCCAAGGAGGCCGAGGTGAGGGTTACTAGGGCAAAAGTCTGGGCAGGGTGGGAGGGGCGGCCGCCGTTAAGCCAGAAAGTGCAGGCAGAGCTATAGCTCGGGGGGACAAGGTTCCAGCTGCAGGACTGGGGCCCTGACAGCAATGGCCTGGGGACCCACGGGTGGGAAAGTGACTAAAGATAGCCGCTTCTTTTTTTTTTTTTTTAAGATTTTATTTATTTATTTGACAGAGAGAGATCACAAGTAGGCAGAGAGAGAGAGGAGGAAGCAGGCTCCCTGCTGAGCAGAGAGCCTGGATGCATGAATGAGCCAAGGCAGAGGCTTAGCCTATTGAGCCACCCAGGCGCCCCTAAAAATAGCCGCTTGATGAGTGCTGCCTCCCGTGAGGACCCCTGGCAGTCTTGCCCATTTGGGGGTCTGGTGGCCAGCCCACAGCACAGGCCCCGGCCCCTCGGTGAAGCGCAGTCGTGTGTGTCGTGCACTTATTCACGTGTGCCAGGTGTACTGGGGCTATGGGTGTGTGTGTGACTCTCCCTTAGGCCGCTTCTGCATGGGGGGAGAGGGTGGAGAGAAGGAAACCTCTAGAGAAGGCTCAGCCTCCCCAGAGATCAGAAGCCCGGGTTGCTTAGAAATGACTGATCAGGAGGCACATGTAAATCAAATGTAAGTGATATGCAAATGATCAGATGTGTTTCCTGCCAGTGCTGAGGCCCTGAGGGGGGTGTGGGGGGTTCCTCAGGGCAGGGGCAGTGGGAAGTGGGGCTCTGGGGGTGCTGGGAGCAGAGCTGTTTGTTACTTGGTCTCTCCCAGTTCAGGGATTAAGGCTCAGAACCCCAGAGACTCCACGGCCAGCGGAGGCTCCCAGGTGCCCCCAGCCTGATGCCCAGCTGTGGGAGTGCTGTGGGAAGGGGGAAGGGGGAAAGGTGGGAGGGAGGGGGCTTGGGAGCTGGGTGGGCGCTCCCAGCCCTCCGAGGAGAATGGATGTCACAGTGACAGCTGCCCAGGCGGGATCCGATGGTCAGACACAGTTGTTGGGTGCCAGGACGGGGATCAAGGGCAGACAGAAGGCCTAGAGGTGGGCGACCAGGGCCCCGGGGCCTTCTCTGAAGCTTAGAGCACAGAGAGATAGAGTTGAAGAAGCATCACACAGCCCTTGACCCCACCCCCTTCTGTGCAGGGGACCCCAGGCCTGGGGAGGGCATGCAGAACAGTCAGTGCAACCTCATGGGGTTCAGCGGGCCCAGGTTCCCCACCTCACTGGGGGCCCACATCCTAACATGCACAGGGCACACACCTGCACCCAGACGCCCAGCAGAGTCTCCGTGGGGAGCTTGCTCCAGCACCTAGAACAATTCACCTGGGCTCCCCCGTCCCCCAGGCCTGAGCACGGGTACCCGGACGTCGGCTCACAGGTGTGCACAGCCTGCAGCAGGCTTTCACCCATCCCCCTTCCCTTACATCCCTGTACATGCCTAGAGACAAACGGTGTGGGCGGCAGAGAGGGGCATGGGGTCCTGGCCCCTGTACTGCACTCACTGCTGGGCCCGCTGCCATCTCGGCCTCCCAGATCCAGTTTCAGGTTCACACACAGTTGGGGGTCCAGCTGTCTCCAGAGTCTGGGGTTTGTGGTTATCTGACTCCTGGGTCCTATTTTCCCTGGGCAGTTCTCTTCCCTTCCACTGGGGGCCCTGAAGATGGAAGCCTTGTATGGTCCACCGGATGAGAGCGGGAGGGCCCCCCAAATCCTAACCCTTGCACTGGGGGAGGGGCATGATTAAGCCAAAGGTTGAAGGACAAACATCAGAGTGCCAGGAAGGGAATCCAGGCTGACCAGGACCCAGTCCTGCCTGGAGGCATCCTCCCCTCCCCCCATGTTGCCTTGGCCACAAGTCCCTCCTGCTATTCAGCCAGGTGGGGCCCTGGGAAGCCAGGGCCTGTGACACAGGGCCTGTCTGGGGACCCATACTATCCCTTCCTTCCCGGAAGTCCTTTATAGTATCAGCCTCAGATCTCTTATGCCGGAGCCCTTCCTCTCATTCACATCATGGGGCTCTCACATGAGGTTTCCTGACCTTGCAGTTTTCTAAGATGTATTGTCACCTTTGTAAAAAAAAAAAAAGGGGGGGGGTAGACAGGGCCAGAAGGGACTGCAGTGACCCTCCTAAGCCCATCGCAGCATGGGAAACCAGGCCAATAGGACAGAAAGGGCCTTACGGGGGCCCATAGGAATTGAGGGGAGAGGCTAGAGGCTCCCAGAACTTGTTCCTAGACCCTCCTTGTTCTAGCAACCTCTCCTCCATCTTCTTCCAACCCTGCTCCTGCCCTCAGGCTGCTCCGGACGGTGAGTGTGGACCTGTGGTCTCAGCCCAGTGCCCCACAACGTGCTCCCCGCCTGAAATCAGCAGCTGAGTGAGCTTATAGCATCGGGGAGGGCAGGGGGCAGTAGGGCTGAATCCTGGGGGAGACTCCGGGGGCAGCTGACTGTCCCCAGTCCTGGCCACACCCCAGAAGTGTGCCTGAGGTAGGTGGGGGTTTGGGCCCTACCACCCCAGCCAGCCGCAAACTCTGTCCAGGAAATGGCAGGACATAACCCGCTCTTGTCTCTTTTCGGTCCCTTGGCCTCTTGGGAGGAGTGGGGAGCGGGTGGGTGCCCAGTGGCTGGACCAACCCCAGCCCTGGCAGGAGGCAGACCCCCTTGTAGGGAGCCTCCAGGCTCACTGCCCTGACCTCAGAGATCTCTAGGGTGAAGGGGAGACACAGCCCCTGCCCTCAAGGAGCCCAGGTCTAGAGTAGACAGTCCGTCCCACTTTCCTTTAATAATGCGTTAAGTTGGGGCGCCTGGGTGGCTCAGCTCAGGTCATGATCTCAGGGTCCTGGGATCGAGCCCCATATCGGGCTCTCTGCTCAGCAGGGAGCCTGCTTCCCCCTCTCTCTCTGCCTGCCTCTCTGCCTACTTGTGATCTCTGTCTGTCAAATAAATAAAATCTTAAAAAAAAAAAATTATGCGTTAAGTCATCCTTCCCTGTGTGGTTTGTGTGATGTGTGTCTCTCACACTGGCTGGGATCTCTGCAGGATCCTCATCCCTGACTTGTTCAAGCTGTGTCTGCACCAGCACCCGCCCCCCACCCCGCAGACTCTCACTGAGAGGTGATGAAGGGAACAGTGTGAGCTGAGTCCCAGTCTGGCTTCTGGGGGGGAACCCATGGCTCCCCTTGCCGGTTCAGGAAGTCTCCAGGAGCTACTGATTCCTCCTAAACACACAGACATGGCCCCTGCCTGGGCTCCCTGGTTCCCCCTACCCCCTGGGATGGGGGAGAGCAGCACTTCCACTCTCTTCTCACTGCAGCCAGAGTGGTCCTTCCAAAACCCGCACCTGGAATAGTCCCTTCTGGACCTCAAACCTTCCATGGCTCCCCACTGACCCCAGGAGCACCCCAGCTCCTTGCCTGGCACTCAGAGCCTTTCACACGCGACCTCACAGGACCTCCATCATCCCAGCCCCCAAGTTCTCCACAGTGGTTCCCAAGCCCCACTAGTCCCCCTGCCTGCCCTGGGCTCCCGTAACCTGTGTCTCTCTGGGTATCCCTCAGGATCTGAAAGTCTCGGACACAGGGCCTGGGGCCTGCTCGCCTGCAAATCTCTGTCCGCACACAAGGACACAGACTCGGAGAGAGAGGCCAACAGCGTCCTTCTAAACACCTAGCCCACCCCACGCTGCCTCCCACCCATCCACCCAGAGCTCTGCTCGCCACCTTCTGAGTTCTTCCCAGCACCTGTCACAGTCTGGGATGATCTTGTTTGCTGGTTGCTTACACGATCAGGGTCCGTCTCGGCCCCACAAGTGTGAATTCGCGATGGTTCGGGCTATCTCTCTGCCTGGCAAAAGCCAGGCACTGCTGTTGTGGGAAGGATTGCGGAGGAGGCTGGTGGAGCAGTTACGGTGACATGGTAGCCGAGACCTCGCCGCCTGTCCAGGGACACGCCGCCAGCGGTCTGGGGGGCTGCAATGGGAGCCCAGGTTTCCCCGCCTCTGTGCTGTGCTGCCCCCAGATCAAGGAAGCGCCCTTGGGGTGTGCTGCCCCTGGGGCCTCCTCCAGATCCGGCCCCCACTGATTCTGGTCTTCCTGTCCCTGGACCCATCTCCCAGCTCTCTGGTTGGAGGCTGAAGGGAATTAGAGATGAGAGGGGGGCGGCCAGCAGCTGCCATAGAGGATGGACAGCTGTGACCCCGGTGGAGTGGGAGCAAGGTCAGACAACAGAAAGAACTTCCAGACCCTGGCTCCTTGGGGGACCAGAACTGTGCTTTGTTTTTGTAAACAGGAGTGAATGAGTGAGCTTGCTTGCTGGAGAGCAAGGAAAGCCTCTCCTTGCCCAGCCCCAAGAGTCTGCCAGGACTTAACTCCCAGTTAAGGAGTAGGGACATCCAGCCCGAGGCAGGAGAATGGCAGAGATGAATTCGTGGGGGACTCCTTGGGGTCGTGCTGGGACAGAAAGGGTTAAACATCTCCTCCCACCCCCAACACACACACAAACATACAAAGCCTGCTTGCTCAGGCTTCTGACCAGTGTGTGCTTTGGCTCAGGGAGTTGGCTCTGTTTGCCTGAGGTGTCCCCTCTTTGCCCTCCTTCCCAGGACTATTGGTAGGCCCTCTGTCCCATAGGCCAGCTGGCCAGCTGTGCAGCTGTCTGGGGCTGTGTCTGGGAGGACGAGGCATGAGAACATCTGGGTCTGGGTGTGCAGAGCTATGAGGCAGTGGAGCACGGCCCCTGGGGGCTGTCACGGTGGCACAGTGGGGCTCCCTGGGCCTGGGGACACAGCGCTGTGTGTCAAGGCAGAGGCAGCGAGCGTGCTGGCCCAGAGCTGGGCACACAGCGGTGTTGGTGGCCTTTGCTTGGAGAAACGATGAGCATTAGGGACAGTCTGCTTTCAGACTGAAGAGGCATGTGGGAGAGCAGGCTAGGCACTCTCCCATGATCTTGGCGCTGCTGGGGTGTGACACACAGGCTACCCTCACCCACTCCCAGCCTCAGTGGACTCAGCAGTCTAGGTCAGGGTCCAGGTCCTTGCTCTTACGATAGCCAGTTCACACCTCCTAGCGCATATTCCAGGTGTAACTGATGATTTGGTTAATGTCCGTGTCCCTGACTTGTCTGAGATCCCTGAGGTCCCCTCTCTGCTGATTCAGCATTGGGCTCACAGTGTCACCCCAGTGTCTGTTTCGTAGTGGGGGCCCAACACAGAGAGGGAGGTGGGACTCTCAGGAAGTGTCCCTGCTCATTGAAGTTCACGTTTGAGGCTCCCTGCTGCCTCCCCAGCTGGTCTGTTCTCAGGCCTCCCTCTCGGCTTTCCCGTCTGATCTTTTCATCTGAAGCCCTGCGCTCAGCAGCCATGTTGCTCCCCAAATTCACTGCTATCAAGCTGTCCCTTTGCCAGAATAGCCCTTCCCCTGCTCACTCCCAACCTTGGCCACCTTCAAAATCCCACCGGAACCAGCTCAGAGGCCTTCCCGGATGTACCTAAAGGTATAAAATGACTTCTGTACGTGGGGTTGGCCTCTCCCTTGAGGATGAGGGTCTCAGCGACCAGGGTCACGGCCTCACCAATCTGCATGCCTTGTGCACATTCAACTGCCCTTTGTTGAGTAGGCGTCGAAAAAAGAAAGGGTCCATACCTGGCCCCCTTCCCTGGGCTTGGGGTACACTCACTGTCACACAGCCCAGAGATGGCAGAGGTCTGTGGAAGGAGACGTAGTTACATTACAAAGACCCTCAACGGTGGTGTGGCAGAGGCAAGGTTACGGGGATGCCCGGTGAATCACACCTTCAGATAATCCCTTCTCCCTGAGTGTGGACAGACCTGATAGCCAATAAAGTATGACAAAGGTGAAGGGTTTTCGCAGATGTAATTAAGGTTCTAAATCAGTTGATTTCAAGTTATCAAAAGGGAGCTGGTTCTGGGTGGGTCTGGCTTAATCAGGTGAAAGCTCTTAAGAGGGGGTTTAGAGAGATCCTCTTGTTGGTCTTGAGGAAGTAACCTGCCCTGTAGGGAGAGGACCCCATGGCAAGGAGCTGAGGGAAGCCTTCAGGAGGCAGCTGATCCTATAGCCTAAGGACTGAATTCTTGCAAGAAAAGAGGGGGCTCAGAAGAGAACCTGAACTCAGGAAGGAGTGCAGCCCGGCCAGCACCTGACTGCAGCCTTGTGAGACCCTGACATGAAGCTGGACCCAGACTATGACCCACGGAAACCATGATATGACAAATGTGCGTTGTTTTGTAAGCTGCTAAATTTGTGGCACTTCGTTACTCGGCAACTAATCTGGGGGGCTTGAGAATAACGGACCTCAGGAAGCAATGCCGGAGGTATGAGGGAACCCCGTGCCCTGCCCCAGACCCCACCTATCTCTACCTTCAGACCCGGCCTGGCAGTACTAGGGTGTTGGTCCAGTGAGCCTCTGTGGAGTCCAATAGGTCTCAGTGGGGGACTTGTGGGGTACATGGTTTGGGGGTCCTCGTCTCTGGGTTTCCTTGAATTCACATGAAAAGCTGGGATAAGGCTAATTGTATCCCAAACCCACCTCCAACCCTAACAACAACTGTAAGCCCCCAAATTACCACAGAGGCAGGTGAAACACGGATCCTCCCCTCTTCCGGCCTCCCCCACTCCCAAGAGCCCCGGCGCCCGCCTGTGGCCCAGACAGCCCCGCTCAGACAGCTGCTGCTCCCCTCGGCTCTTCTCCTGTTGTTGGGACCAGGCAGGCTTCGGGGGAAGAGTTCACAGCCTCCATGGTGGGTCGGCAGCTGGGGCTCCAGATGTGGGGGAGCCCAGAGCCTAGGGATAGTATTTCACCCAAGTGGCTGGTCTGGTCTCCCAGGAAGGACAAGGGTGTCAGGGGTGTCTGAGATTGGAGAATCTGGGAGGGGTCTATTTCCTGCTGCATCACCCCCTTCCTGGCTCTGCTGCTAGGCTTCCTCCTGGGGGTGAGGGACCTGGACCCCAACCAATAGGGGTGTAAATGTCACCCCCTTTGGGTCTTCTCTGCCCCTGAAGAGAACCTGACCCAGATGTCCTAAGACCCTGCCGGAACACTCCAGCCAGAGCAGCTGGTGAGAGGAGCCTGACCCCCTCTTCAAAAGCTTCCTTTTGTCCACAGTGAATACCCCAGGATTGGGTTTCTCCGCTCACACCCTCCTCCCCAGCCCGTGGCCCAGGGCTCCCATCCATCCTGTCTCAGGCAGGGCCTCTCCAGGATGCAGACAAAGAAGGCATCTCAGATTCCCTTGTTAGGGCTTCTGCCCTTTGATCTGCCCCCTTTTCCTGCCCCAGGGATCCAGAGGTGCCCCGGAACTTTCTCTGTCCAGGGACAGGCACCCAGAGATAAGATCTGGGATGGGAGGGAGCCCAGGACACCCTGGACTTGAAAGGGTGCCGACAACCTCCCCTGCAGGCTAACCTCTGCCTGCCTGGGCTCCTTCCCTCCCCATCAGCCAGTGCTCACCCCAGACCTTGATTTCCCACTGGGCTCCTGACTGGGAGATTCCCAGAGCATGGAGACTAGCCAGCCTGCTACATTCCCAGCAACTTGTGGGGGGACAGAGGCCCATTGCTTGGAACAGTGCTTCTCAAACCGGAGTCCCAGAACCCCTGCTACAGCAGAATCACTTGGGGCTCCGAGGCCCAGCCCCCACTGAACCCGAATCTCCGGAGGGGGGGGGGCACTTCAGCAAGTTGCCAGGCTGACATGATAGGGCCACACCATCCCCCACCCTCAGAACTTCAGGGACACAACAAAGTATTTACCATGAGCTGTCCCCCTGCCCCCCAGTCCTCCGCACCACACGGGGCTCTGGGTGGGAGCTCGACTCCTGTGGGATCTCCAGGCCCAAGCCTCTCACACATCGGGGGCTCCCCTCAGCCTCCTGGAGGGAAGCAGCACCTCTGGGCCCAGGAAAGCGTGGTTCTGCCCTCCCTTTCTGCTCCTCCAAGGGGCTGCTCTCCTGCTTCCTACTTGCCTGTCTCCCCAGATGCCCTGCCCGTAGCGCCCTCCCCAACCCCCGCCTCCATGCCCTGCACCAAGTTCGCCCTGCTCAGTCCATCCCCACTCCCGTGCCCTGGCAGGGTCTCCTTAGACTTAGCAAGGAGACCTCTGTGGCACAGGGAGATCAGCCAGGAGTCTTAATTAACTGCAAGCTTTCAAGCTGGAAGAGACCTACGATCCCTTAGCTTCTGCCCAGGGCGGAGTAACAGCGACTGTGTTTGCCCTCCCGATACAACCAAAACAACCAGGCCGACAGAATGTGTGAAACAAGGTCAGGCAACGAAGGAGAGTAATCCCGGAGGGAGAGGAAACAAGGAAACAAGGAAACAACAAGCTGGGCCCTCGGATCCCCCAGCTTCCTGCCTGGAGAGGGTTTCCAAGCTGTGGCCCAGAGGAGAGACCAAAGTAGGATCCAGGCAGGGGGGGTAGGGGGGCTCCCAGAGAGGAGGGGTAGAAGGGAGAGCCTGGGTGGTGGTGGGGGGGTGGAGAGCAAAGCACACGGTGTCTAGATTTGGCAGGAAAGAGTACCCTGGAGGAGAAGTCTGCACAGAGGGGATCTGCAGAGGGGACCCCTTGAGCATTCGGCTGAGTATCCGTCAGTGCACATGGGTAAGGAAATGACCCAAGGCTGAGAAAAATGATCTCTCCTCTGAAAGGAGGAGACAACAGTGCCTGTTTGGCAATAGCGTCTGTTCCCACCAGCTGGACTGGAAAAGCTCACAACCCATGCAGCGTTGCGGAGACACTCGGGAACGGGGCATAAGTAGCCCTGGCCCAAGTGCTCGGCTCTGGACCTGTTTCTGTTAAAGAAGAACGGAGACACCTGGCTGGCTCAGTCAGTGGAGCATGTGACTTGGGATCTTAGGGTCGTGAGTTCGAGTCCCACGTTGGGTATAGCAACTACTTAAATAAATAAATGAAAACTTTAAAAAAAGAACAAAGAAGAACAAAGTTGGAGAGCTAACACTAGCTGATTTCCAGTCTTATTATAGAGGTATAATAATCGGAGCGATATGGTATTGGTGTGGCGATAGACAAATAGACCAGTGGAACAAAATGGAGATCAGAAGTAACCCATATGTGTATGGGCCACAGATTCTTTTTTTTTTTTTTTTTTTAGATTTTATTTATTTATTTGACAAACAGAGATCACAAGGAGGCAGAGAGGCAGGCAGAGAGAGAAGAGGAAGCAGGCTCCCTGCTGAGCAGAGACCCCCCCCCCGCTGAGCAGAGAGCCCGATGGAGGGCTCCATCCCAGGTCACTGGGATCATGACCTGAGCCGAAGACAGAGGCTTTAAGCCACTGAGCCACCCAGGCACCCCAAGGGCCACAGGTTCTTGACAAAGGTACCAAGGCAATTCAGTGGAGAAAGGACAGTCTTTCCAACAAATCGTGCTAGAACAAGTAGATATCTATTAAGTGCAAAAAAAACAAAAAGCAAAAAAAACAAAAAAACTTACCCACATCTCATATCATATACGAAAACAAAATACTTCCGGGAGAAAACATAAGAGAAGGTATTTTTAATTTTTTAAATAAAATATTAGTGATCAATATTAATAAAATATTGTTTATTTTATAACTAGGGGTTAGACAAAGATTTCTTAGCTGTGACCCCAAAACAGGGATCCATGAAAAAGCAACTTGCTAACTTGAACTTCATCAAAATAAAAATCTTCTTTTTGAAGACACTGCTAGGAGAATGAAAAGACAGGACACAGACTGGGAAAAAAATATTTGCACAACATATTTCTATAAAGTGACTTGTATCCAAAATATACAAAGAAGTCTTAAAATTCAACAAGAAAACAAACAAACCAATTAAAAAGTGGGCAGAAAATCTGGACAGACACCTCCCCCAAAGAAAATACACAGATGGCAAATAAACATAGGAAAAGATACTCAACATCATATGTCATTAGGGAATTGTAAATTAAAACAAAAACAAGACACCTATTAGAATGGCTCCAATTTTAAAAACAGACAACACCAGTTGCTGGCAAGGATGGGGAGCAAGAGGAAGTCTCACTCACTGCTGGTGGGAATGCAAAGTGGTACAGCCACTTTGGAAGACAGTTTGGCAGTTTCCTACAAAGCTGAAGATCGGATCCAGCAATCACACTCGGAAGCATTTACCCAACTGACTTGAAAACTTTATGTCCACACACATGTTTTAGCAGCCTTAAAATTGCCCAAAACTGGAAATGATCAAGATGTTTTCAAAGGGTAAATGGATAAACAAACTGGAATATATATATATAGATATATAGATATATATATCCATATATATATATATATATATATCTCCAGAGGAATATTATTCAGTGAAAAAAGAAAAGATATGGATGAATTTCAAATGTATATTTCCAAGTTGAAGAGACAAGTCTAAAAAGGCTACATATGATTCTAATTATATGATTCTGGAAAAGGCAAGATTATGGGGATGGTGAAAAGACCAATGTTTGCAGGGAGTTTGTGGGGGACAAAAGGAAGGCTTGAATGGTGGAAGCATAGAGGGTTTTGTTTTAGAGAAAAGAAACTATGACAACAGTCATGGTAGACATGTGCCACTGTGCATTCGTCAAATCCACAGAGATTTACCAAGAGTGAAGAGCCACATATGCGAATTCTAAAAATCATTTAGGAGGCTGAGAGATCTCAAGAAAGAATGCAGAATGTGGCAAAAGCATCTATTACATTTTGATATGGAAGATACATGGATAGCAAATAAGTACATGAAAAGTGTTCAACACTATTAGTCATTAGGGAAATACAAATTACAACTACAGTGAAATACCACTACACACCTATTAACAGCTAAAATTTTTTTAAAAAAAGAAACTGATCATACTATAAGTATCAACATGGACAAAGAGGAAATGGACTCTTATACACAGTTAGTGGGAATGCAAAATGGTACCACTACTTTGGAAAGCAGTTTGACCGTTTCTTTTCTTTTTCTTTCTTTCTTTTTTTAGATTTATTTATTCAGGGGTGCCTGGGTGGCTCAGTCTGTTAAGTGTCTGCCTTCAGCTCAGGTCTTAATCCCAGGGTCCTGGAATCGAGTTCCGTGTCAGACTCCTTGCTCAAGGGAAAACCTGCTTCTCCCTCTGCCTACTGCTCCCCTTGCTTGTGCTCTCTCTCTCTGACAAATAAATAAATAAAATCTTTAAAAAAAAAAAAAAAGATTTATTTGTTTTAGAGAGAGAGAGTACTTGAGTGTGAGTGGGGCAAGGGGAAGAGGGAGAGAATCTTCAAGCAGATTCCCTGCTGAGCACAAAGCCCAATGTGGGGTTCCATCCCATGACCCATGAGATCATGACCTGAGCTGAAACCAAGAGTCAGTTGCTGAAGAAACTGAGACCAGAGAGGTTCAGTGTCTTGTTGAAGGTCACACAGCTTGTAAGTAGTAGTGTCAGAACATTGTCTCCTTCTAGTCTCCTAGAACCTGGCTTCCAAACTCTTGGTTATTCTGAAGCATGGAAGGAAGACCTGAACCAAGATAGTTGCTACTTAGTTTGCAGTTAGAAATAGGGATGAGGTTGGAGTCAATGATAACCAAGACCCTAAGCCTGTGTGGGTAGAAGAGTCATCAATTAAGAGTAGAGAGCTAATAGGCAATTTGAATAGACCCATCTCTATTAAAGAGATTGAATCAACAACAACCTTTCAAAACAGAAACCACTCGGCCCAGATGGGCCACCCTGGTGAACGTTAACCTTTAAGGAAGTTTTACCATTTCTCTACAATCTCTTCCTGAAGACAGAAGATGAGGGAATACTTAGTAACTAACTCTATGAGACCAGATTTACCCAAATATGTAAGCCAGACAAAGACATCACAAGAAAAGAAAATACGGACCAATATCTCTTGTGAACACAGATGTGAGAATCCTCAGAAAATATTAGCAAATCAAATCCAGCAATGTGTAAAGAGAATTATACACTGTGACCAAGTAGGATTTATCTGAGATATGCAAGGCTGGTTTAGTACTTGAAAGTCAACTAATGTAATCTATCATAGCAAAGGGCTCAAGAAAAGTTACATGATCGTATCAATAGTTACAGAAAAAGCATTTGACAAAATTCAACACCCATTCATGATTAAAAAAAAGCAAACCTCTCAGTAAATTAGAAATAGAGGGGCACTTCCTCCACTAGAGAAGGACATCTGCAAAAACCTATAGCTAACATCTTACTTAACATTGAGAAACTGGAAGCTTTCCCGTTGAGATCAGAAACAAGGCAAGGATGCTTCTCTCATCATCGTGCTTCAACATGGTCCCGGAAGTCCTAGCTACTGCAAGATGAGAAGGAAGAAATCAAACTTTGTTCATAGATGCCATGATCATCTATACGAAAATCTGAAAGAAGTGACAATAAACCTCCTGGAACCAATAAGTAATTGCAGAACACAGGTTAATATACAAGAGGCGGGGCGCCTGGGTGGCTCAGTGGGTTAAAGCCTCTGCCTTCGGTTCAGGTCATGATCCCAGGGTCCTGGGATGGAGCCCCGCATTGGGCTCTCTGCTCAGCAGGGAGCCTGCTTCCCCCCTCCCTCTCTGCCTGCCTCTCTGCCTACTTGTGATCTCTGTCTGTCAAATAAATAAATAAAATCTTTAAAAAAATATACAAGAGGCAATCACTTTCTTATACGTCATCAATGGATGAAATTAAAAACATATCACCATTTACATTAGCATCCCCCAAAAGGAAATACTTAGATATAAATCTAACAACATATGTATAAGATCTATTTGAGGAAAGCTACAAAGCTCTGATGAAAGATATCAAAGAAGAATTAAATAAATGGAGAGACATTCCATGTTCATGGACTAAAATCTCAGTTTTGTCAAGATCTCAGTTCTTCCCAACTTGATCTACAGATTCAACGTAATCCTAATTAAAATATAAGCAAGTTATTTTTTGGATATCAACAACATGATTCTGAAATTTAATGTGGAAAACAAAAGACCTAGAATAGCCAACTCAGTATTGAGAAAAACAAAGTAAGAAGACTAATAATACTTGACGTCAAGACTTAATTATAAAGCTATGGTAAGCAAAGCAGCGTGGTATTGGCAAAGGAATAGAGAAATAAATTAAGGAAAAGAATAGAGAGCCCAGAAACAGAGCCAAATAAAAACAGTTAACTGATCTTTGACAAAGGCACAAAGGCAATACAGTGGTGTCTTTTCAACAGATAATGCTGGAATGACAGAGGCAACCATTTACAAAACATGAATCTAGACAGACTTTACATTATTCACAAAAATTAAGTCAAAATGGGGGCGCCTGGGTGGCTCAGTGGGTTAAGCGTCTCTGCCTTCAGCTCAGGTCATGATCTTGGGGTCCTGGGATCGAGTCCCACATCAGGCTTTCTGCTCGGCAAGGAGCCTGTTCCTCCCCCCTCTCTCTCTGCCTGTCTGCCTACTTGTGATCTCTGTCAAATAAATAAATAAAATCTTTAAAAAAAATTAAGTCAGGGCGCCTGGGTGGCTCAGTGGGTTGGGCCGCTGCCTTCGGCTCAGGTCATGATCCCAGGTCCTGGGTTCGAGCCCCGCATCGGGCTTTCTGCTCGGCGGGGAGCCTGCTTCCTCCTCTCTCTCTGCCTGCCTCTCTGCCTACTTGTGATTTCTCTCTGTCAAATAAATAAATAAAATCTTTAAAAAAAAATTAAGTCAAAATGGGTGGTAGGTCTATATGTTAAATGTGAAGCTGTAAAACTCCTAGAATATAACACAGGAGAAAACTTAGTTGACCTTGAGTATGGTGATGACTTTTTATTTAAACAAAATTTTTAAAAGATTTTCATTTTAAGTAATCTCTATGCCAAATGTGGGGTTCAAACCTACAACCCTGAGATCAAGTTGCATGTTCCACTGACAGAGCCAACCAGGTGCCACTGATGACTTTTTAGATACAACACTAAAAGCACAACCCAAGAAAGAAATTACTGATGAGCTTGATTTGATTAAAATTTAAAACTTCTGGGGGCACCTGGGTGGCTCAGTCATTAAGCGTCTGCCTTCAGCTCAGGTCATGATTGTGGGGTCATTGGATCAAGTCCCGCCTCAGGCTCCCTGCTCAGCGGGAAGCCTGCTTCTCCCTCTCCCACTCCCCCTGCTTGTATTCCCTCTCTCGCTGTCTTTTTCTGTCAAATAAATAAATAAAATCTTTTTAAAAAATATTTAAAACTTCTGCTATGTGAAAGGCAATGTCAAAAGAACAAGAAGATGAGCTGAAGATGAGCCACAGACTGGGGGAAAATACTTGCAAAAGACACATCCAATAAACCATTATGCCAAATATACAAGAACTCTTAAGAACTCACAGTAAGAAAACGAACAACACAATTTGAAATGGGCAAAAGACCTGAATAGACACCTCACCAGAAAAGCAATACAGATGGCAAACAAGCACATGAAAAGATATTCCACATCATGGGTCATTAGGAAAGTGCAAATCAAAACAGTGATGAGACACCACTTCACATCTAATAGAGCGGCCCAAATCCCAAACCCAGACACATCAAATGCTGGTGAGGATGCAGAGCAACAGGGACTCTCATTCATGGCTGGCGGGAATGCAAAAATGGCTTGTCCTCTTTGGAAGATGATTAGGCAGTTTCTCCATACTTCCAGTGGTGGATCCATGTCATGATATGTTTGTCCAAACCCGTAGACTGTACAACATGGAAAGTGAACTCTAGTGTAGATACGGACTTTCAGTGACATGATGGGTACGTGTAGGTTTACCCAGTGTAATGCACGTGTAGTGTGGGATGCAGATCATGGGAACAGACATGTGTTGCGAGGACAGAGAGCAGGTGGGACCTCTTGGTATTTCCACTCAACGTTGCTGTGAACCTAAAACCGCCCTAAAAAGAAAAAAAGTTTATTAATTCCACAAAAATGAACAGCACACCTGAGGGTGGAAATTTTGTTACTGTTGGTTTGGTTTTCGAGGGGCAGTGCAGATAAAGAAGGAGTTCTTGTTGCATTTTGAGCACGCAGAGTTTGAGATGTTGGCATTTGTAAGTAAACCAGAAAACCAGGAGTAGTGGGGTGACTGAGGTAATAGACATGGGGGTCACCATGGCAGTAGATTCTATGAGCTAGCAAGAAAGCACAGCCTCGAGAGAGGGGAAGGCCCAGAAGGGGACACTGAAGCTCTGAGCTCGAGGACAGGTAACTGTGTCGGGGAAGGACAACAGCCCAGGGAAGGTAAGGCCCTTCCTCAGATGCTGGGAGGGTGGGTCTCCAGAGGCCTCACCGGATCCCACAAGGAGGGGGGCCAGCTGGGGTGGGAGGGGAGCACGGTGCTATTGGTTGAGAGTGAGAGGGAGGACAGAGGGAATGTCTTTCTCCGAAAATCTGGAGTTTGATGGGGAAGGTGAGAGGACAGAGGCCTGAGGGTGGTGGGGCTCAGAGAAGGTGTTTATAGGATGAGGGAAGTGGGAGAGTGTTTATAGACTACGGGGACAGACTGTGAGAGAATCCAGAGCACAGGTGGAGGAGTAAGGGACTTTTTCATGGCTTATTTCAATTTATTGTGGAAAAGGTATTACACCAACTCTTAAAACATTTTTTTTTAAACACCCATAATTACAGCCCTCAACTTGCTCAAAGATTCCTTCTTCTGATTCAAGAAGCTTTTCCTGGCAGAAGGAGAGAGAATCCAAGGAGGTTCTGTCCCAAGACCTTGTTCCTCCCAGAGCCTAGCAGATGGGGGTGGGGAGGTGGGGGCTGGAGGGGATTAGGGGGCTAGGGTGGGGAGAGCAGGGGACTGGTGGGAAGACAAAGGGGCTGGGGGAGTCTAGGGGATTGGGAGGGGTGAGGAGACTGAGGGGGTGCTAGGTTGAGATATAATATGGAATCATCAGAAATGAATATAAACCTTGTGTCCCCCCATTTCCCTCCGGCCACCCTGCTCAGTGCACCCAGCCCTGACCCTGTGCATGGAGGAGGTGGGAAGGGTCCCCTCACGAGTGGGGGAAGCTGGGCGGTAATTGAATCCAGGGGCCTCAAGACAGAGGCCAATGGCTTTTCCCGGCCTAATTAGAGGGATTTTTTTTAAACCCAGGAAACAAATCCATATGGTCTGCGATTCGTTTCTCAGGCTCTTTACCCTCCTGAAGTCATAAATGTCGTGGGCTTTTTAGCACCGGAGCCTTGGGAAGGGGGAGGGCCCCCAGGCTTAGGTTTCTCAGCGGGAGCCCAGGCCAGGATCTGGGGCCCCCAGGGCCCGGGTCCTGCCCACCCACCCCCAACCTGGGCTCCCTCTGCTGGTCCTGGCAGGCGGCCTCCGCCCCCACCCACGCAAGCCTCCCCTTCTCCCTCAGGCCTTTCCTCCAGCCAAAAACACTCCCCCCCAACCCAACCCTCCTTCTTTGCTGCTGACCAGTCCGTCCCCGTGGCTTTCCTTCTGCCTCCCCCATCCCCTGCATGGATGCCCACCACTCTGTGCTGTCCTCCGTGTGGGACCTGTTTCTGCCATCAGACTGGGAGTTGATCGCAGACAAGAATCATGCCTTTCCCATCAGTCTGGGGGCTACTTAGCAGTTTTAAAAATCTGCTCTAAAGAGGAGAAGGCACTGAGGTTAGATGTATGGCAGAAGGGAGATATCAGAGCTTTGTTGTTTACACAGGGATGGCTCAGAGTGTGAGACTGATTGGAACCTGGGGACCAGAGCCCTGCATAGCCTTCCACGGGCCTCGCTGGCCGCAGGGGTCCTGGGTCCTCCCCCATAGAACCAGGGCAACATGGGAAGGGGGAGCAGTGGGGATTTGCTACAAAACCGGGCAGAAGCTCCTCTGGTCAGTGGCTAGTGACCTTGCTCAGGGCCTTCTAAGCTGGAGGTCAGTTTGGGAGAACCAGGGTGCATGCTGGTGAGGTTGGGGGCAGGCCAAAGGAGCCTGCTTTCTGCCCTGGAATCCTCCAGAACTTGTTGACCTTTGGGAGTTCGTTTGCAGAGATACCTTGCCCTCGAGAACCCTTCCCCCAGGGGACGATGACAAGGGCCCAGGGTATTTCAAGGCCAACATCCCAAATGGGTTCCCTTCTCTGCTATACATCCATGGCATTGTAAGGACCTATTTAGAAACTGTCCCTGCTCCCCTTCCCCTAGGGGATTTACTTGGAGACAAGTCCCGGAAACCAGCTACAGGTAACAAAGCCCAGATACAAAGGTGGGTCAGGCCAGGTGGAGACATCCAATCAGTGGGGGGATGAATACGTCTCCCTGGTTACCAAGGAGTATGGGCCCCGCCCTTTGGGAGCCTTTTGGGCGCCAATCCCAATCAAGGTGTAATAGGCTGGTTCAAATGTCTACTAGGGTAAATTGTAACTCAGTTGGTCACCTAGCATCACTGTGGAGTTTCTTGTGTGTGTTACAATCTCATTGGCCACCTGTGTGTGGCCAGGCCGGACCGCATGGCCTTTGCCCTTAAAAGCTAGTCTGTGAAACAGAGAAGGGTCGCCCTCTCTTGTAAGAGGTGCGTCCCCAAACGTTCGGTTAGATTCTTGATGCTTGGCGCGAAATAAAACTTTGCTTGACCTTCGCTTTGTATCAGTCTCGCTCCTTTAATCACGGACCCATTACTGGGCATAACAGCATGACCTTGGGAGAGTCACTATACTCTTTGAGCCTCAGTTTGCTAATCTGTTTAGAGGGGTGGTTGTGCAAATAGTGGTTTGTCCTGCCCAGCGCGAGGTGTGAGGGATTGATCAGGAAGAGCCAGTCCCTTGATCCTGCAGAGCTTACAGTTCAGGTGAAATGAAGGGACCTTAGTAAAAGTCTAAAAGGGGTTGTGGCTGGGGGTCTGGTAGGGGAGAGCAGTCCGGAAAGCAGACAGGTGTCTGACGCATTAGTCTCCACTGCCCTGTCAATGCAGCCAAACTCCGAACTGTCCCCCGCTTTACTCCCCGCCCCGCCCCACATCCCTCCTCCGGCTCCAGCCCGGAGGCCCAGGCTATGTCTGTCTTGCAAACGGGTGTCTGTGGCTGGCTTCTCCTTCTCCACATTGTCAGCCAAGAATGGGGGAAGGCGAGAGCTGCCGGCCTGGCTGGAGCCAGAGGGACAACCATGAATGGCTTTTGCCAAACCGTGTCAAGCTGGATTAAATCACAGGGCCGCCCGAGTTACTGTGCTTCTCTCTTTGCTCGCTAGTTCTCTCTCTAGCCAAGTGCCATTCAGCTTCCCCTTGAGTGGCAGGGCCCTGGTGTGAGGTCTCCATGTGGAAGTGGGTCCAGACAGGTCGAAGGGAGATGGGCTGGGCTCGCTCCAGGGAAGAGGAAGGCAATCAGCCTCCGTGGGTTTTGGGGCACCTCATGGGCCCCCACATGCTGGGGGGAGGGGATCACAGTGAGGATGGGAAGGGTTGCCAAGAGGAATCAGCTTCAAATTTAATAAAAGATTTTGTAAAGCTATGAAGATATAAATCTAATAAAAGATAGGAAGCAAGGAGCCCACTTGGAGTAAGGTCCTTTGTATGCAAAGCACTGAGGAGATCCTGGAGGCAATGGGAGAGGGAGGTCGGGAGGGCTTCCTGGAAGAGTAGGAAAGGGCTGGGGAGAGGGCCCCACAGGCAGCAGGCACAGCAATAAAGGCCTCAAGAGGGGAGTCCAGCCTGTCCTCAGGGAACTCAAGGCTGGCTGCAGGGTGGGAGACGTCCTGGAAGGGCAGAATAGGGCTGGTGATGGCTTAGATGGGCCCCAGGGCTGTGCGAGCTCTAGCCTCCCATATATTAACTTTAGGTTTCACAGAAAATCTCCCACGTGGGTACCATCTAGTCGCATTTTACAGCTGAGAAACAAAGGCTCTGCCAGGATGCGAACCACTGGGCCCAAGATCCCCAAGCTAGGAAATGGCGAGGCTGGGGTTTGAAGCCAGGACTATGGGACTCTAAAACCCACACTCTTTCCACTTGTGTCCCTTGGGTGACAGAGCCAAAATGAGCTGGAGGAGGGTTCTGGCAGGGCCCTGGAGGCTTCATTTTAGGGGCTCAGGGACAGTTCGTGTGGGGCTGCCCAGCGCGATACAGCAGAGCCCAGTGTTGGGAGGGGTGGGGTGTCTCGAAAGGGCAGACTCATCCGAATCCCAAATTAAGGTCTCAAACCCCGAGGAGTCTCTGTGGACCAGCAGAGTGACAGGCAGAGTGACTGGCAGAGTAGCAGGCAGGTGGAGACACGCACAGGGGTCCAGGCACAAGATTGGAGGGTGGCCGTGCCGGTCTGCCCCTCCACCAGGGCTGGCCAATGTGGCTCCTAGCCAGGGTCCCAGTGGCGCCGGCCTCCTGCAGCCTGGGTGGGGGGCTGGGCACAGAGGAGAGGGGGTTTCGGTGGCGGCATCAGGGTTAAGACATCAGGCTCTGAACTGGGATCCCCTTTCTTCTTCCCCTGGTGGGTTCCAGCTGTCCCTGCCACTCTGCGGGAGGGGGCAGAGGATCCTGGAAGGGGAAGGAGACTTCGGAAATGTTCGAATGGGGTCAGCTTATTTTCACCCTCCATCCTTCTGACTGAATTCCAGTCCCCCTCCAGGCTCCCTGCCTCCCCAGACCCGTCCTTTGTGCCAGCCCTTCCTCGTTGGAGACTCTGTTGGCAGAGGGCTGCCTGGCATCGGAGGCACCAGCTCTGAGTGTGGGTCAGCTTGAGATAGCCTCTAGGCCAGTCTGACAAGCCCACTTCCCTCCTATTAAGGATAGTTTGCTCCCAGATTGGTAGGCCAAGCCCCCACCCCTGGCACCCATGCTCCCTCTGCCGTCCCTGGACTAGCCTGCACCTGGTGCTGGGGGAGCTCGGGGGTGGGGAGGGCAGGGTGCCCGATCTGGCCCGCCCCTCGCTTGAGTCATTTGCTCTGGGGCTTCTGGCAGCTTCCCTGGAGAGGCACGAGGCAGGCCTCAGCCTGACAGGCATGTGGCACTCTCTGGGCACGTGCCCAGCCCATGTGTGACCCCAGGAAGAGGCAGGCCTTGGTGCCCAGAGCCGGTCAGGTGGCTTCTGCATGAATCCAGCGTGAATGCTGTCAGCTTTCTCACTCCCGCCCTGGCTTTCAGCCAGTCATCCCCCTGTGAGTGAGACACTCAGAGCCCAATGGCTGCTTATAAAGTCTCAAACGAGGTGGCATTTTGACGAGGGATCTGGGTCGTGGCTCTCCTGGCAGAATCCGATTCCATGTAGATTTTCCGACAATCTCCCTCTTCCTTTTAACTGAACTTGGACCTCCTTGAGAACGAGGCTCTGGCTCTTGCCAATTAATCCTGCACTGGGGCAGTGAGAGGGATGAGAGAGGGACCAAGGAATGGCTGGAGGATGGAGGGTGAGACGATTGGGGCAACAAGAGGGAAAGGGTCCTGAGGACCAAAGCACACTCCTCTTTGCTGACCTGGCCCCTCAAGGCTGTGGGACATCACACGGGGGTGCTGGGCTGATGGAGCCAGGCTTTGGAGTCCAAGCGGAGAGGGATGGCTCAAGGTCAGCCCTCTTTGACCTTGGAGATCACGTCCTTCCTCCTCCTCCCCATAGCAATGTCCCTCCTCCAGGCAAAGCGCATCTCTTTCCCTTCTCAGCAAAGCTTCTAGGAGAAGCCATACAGGGGTTCCACTGTCTCCCTGCCCCCTTTTCCTCTGACAACTGCCATCTGTCTCCTGCACCCCTCCACCAATCCAGAGTGGCTCATCCCAGGCCCCTCCATCCCAGGTGTCCCCATAGCACTGGTATTGGGGATCACCTGTCCCTCCTCCTGGTAACTAGCTCCTTTCTTAGGCGTCCTTGATGCTCCAAGGTCCAAGCATTCACCGACTGGCCCTTCTTGATCATCTCTGTCTCCTTCTTCTTGGGCACCCTCCCTCTGTCCAGCAGGGACCTCACCCAATGGGTTTATGACCCATAAACATGTCATGTCATGTTTAATCATGACAGATGATTAAAAACATTCCACTTTAGCCCTGGAATTTCCCTGCTCCTGACATGTATAACCAAATGCCTCCTGCCTTTCTCCCCTGAATGGCTCCCAGGCTTCTCAACTTAACAGGGAATGCAAGATCTTCCACGAAAGCCTGCTCCTCCTTCAGGGCTGCAGACTCGATGAACGGCACCATCAGTGCCCTCGGCTGCCATCGCTGGAGACTGGAGATGGGGAGTCACGGAGACTCTGCTCTGCAGTGCTGTTTCCTATCTGATCCAGTGCCAGCACGAGGTCATTCTCCCTGCTTAATATTTCCTGAGTTCCTCCCCTCTTTTCCTCCCCACTGCTAGTTCTCGTGCCTAAAGCACCAGTCTCCCGGTGGGGCTTCCTGCCTCTTCTTCCAGAATGTTCCAAAATGTTCTTCCAGAACATTCTCCTGTTTCAACAACCACAGTAGCTGCCCATTCAGTCCAAATTCCTCAGGCTGGCTTTGGAGTCCCTGCTAGCTCTGGCCTGATCTTCACCTTGTTCCTATTATTATTTATGCCAGTCAAAGTTGAGTCCTCCCTGCTCCTCTTTCTTTGGTCTTTGCTCCAGCTGTCTTCTCTGCCTGAAATATTCTTACCACCTTTTTTTCCACCCCCCACAATCCAAATCCTGCCCATCCCTCAAGGCTCAGGTCAAAGCCTCCCCTCCAGGTTCCCCCTCAGGTCCCTGCAGCCATGAGGACTTTCTCCACCTTCAGGACCCCAATGCCTCTTGGTTGCCCTGACCACAATGTCGGTGTTGTTTCATGGAGATTCTTACTAGAAAGATGCACTTGGGTCTGGGGGTGGAGTTTCGTTCCAGTTGCCTGGCAAGGAGGAAGGAACTCAAATGTTGAGCTAGGTTGGGGGCTACATTTGTCTCTTACCCCCTTTTGGTAACTGTACCTCAGTTCTGCTCCCCCCAACCCAATCCCCATGCATCGAGAGGGGCGACACTCCTGCCTCGGGGTGGAGTATGACCCCACCTTAGTCAATCAGTGATCGCCATTCCATGGCCACAGGGATGGGCCAGTTGGAACCCAGGACGCCTGGAGACCTTCTGGGGGATTCTAGAACTTAGGCATTCTCATTCCCACAGACTTGGACCCGAAGTTGTTGCAGCCACCTTATCACCACAAGGGAATCGTCTGGAGAAGGAAATGAAGGCAAGAGATGGAGAGGAAGAAAGGAGGTCCTGGGATGCTGTTGGAACCTCTGAACCGATGTGCAGCCTTGAGCCGGCCCCACCCCTAGACCTTCCCTTCTGACGGATAGTACATTCCCTTAAACCACCCCGGGTTGGGTTTTCTCCCTCTTGCAACAAGAATCTGAACTGGTATGCAGGGCGAGGAGAGGGGAGCTCCCAGGTGGCCAGCTTCCCGGCTGTCAGAACCATCTTCCGGGAGGTCATGACTGTGTGACCTCCCTGGGCTCCAAGCCTGACCCATGGAAGCAGGGCTGCTCCGTACCCCTGGCCTGCACCTCCGGCGCTGACTGCTGGCATCGCAAGGTCTGTAGGAGTAGAATGAGAACCATCTGGACTGCTGATTGAAGCTGTAGGCCCCAGGGTAGGGTTGGGCCCCTGGAATGTGGACGCTGAGCCCCAAGCCCAGGCCAGAGAGCACGGAGGGCTTCTCAGGGGGATGTTGGGCTCCTGCTGGATGACGCACAAGGACCACCAGATTCTATGAGTCACTCGAATATGGGAGGGGGACAGGAGGATTCCCAGACTTTTCCAAAGGGCGCCTCAGAGCAGGAAGGAGACCCAGTCCTACCTTTCCCAGGAGCCCTTTAGAAACATTGCTGGAAACAGCCAGAGCGGGGATTGCTGGGAGGGAGGCACGGGGATTGGGAAGAGCCCGGATGCTGTGGGAAAAGGGTTGGACGCAGGGCCCTGGGGGATGGAGGGTGAGAGTTGGAATGTTCCTGAGTATTCTTCCCCTAGGAAAATGTTCCTGGCATCTTCTGATGTAGTTGGGGGACTGAGAAGGTAGAATTGGGGTGTGGAAATGGAGACCACTGTGCAGAGCCTTAACTTTCAGTGGGGCCCGGGAGGAATCCTCCTGCACGTGGGGATGAGAAGGGCCTCCCTGTCAGCGTCTCCCTTGGGAAGAATACTGGGTCCCTGTATGAATGAGGGCATTTCCCCAGAGACCATCAAGGCCATGTGCTGAGAATTGGGGGACTTTGCAGGGGCTGGAGAGAGCCCAGAGCAGGCAGATTGCTGTGGGGAGCCTGGCGTAGCTGGGAGGGTCCGCGTAAGGGCAGAGGTGTCAGGGGCAGTCAGAAAAGAGGGGGCAGGAGGCCAAAGGTGCCCCCTTTGCGCCTGCTCTCCTGCTCCCAGAAACCTGGGGGATCAGTTTTGTCCCCTGGCCTTCTGCCCACCAGCTGCCACAAAGCTGGGGAGAATCTGCTTTACATTATCAGATGAGCCGTGGCCCCCAGGCATATGGTCAGCAGACCCCCTCCTCCCCAAAGCCTGGAGCATCATGGGAAATGTCTCCTCGTGACCCCAGCTCTGGCCCAGCCCCCTGGAGCACTGGACTCCAGGCTCAGTAGCGGTGCCACACCCCTCCTCACTGAATGAAGAGGACTTTCACACGCTTCTAATCTTGTCTTGGCTTCATTGGACTGGATGAAAGAGGGAATCGAGGCACTAGGGGAAGACAAGTGGCCCTGATGGGCAGGCAAAGATGAAGGGTCTCATCCTCTAGCCTAGAGAATAAAACAGATAAAGGGAGGTTTCCCAGCCTGAGCAGAGAAGAGAGAGACCATGGGGGTAGGGGTTGGGGGTGGAAGAGGAGAACTAAAAGCCTCATTTCTAACGGGACTGATAATGTGGGAAGAAGCAAGGCAGCCTCTGCTGGTCCTTGGAGCCCACTAGAGGCTCCGAATGAGTCTCTACTCTGGGAGGTGTGACCCCCTAGAGCCGGCTGCCCAGCGCGATGACCACCAGCCACATATGCAGCTATAAGCACTTGAAACAGGGTTAGTGCAGATTGACATGGGCCATGAGAATAAAATACACACTGAATTTTGAAAACTTAGTAGGAAAAAAATTTTAGCACATGTCATTCATAATTTAAAAGTATTGATTTTATGTTGAAATAATTCTTTGTCTCTATTGGGCTAAATAAAATACAAAGTTCATCTCACCTGCTCCTTTTCACTCTTATATAAATGGGGCTATTAGGAAATGTAAAATCATGTATATCCAATATTTCTATTGGACAGTGCTGTTTTAAAGCACATTCACTCATTTATTCCACAAATCTTTGTTGGGTGCACCAGTTCTATGCTAGGCCAGGTGCTGAAGATTAGAAGGTGAGCAAAACCAGACCCTGTCTCTGGATTCCTGGCATTTACAGTAATCAAATAATTGCTCAAATGGTCCCTGATTGCAAAGAGTTCTGAAGAAAAGGAGTGGAACATAATGTCCTCTGGACGTGAGATCGAGAAACTGGATTTGTCTAGATTATGGTGAGAGCCTCCCCAAGAAAGCACTTGGGAAAGAAGGAGCAGGTGTTCCAGACAGAAAGGACAGCATGTGCAAAGGCCCTGTGGCCAAATGGAATATTGAAGCTTGAAGAATTGTAAGAGGGCCATGTAGGGGGATCCCAGAAGAGGATGAGGATGGCTGGAACAAGGCAGAGAGTGCAGAGGAGGTGGGAGGGGCCTCACGCACCTCTCTGAGAGCCACATTACAGATGGGAGGCTGATAAGTATTTTTGTCCTTGTGGGGGAATTAGAGAAAGAGGCATGGAGGTAAGGGTGGAGGAGGGCAGAGAGGGTTTCTCTGCAATGTGCTGGGGGAAAGGGGTGCCAATCTGTGGTATGATGGCTATCAGGCTCTCTGCTCTGCTGCCCCCGGGGACCCTAGGTCAGTAGGAGCCCTTTCCATCCCCCCTTCTCAATTCTGTGTGATCTGAGGAGTTTTTCTGAATGACCTCTTCTCACCATTGCTGAGGCTTTCTTTACTTCAGGCTGCCACTGACTTCCACTTCCCTGCCTCTTCTGCCACACTCCAGCCTCCGAACTGCAGCCAGAGCGAGGGCTTTCTCAGAGGAAGTCTGTCTGTGGCATGCCCCACCCCCCTTAAAAATCCCTCAGTGGCTCCCCAGTGCTCTCAGAACGTAGTCCAGACCCCTTAGCCTGTCTCTTTGTGAGCCCTTCCCCATCTGGCCCCACTGCCTTCTTTTCTCTCTGGGCTCCAGGCACAGGAGCCTTGCCGTGCCCGCATGTGCTCTGCTGTCTCTCTCTTTGGGGCCTTTGCTGAGCTGCGTCCTCTGCCAGTAACGCTCTCCTCCCCCAGCCTGTTGACTCCATTCTCAGTAAGGGTTCAGCTTCAACATCCCCTTCTTGACAAGTCTCCAGACTTGAGCGCCCTCAGCTTCAACATCCCTTTCTTGACAAGTCTCCAGACTTGAGCGCCCTCAGCTTCAACATCCCTTTCTTGACAAGTCTCCAGACTTGAGCGCTCTACTCACCCCTGGCGTGGCACGGCACACCACCCAGGCCCTGTTTGCTGTCTCCCGCTCGGGATCCCTGGACTGTGTCTCCCTTATTCCCACAGGCAGCATCTGGCTCTCCCCCACCAAATTAGAGGCATTTCCCCCCCCAACAGAATGGGGGCCCTCTGAGGGTGGGGATTGTACCTCCCTCATCAGAGGAGAGGTACCCAAAGTCCAGGGCTGTGTTTTTTCCAGCAGACAGAAGGCTTCCTCAAGACACAGCCTGTCTCCCCCATCACGCCTGAGGTTATCCGAGTACCAGATCGTCTCATCGACTCCGAATCACCCTCCTCCACAGGCACTCCTCACAGCCCTCACAGACATGGGGGTGGTGGTGGGAGATGGAAGGTAGCCCCACTCTCCGCCTCGTCTAATCCTTGGCTGGGGCTTGGCTGGGGCCCGGCTGGCCCCTGCATGATCCTGAGACCACGAAGATTTGTTTTGTTCTTTCCGGGAAGAGCAAGCCTCCCGTGGCCTTCCCCGGCAGCCATGAGCCAGCCCCACCAGAAGACCCGGCCAAGGGCCCAGCAGAGGCTGAGCTGCTCTGACCAGCTGCCGGACCAGCCTCAGAGAGGGGCACAGGCCTGGGGCCTGGAACCCTGCCGCTCCCAGGCCAGGCAGGGCTGGGAAGCCAGGCTGCCAGGAGCCGGGGTTGGGACCTGCCCCCCTCGAGAGCCGCAAGGGAGGGGCCTGCCTCAGCGCAGGCCAAGCAGCCAGGCTCCTGCCAGGCCATCTGGAGCCAGAGCCTATGTGTGTGCTTGTGTGTGGGTGTGAGTGTGCGGCTCCCAGGCCATGTGGGTGGCTGGGAGCTGTGGGGTTGTGACCCGGCCCTCCTACCCAGCCTCTGGCTCCCCTGTGGTCAGTTTCACGTCTGACATCTGGTCAAGTTCACAGCTGGCCGGCTTCCTGCGTGGTCATTTTCACTTTTTTCGCCAAAACCTGGGGGCAGAGGGCCCCCATGCCTTCCCTAACCCACTTAAATTAACTTTGTGGCTACACATGTGGATTTGCTCGATTTCTATGAACACTCCCCATTTTGTCGGGGGTCGGGGGGCGGGCGGGAGAGAAACAATAGGACAGGAACTCACCAAATTAGAAAGTATACCTGGGCCCCTCCCGCCACACACAACCCCCACTGGCTCCAATCACATGCATTTCCAGAAAATCGCTTTGCACTGGCTTTCTTTCTTTGCTATTATAATGTTCATCATTTATGTTTTATGTGTAGGTTTGAGGAAGGCCCAAGAAATGATTACACAGGATGCAAGGGGGAGGTGACAGGGAATCTGGGGCTCACAGCCCCAGCTGGGCGGCGAAAAGGATTTCATCTCAGCCCAAAGGGAGGCGGAAGGGGCCCCAGAACCAAACACATGCTAAAACATACTTGCGGTACCCCAACCCCCTTCCCAGCTGCTGGGGAGGAAAATAAATACACTCAGATCCTGTCCCGCTCTCCAGGTGCACAGGTGGGGGCCAGCAGGTGAGCGCCCCCCTCCCTCCCGTCAGACGGAGGTCACAGAAATGCCATCTACTTACAATGTTCCCACTGCCTTACACGGAGCTGGGAGAACCCTGGGCTGGGGATAGGGTAGCTGTCAGCACACACCCTGCTTGGGGTTTGGGGCTCGGTCATGCTAAATAGAGGGGCGCCACACTCATTCCAACATCCAGCAAAACAGAACAGGCCAGGAGGGACCTCATGAGACCTCACGGCCCCTTTCTGGCACCAGGCTAGGGAACCAACAGTCCTTTGCAGGGTCTTCTCAACGTGGGGAGGCCCTCTGCGGGCCACAGTCTCCCTCCGTTCCTTCTTGCTGCGTTCCCACACTGGTCCGCTTTTCTTCGCTGCAGCGGTCGGAGCCCAGCCAAACCCAGGCTCGCAGGAAAAGGAAGGATTGTGGGGGCGGGGAAGCATTCCTCCACGTGCAGGCCCTCGGAAGCCAGACGCCAGTTCAAGCCTCAGCCTTCCTTGGCCCGCCAAAGCAGGGGCGAGGGAAGAGGGCAAGCCGAGTTCAAATCCCTTCACTGCTTCTCTGGCAGCTGCCCTGGGCAGGATCCGGTCCCAGCCCAAGAGAAAAAACTTGTGGAGAAAAGCAGGATTGCTCTGTGTGTGTGTGTGTGTGTGTGTGTGTGTGTGTGTGTGTCCCAGGTTGGGGGCCTTTAGTCCCTGACCCCTGGGCCTGGCTCTAGGAGAAGACACTGCCTGTGTTGGCTCCGGGTCTGTGCTGGGATGGAAGCTACCAGCACACTGGGCCACACCGCGGATGCCACACTGGCATGCCCAAGCGGGACTGGCAAAGAAGAGCGGCATCCTTTTCCACAAACCTCAAACCATGCTCCATCAAGTCCACCTCTGACCGTGACGGATCAGTGCACCAGGCCTTGGGCGAAGCCTCCCATCGCCACAGGGGTTGGACAGGCCTGGAGGTGGTGGAGGGCACACTGGATTTGGCTTTGAGACATTTCCCAGAGGGTTCCCTGCCCCCCCACAACCCCTCCGCCGGCTCTCTAACATCAAGCAAACCTGAAGGCAGCACCCCCTAATTCAGAGAGCGGGGGGCCAGCCCATGTCTGTCCTCCCCATTGCTGGGTGGCTTTGGGCAAGTTGCTCCCTCTCTCTGGGCCTGTCTGTCCTATACATGAAACAAGGGGGTAGGACTAGACTTCAAAACCCCCTTGCAGCTCTGACAAGCCTCTGGTTGTCTTCATCTTGGGCCAGAGAGGAGGGTGAGGGGGCTGAGGGAGGACGTAGGCCACAGTGATGGTCCCTCATTCCCCAAGTTCACAGTGTAGAGCCCATGGCTCTGGTTCCTTGGTCTCTCCCTTTGAGTCTCTGGGGCTTTGTCATCACCCCCAAGACCGCCCTTGGTGTTAGCCCCCCAGGCCTGACACCTGCTGAGGTGGGAGGGGCTGGCCCACCTAGAAGTGTGGGGAGAGGGGAGCAGAAAATGCAGATGGGATGCTTAGGGGCAGGGGTGGGAGGGGCAGCAGGGGCCCTTCTGGCACCAGAGAGAGTGGTCAGAAGCGACGGGGCCACACAGGAGCCAGGACAGGGCAGTGGTGGAGGGGCCTGGGCCCCACGGCCCTGCCCAGAGGAGCTCAGCTCTGACGCTGGCCTGTGGGGGCGGCTGGAGCATCAGTCGTTGGAATGTGGGGGCAGGGCAGGGGCTCCGGGGGCGGCTCACACAGGGGACGTGGCCGTGGACTCGCTACACAGGCTCTCGACGATGTCGGCTCGCTGAATGCGGCGCAGGGCCGCCAGGAGGGCGTCGAGCGTCGCGCTGTCCTGGGCAGCCCAGCTGGCAAGCAGGGCTCGGACCGGGCAGGCCTCGTGGGTGAAGGAGTCTATGTGCTCCGGCTGGTAGCCCAGCTCACCGGCCAGGTGTCGCCAGGTGTCCCCCGCAGAGCCGTTGAGCAGCTTCTCCACCTCCTCCCGCTTGGCTGGTGGCAGACTGCTGTAGAGACCTCCGTCCCCCTTGAGGGCTGCCAAGAACCAGGGGGGCATCAGAGGCGACCCGCCACACCCCCTGCTCCCTACAGTGGGCATGGGGGCCCCTGGGCTAAGACCCAAGAAGGGCTGAGGATTTCTCCTCCTTGGTGGGGGGAGGGAGGAGGAACCTCCCCCCAGGGCCTGGAGGCAGAGGTCTTGGATGGGGGACAGGGCTGCAGAGGGGTCTGGGGGGAGCTGACTCGCCTCCCCTCTCACCCACAGCGTCAGCATTACCTTTGCCATCTCACCCTGCCTCCCCCTACCCACCCCCCCCAGCAATTGGGCAAGATGGCAGGCAGGGGAGGGACACCTCTCAGTCCCAGACTCCACCACAGCAAGTGTCCTGGAGCTGGGCTCTGGGCCACTAATTAGGGCCCATCATTAACTACTTGTTCCCCAGAAGTCTAGGGCAGGAGGCTAATCGCAGCCACTTTGGGGAGTAATTAGCCCTAGGGGGCACAATTAGCTTGATGAGTCTGATGCAGCTCTCCCTTCCCACATCTCTCCACTGGAAAGACCTCTCCTCCCCGATCGCTTGCCTGCTTCTCCCATCCCACACAGAGGCCCCGTTCCCTGTGAGCCGGCCCCTCCAGCAGTCCTTCCTACAGTCTACCCTTACTCACTCCTTTCCTCCCTACCTCAGTTTCCCCCTCCCCGCAGCCCCACTGCTCACCCTGGCCTGCGGCCGTCTGCGTGTGGGGCTGCTGGTCATGCAGGCTCTGGCTGTCCACTGAGATGCCACTGTCACTGTGAAGCTTTTCTCCCTCCGGCGGGGGTGTCTGGTTCGCGGGCCGGCTGTTGGCTCCTTGCTTGTTCTGTTTGTAGCTGTTCCACCTGGAGCCAGAGGACAGGCCCAGGCTCAGGGGGCGAGGGCCCGCACAGGCCAGGGACCTCAGGGATCTGTGCTCCGATGTGTGGGGGCCGGGGCCCTAGCAGGCCCCCCCAAGCAGAGCCACTAGACCACCTATGGTCCTTTTTCCTCTCCATCTCCACCCACCCCTGGCCTGTACCGGAGGCACTGTGCGGGCAGACGGGCTCTCAGGGCTCGGTGCACGCCACAAGGGTTCCACGAATGTTCGCGCGATGAATGGTGCGCCCGGTGATTTCTCCGGAATTCCACTGTTCCCAGTCTACCCTGCTAAACTACTCCCACATGTGTGCGGGGATATGCACCAGATTTCCTCTGCTATTATTAGCAATAAGAAAAAGCTGAAAACAAGTCAAACGTGCATCAAAAGAAGACTGTTCAAACAAATTAGGATCCATCCATACACCGAGTGAGCGCTTACAAACAATCAGATAATCCGAATGTCCTGGGGAAAGCTCTCTCAAGGGAGATTAAGTAGGAAAGGTAAGTTGTAGAATATGGAGAGTGGGAGCCCACTGATGCTTAAAAAAACAAAACAAAACAAAAAAACCTTCTCTATGTTTACGTCTAACTGTAAAAAGTTTTATGTACATGTGTTTATAAAGGCACAGAAAATGGCTGGAAAGGATCCATTCCAAACAGATTCCAATGAGAAGAGAGGTAGGATTTGGAGAGATAAAAGAGGCCTTTTACTTTTTGCTTTACAAGACATTGGTCTTGTTTGCATTTACCCAAACAAGCATGGATTACTTTGAAGATTTTCTTTTTAGGAATGGAAAATGCACTGGAACATTTAAAACACTTTCCAGGGGCGCCTGGGTGGCTCAGTCCACTGAGCGTCTGACCCTTGGTTTTGGCTCAGGTCCTGATCTCAGGGTGGTGAGATGGCGCCCCACGTCAGGCTCTGCACTCAGCGTGGAGTCTGCTTGGGATTCTCTCTCCCTCCCCTACTGCTCCTCCCCTAGCTCATGCTCTCTCCCTCTCTCTCTCTCTCAAATAAATAAGTAAAATCTTTAAAACTAAATAAATAAGTAAAAAAAAAATAATAAATAAATAAATAAGTAAAACTCTTTCCAGAAGTTCTTGCACATCCTGAATTTCTGGATGGATTGATGGATTGATGGATTGGCGACATCCCCAATGTGACACGGGATGGAAGAGACCCTTGAGGACATAGGTCATTGGTGGGCAATGGGGTTTGAGGGATGAGGGCACAGGTGGCTGGTAAAGAAAGCTTGGTGTGCAGTTGGGGGCGGGGAGTCAGGGAGGGGAGCAGCGTGGGAGTGGGGAGGTGCTGGTGCCAGACAGGACAGGAGTCACTGCCCCCCCGCCCGCGCGGGGCAGCTGATGGTGAGGATGAGCATGGTTTGGGGTTGACTCTAAAAAGTGTGTGAATTTTCAGGTCAAGGTCATGGTAAAGCCCTCCTTGAGAGCAGAGGCCCAGTTGTCTGTCCCCTGCCCCTCCCCCCTCACCTCTTGAAGGCAATATAGGCCACCAGGCCCACAACCACAGCAGCCAGGATGGAGCAGTAGACAGGGATGAGGTTGTCGGCAGTGCCTCGGGTCACTACGGGCTGAGAGCTGCCCATCACTGTGGTCACCGCATCTGTCACTGTGCTGGCTATGACGTCTTGCTCTGGAGGTCCCTCGGGCTCCTCTGTGCTGGGGGCGGTGCTGTCTGAGCCCTCGGAAGGCGTGGACCGGGTAATCCACCGGCCAGGGATCTCTGGAGGAGGGAGCTGCAGGAGTGAGGGCCCGCTCCCCACCCAGGCCCCTCCCCTGCCCTACTGACCAGCTGCAGCCCTTCTTCCCCAGGCCCTGCCTTGCGCCAGGCCGTTACACAGGGAGGGTGAGAGCCAGGATTGTGACTATGAGTCATGACGGTAGAGAAGAGCAAGGGCCTGGGTCCCCTTCAGCTCTGTCCTTGACTTACTGTGTGACCCTGGACCAGACCCTTCGCCTCTCAACACCTCAAATCCCCATCTATAGCATGGGGATGCTAAGAGAGACAGTCTCTAAGCCCCCTTGCGTCTGAGGTGCAGCTGGGACCCTAGGATTCTATTTTGCCTCCCCCGGTACCCGGAAGCCTGGCATGGAGGCAAACACACCCAGAAGAGAGAGTGGGCACCAGGAGGCCTCTAGCTGGCATCACTCTGGGAAAATGTCATACTCTGCCTTGTCCCAGTTTGTCCCAACAGTCCCAGTCATCCTGGTCCTAAGGAAGGATGAGGGTACTCAGGTCTGGACAGAAAGACACCTCCCCACAAACTACCTCCCCAAGAACTGGCACCCGGCCTCCCTGATGGTCTCTGATGCCCTAACTCTGGGCTTGGCCGGGGTAGAAGGTAACCAGCTGGCTGGCTTCCCTCCAGCTGGCCCTTAGCTAGCGGCTAGCCAGTTTCCGGTCTTGTGTGGCCCCCAAACCAAACCATGGGGTCTCGCCAGCCAGAGAAGATAGCCTTGGGTAGTCCCCAGCCTCCCTGGGCGGAAGCGGACTGTTGGTGGGGCAAAGGCCTCCAAAGAAGATGCTATCCACTGCCTGGGTGAGGGGGTGGCAGGGAGGACTGTGCCTTGCCACCCACCTTGGCCCTCTCATGTCAGTGGGCACTGCCAGCCTCCCTGAAAGGGGGCCTGGCACCTCCTGGCACCAGTGGGCGGGATTTTCCACTGTGCCACCCAGCAATGGGCTGTACCAGAGGCTGTGGCTCCAGACGGCCTGGGGGTACCCGTCTGGGCAAAGTTGCCTACCCCATCCGTCCTCACTTCCCACGCCTGGGGCAGGGACGGGCAGCAGACAGGACATGCCAATGGGGTGAAGGGGAAGCATTTCTTCCCTGGCTCCACCCCGTTTTGCCCACCCAAGTCGGAGTGGAAGCTGCCACTGGTTTCTCGGGCCTCCTCGGCTCAAGACGAAGATGGTTCAAAGGTCCCCATTTTCAGCACCTTCTGAGGGGTAAGGCCCCCCTGAGATGAATCTGGAATCCATCTGGCTGGCACTAGGGAGGGGGCTGCCATCTGCCACCCCATCTTCCCCCTCCCCCACCTCAGCCCTGGGGGGCAGCGGTAGGGCGGGAAGTGGAGACACAGCCCTGTCGTTTGGCAGCCCCAGACAGGGTGTTGGACTGGGGAGGGTCTTTTCTTGCCCTGCTAGGGGACTGGGCAAGCTGGTGGGGACTTCTGAGCCCTGAGGCTGAGAAACAACTGGCTATGACCCCCCTCCACCCCAGAAGCTGAAGGTATGTTGGGGGATGTTGGTAAGTCAGGCCATCACAGAGGTTCCAGAAATCTCAAAGGGGAAAGACTGGCAGTGGGCATTAAGGGACAGACCAGGCTGAAGACAGGAATGTGCAGGGCACTTTCTCCTCATCTCTCCAGTCCCCTTTGGGGCAGGGCTGAGCGGGGGTGGGGACAGCAGGATGAGATCCAGATGGGGCCATGCCCACCAGCATTCCAACCCCCTAAGCCCTTGGCGAGTCCTGACAGCCATTTCCGGAATGAGAGCTGTCAGACTTGAGGGTGGAGAGAGGGACCGGTTACTCCTAAACCCAAATTTCACTGGGGTGAGAGGGGGAGGAAGAGACCCCAAGGCTGAGTGAGTCACCATGCTGACACCTGAAATGTATACACAAGAAAGTACAATGTACTGGAGGGGTGGGGGGGCAACCAAACCACCATCCAGTTCCATTTCCTGAAGATTCCCTCTGCTTCCGCTGACATTTAACCCTTCAGAGGCTAGAGCAGAGAACAGAAGAGGGACAGGGATAAACACAGCCGTCAGGGGTACCCTCTTCCTTCAGGATGGCTGGGGGAGTAGGGTGGTACCTGAGAGGAACCTGTGAACACGTCCAAAGGCGGGACCCTCCCCTCCCCAGCCACCACCTTTCTTTGCTCTAACCGCGCCCCTGACTAAGCCCCCTGCTGGCTGGTCCAGACTTGCCCGTCAACAGTGCTGCCCGCCTGCCAGCTGCTGGATCTCCCTCCCTGCTCTGCCCTGTGCCTGACGCCACTTGCCTGTCTCCTGGCTGAGGGCGATCGCCACCGGAACCACTCTGTTCTGGGCCCCACTCCCCCAACCCCTCCCAACCCCCATGCAGGAAGCTTCACACACACACACACACACTCACACACACACACACACACACACACACCTGGCCTCAGCCCAGTTTAACCACCCTCCCCAGGTTGAGCTCCAGGAGCCAGGGATAGCGGGATGCAGAAGGCAGCCACGCTCCCCACAGCAGGGAAACTGTCTCCCCCATCTGACTGGGGATGGACTGAAGGCAGAGGCTGTGCTGCCTCCCCCAGAATGGGGGACCTCCTGGGACCTAAATGCTGGGATGTCTACCTCATCAGACTGGGGCAAGGGCTATCTTTTTCCAACAAACTTGGGGCTCCCTGAAGGAGGCACTGGTTGCTTAGAGTGAAGGCACCCTGAGGGAGAGGTCCCCAAGGGAAGTAGCTAATGAGGGCCCAGGCACGGGGGATGGACAGAAAATAAAGGCATTGTCCCAGGAACTAGGTGCACTCCTTGGGGCCCAAAGCCCGGCTAAGGTGAGCACACCAGTTCCTACCCCCCACCCTGGGGCCGACAGCCCTCCATGTGCCCCCATCTCCTCCTTGGGCTCCTGAGCCCTGGGTCTCCTGCTGCCTTCCTTCCTCTGCGCCCACCACCTCCTTAGCATTCCCTGAGTCCAACGCCATCCTCCGCTGAAGGGTAACAACCACTGTAGACCCCACCCCCAGACAACACCAGTTAAAGTGGGCCAGTCACCTTCCCTAATCCACGACCCGGGCATCGCTGAAAACTGTATGACCAATAAGGAAACTGAGGTCCAGTGACCTCCCCACCATCACTCAGCTAGTGACAGAGCAGATTCCATCCCAGATCCCAGAGCCATAAACCACTGTGGACCCATACCAGGCCTCCCAGCCAAAGGGTCCCAACTCCTGAGGGTCCTCAAGGCCCTTTTCCCAGCCCAGAGAGCCTGCTCAAGGGTCAGACATGTTCTGCACTGTGCTGGGCCACGGTGGCCACCTCCGAGTTGCTTATCTGTCGCTCATCCAACCCCGGGCGGGCAGCCACCAGCGAAGATAGCCCTGGAAACTGAGTTGGAGTGTAGTAGCTGCAGCCTGGGAGGAGGCTGGAGGCATTCCCAACACGCAGCCCATGGAAGGACGCGGTGAGAGGGGGTCCTTTGGGCCTGGGCTTCCAAGGAGGGCAGCGGCCTCCCCCACCCGCCCCGGCCTGGCGCTCCCCGACCCCCAGGGGGCGCCCTCAGCCCGGCGCTCTCACCCTCGCACTCGGCGTCTGCCCAGCGCGTGCACTCGCGCAGCTGGCGCTCGGTGTCCTCGCACACGGTGCAGGGCAGGCACGGGTCCACGTGGTTGGCCTCGTCGGAGTACGTGCCGTCGGGGCACTCCTCGCACACGGTGTTCTGCCGGTCCTGGCACGAGAACACGAGACCCGAACCCGCCTCGCACACGCGGCAGGCCTCGCAGCGGCCTGTCGTCTCGTCCTGGTAGTAGCCGTAGGCGCAGCGACACACGGCGTCGTCCGCCTCCACGCACGGCGCCGACATGCTCTGCAGCCCCACGCACTCGGTGCACGGCTTGCACGGCTCGGTGGCGCTCACCACGTCCGAGAAGGTCACGCCTGTGGGCAGATGGACGCGCGGGACAGCCAGGGGCCCGGAAGGTCGCCGCCCGCTGCCTGGGCACCAGGGATGCAGGGGCCGCTCCCCGAACCCTCGGGATCCCCCCCCGCCACATCTGTGAGATCTGCAGGCGGCCCAAGGGGAAGGAGGAAGGTGGGGGTAGCCAGGAGCCCTGGGTGAGGGAGGCCTGGAGTGTGAGGCTTCGCGGGTAACCCAGCTGGAGCCCGGTACATTTCTTGGCAAATACTCTTCGAGAGTTCCCAGCCCTGGACCCTTGTTCGCAGCGTGATTAAGGAATAATCTGAGCGTGGTTCCCACCCAGCTCTCCCCGGGGGCCAGAACTGGGCTGTCAACCCAACCCAGGCACAGGCGGGCCTTCACAAGGGAGCCTCCCGCCTCCGCTGCCCTTCTAGTCCTCTTCGCGCAGGTGGGGGCTCAGGTGTGGCCCGACCAGGGTTAGAGCGCAGAATTTCCCACCCATGGCGCTACCCCACGCTGTTTAAGGGCTTGGCTCCAGACAACGAAACAGCAGGAGGGATTGGAGCTGAGAAAGCAAGAAGGACTTGCCTGTATAGTCATCTGCCCTTCCCAGTGGCACAAAGGGGAGCTTTCCAAGCTCACCCTTGACTCATGCTCTCTTAATGGTTATGATGTCTGATAGAATAAAGGGAGGAACTCCAGGGGTCCTCTCCTCCAAGTGCAAGGAAGGGGAAGGCAAAGAGCCAAATCTTCTTCATCTCTACCCACCCAGGTGCAGAACTCTGTGCCAGTCGGAATGCAGAAGGATGTACCCTTGCTCCAGGGGCAGAAAGAGTAGGATTTAGGAACTGGGAGCCAGGGAAGGAGGGTGTGTTCAGCGTGTGGAAGTAGAAGTAAAGACTAGGATCCCATAAAGGAAAATGAAAGCCTGCCCTGGGTTCTGATCTCAGACTTCTCTAAAGGAACCAAGACACCAGGAGCACGGAGCCCTTATCTTCAGGGTAGGAGTGGAGAAGTGGATGCAAAAGAAAAGCAGAGAGAAATGAAAAGGAAAGCCGCTGAGGGGGAAGAGAAGACAAGACAAGGACGGGCCTGGAAGGAGACCAGTTTCAACCCAGTCCTGGCAGAGGATGAACCCCTGGGTCTCTCTTCCAGGGATGGGGCTGACTTGGACCCAAAACCTGCTTCCACCACTTATTAGCTGTGACTCTGGGTGTTTTCCTTCACCTCTTTTGAGTTTTTTCTTTCTCTGTAAAACAGAGAATAGTATCTCCACTCACAGGTTTGGGGTAGGGAATAAATGAAATTCTACCATAAAGCACTATACACACCACAGGGATCCTGCAAAGGTTGGGCCCCCCGGGGTGGACAATGGCAAGTCTAGTGAACTTGGGTCCCAGGGAGAGAGTCTGCAGAAAGAACTTCCAAATGCAGGACGTCCAGCTTATACAAACAGGAGGATTCTATCTGGTTGACATGTGGCAGGAGGTGCGTTTAGTCACACTGGAGGGGGAGAGAAATTGGGGGGGGGCTGCCCATGGGAAAGCACAGAAAATTAGTAGGAAACTCCTGGGAGACAGTTTTTGGGGGGGTGGGGAAAATGTGGTATTTTTTGGCAGAGAATGAAGGCAGGACCTTAATGGGTTTCCTTGTGGAAACGTTTTGAGGATAGAGGGAAAGTCCGCTGGGTTCTCCAATGCCATAAAGTGAGCTTATAAAGGCAGCCTGTTAACACAGCTGGAGGGGGGAGGGGAACAGGGGGAACAAATGGGAGGGAGGACTCCCGCCACCACCTCCTAGCTGGTCTCCAGCTTCTGTCCCTCGTTCCCCGGAGATGCCCGAGCCTCCCTCTTCCGGGCTCCTCTACCCCACCTCTTGCTTTGACAGAAGGGAGTGGGTTCCCATCCTGGGAGACTTAGGATCCAGGGCAGAGAGGACCTGGGTAGGAGTCTAGGAAATGAGAGAGGAGGTTTTAGTGTAGCCTACGGTCGGCCAGCCCTGTCCTGGGATGGAAACTCTGGGAGGCCAGGACAGGTGGAAAGGTGGCAAAGGCACAACAGAATGTCTAGTCTCTCCATCTAGGCCCAGGCCCTTCTCTGCTGTGGGATGGACTTACAGGACCCACAAGCACAGAGAAAGGAAAACTGTGACTGGGAACACCAAGGAGTTGGGGTTGCCAGACAGACAGGCTGTGTGTGTTTGGGGGGTGTGGTAGAGAGGAATCCAGATGTCAGACTAGGCAGATGAGTATAGCATTCCTAGTTCCTAGGGTGGAACCTGGAGGTCCACACCTGGGTGGCTCAGTTGGTTAAGTGTCTGACTCTTGATGTCGGCTGGGGTCATGATCTTGGGGTTGTGGGATCGAGCCCCGTATGGGGCTCCACGCTCAGCGGGGAGTCTGCTTAGGATTTTCTTTCTCTCCCTCTACCCCTCCCCACGGCCGTGTTCTCTCTCTCTCTTTCAAATAAACAAATAAATCTATTTTTTAAATAAAAAAAGAGTTCCCAGTTCCTATACCCTTGCTCCTATCATGATTAAAGAAGAATCTGGTATGGTTCCTACTGGCCCAGGTGCGCGGTGCGTGCCACCTAGAAGGCACGGTGTGACTAGGCAGGGAGAGGAGGTTTCTGGGCAGGAAAGGAGCACTGAGCCGGTGGCCTGAAGGCAGCAGCTGAGGCTGGGGACATCCAGCAGGGACAGAGAGGCCTGGGGCAAAAGCACACAGAATTCAGCCCCCAGACCTGCCGTCCTTCTGACGGCAGCAGCCCCGGAAAATGCCAGGTAGGACGGGCCACAGCAGCCCTCTCCCATCTGACACCACCCGACAGTGAGGACAGTCCCTGCTCCCGCTACCTCTGGAAAGCTCTGCTTCCTTGGTCAGAGCTGGGGGGACAGGTAGCCACACGCTCCCAGGATCCCCCAAGGTCAGTTTCCAGGGCAGCCAGGACTTGATCCTCCTCCTCTCCCCACAAACACACTGAGGGTAAGTGGCAGCCATTGATTTTACAGCGCAGATGGTATTTTTAGCTGGTCTCAGCCTCAGCTACTCCTCCCACCTGGCCACATTCCCCTACCAGGACTCCACCTGGGGGCTGGGAAGGGGCACCCCCGGGGATCCCTCATCGTGAGGTCCTCCTCCTCCCTCCAAAGACTTCCTCAGCCATTCTCAGTTTCCCTTCTCACCTCCTATACTGGGCCGGACCCATTCTGGTGCCCACACAGAGGTGGGGAGGAGACCCTGCCAGGAGGCAGAGCCCTTGTCAGGCTTCTAGTGGGCGTGCGTCTGCCAGGCCTGGCGCCCTCCCTTCCCCTCCAGCCCCTCCCCCAACCGCCCCCCCCCCCACCGCCCCGACCCTGTACTCACTGTCCAGGCAGGGCTCGCACACGGTCTGGTTGGCTCCGCAAGGCTGGGCCACCCCCTCACCCAGGTTGCAGGCTTTGCAGCACTCCCCGCTGAGGGTGTACAGGCCGGTGAGACATGCCTCCTTGGCACCTCCAAGGGACACCTGGGCGGGGGGATAGATGGGAAGGTCAGACCAACGAGAGAAGCAAGAGGGGGTGTCTTCCCAGAGATCAAACACCCCCTCCTAAAGTCTTCTATTGGAACCACCTGGGCCCGGATGAGCTCACCACGGAGGCATCAGGCACATCAAAGCTGGGGCCGGGGGAAGAGAGGCAGTCGGGGACAGGGTGTCCCTGCAGGCAGCCGGGGGTGTGAGGTCAGAGCCCCGACACTCACTTTCTACAGAGTTCATCTTGGGGTGATGGCAACTTCTGGAATCCTGAGGACACACCACATGGGGAAGGCAGCCTGGGACCCAGCAGTGGGCCGCTGGCCAGCACAGGGCTTCCCACCAAGGGGGCCCCTGGCAGGTAACTCTGGCCCAAATGCCTCTCCCCTGGAGGGATAGCTGCAGGGCTCTGTCTACACAGAGGGAAGCCTTTTTCTAGCAAAGGCTAGCAGGGCCCTCCTCTGGGTCCTTAATTCTACCGTTTCACATGTTAGTCAGTGAGCGGAGTCTGTACCCAAGAGCAGAAGGCAGAGGGCTGGGGTCATGGGTTAGAATCCAGATGCTTCCCTGGTGTCCTGGCCTGTTCTGCTTTCTCTTTCTGAGTCTTCCCTTCTCCTCACCCACAGAGACAGAGCCCACTTGGGGCCGATTGGCCAGAGTCTGGCACCAAGCAGGGAGAAAGGGGCGCCTGCTGGCTTCTCGCATCACCCAGCAGCCCAGTTCTACCAGAGTCTGATTTCCAGCCACCAGCCCTCTCCTCTCCCCGCCCCCACGCAGCCGGTGGGAACAGCGCTGGAACAGGGGAAAGGGGAGTCAGATTCCTGCCACCGAGGCATCTTTGCTCTTTGCTCAGGGATGGAACGATTTAGCACCAGATTCCCTGGGGGGGAGGGGGTGGAGAGTGCTGGCCGCTTGCTTTATGTTTCTATTCCTTAAAAAAATTCTTCGCGTCTAATAAAACTCCAAAGCCTGTTTCCCTGGCCTCAGACCATGCAGCTCCCATTTGGTACAAGGAGGAAGCATGGGCTCTGGGGTCATGGGACTAGAGCAGAGTGTTAAAGGTCCTTTTGGACATTCCTTGCTTCCATGTTGGCAAGCTCATAGCCAAAAATACTCCTTTTTCCCTCCAGCCCTTTAAAATATCCTGAGGTCTACCCAGGGTTCGGTGGAAGGAGGGGGCTGGACAGGTTGGATCTGTGTAGGAGGCAGCTGGTGGTCCTCAGGAGACCAGCAGGGAGGGTGAGGGCAGCACAGGATGGGGGTCCTGGGGTATTTGCCACCGTCTCCTCCCAGGTGGTAGGAACACGGGTCTGGGAACATCTGCAGACCAGAAACCAGGAGGGGTGGGGGCAGTGGGGGTCCCAGATGTAGGCTTTCCCCCAGGAGGGACAGAGAGACTCGGGAAGGGTCTGTTTGGATTTCTTTTCATCCTTGAAGGCTGATGCTTAAATGTCACTTCAAGGAAGTGATCTTGTAGCCCCACGCCTCCCAGAGGAGGCAGAGCAGCCCTGTGACATGTTTTCCAGGTTTACTGTGGGGGACATGTTGCAATGCCCCCCACTGGACAGTCAGCCCCTGGGCGGGGCAGGACTGTGGTTGCCCCAGCACCTGGTACCCAACCTGAATATTTATGGGATTTCAGAATGTGCAAATACAATAGCGACCTCAATTACCTAGAACTCCGGGCCGGGAAATGTAGGATGGGGGTGACTTTCAGGATAGCTGAATTTCCCAAGAATTGAGGATTTGCTGCTCTGATCACCTAATGTTTTTCATGTTAACCACAATGGCTGCACCCTTCTCATTCCGGAATATATGTTCACGGTTTCCGCATGACTCAGGGGGGACTCAGTGATGATTCTGGCGATAGTGCAGCGAAGGCCTCGTGTTCTTTACCCCAAATCACCACCACACTTTTGTCTCTGAGTTCTTATCAGCCTTTTTTTTTTTTTTTTTAGCGTTTCTCTCTCCCTCCTTCCTGTCAAGATATCAGTTGTCAGTTTTTGCCGACACCAGAGTATGACCTGAGCAGCCCCTCCTCTACCATTCTAACTCATTAGGTCAAACTGGATGTAGAAACCGTGTAACTAGCCTGGGCAGGAAGGTGTACATCGGGAGTGTAGGTGGGATCTGAACCGGCATGGGGTGGGAGGGGAAGGGGGCATTCTCGGAGTAAAAGGTGTAAGCTATTCTGCCTTCCTCCTCGGTGGTCCCTGTGGCTCTGGCTCATGGCTTAGAGCTGGGTGATCTGGGACACGCTGAAATCTCTTTGTGCCTCAGTCTATCTTTAGGTAATGGTGACAGTACCTGCCTCATCAGATGCTGTAGACACCAAATGAAGGTGTTCACACACTTCAGGAGCCCTCTGTTTTCTTTCCCAAGGTCTTTCTTGCCTCGTTTGTGGCTGCTGGCTGGGGTCCCGTTGGTTGAGCTCAGCAGAGAGATGAGCAGTGGAGAGCTGAGGGGGTCTGTCCGTGGCACTCGAGCGGCCTCTGCCTGCCCCTCTCCTTTGACGCCTGCTCTCTGGGCGACAGCCCTCCATCCTTGCTCTTCTCCCAAGTCTTCCATTTGGACTCCAGGCCCCATAATTAGTCACCATGTGTTTCCTGTGCTTGTTTTATGTGTTCTATTTCAAAACACCCCAGACCTGCTACCTAACGGTCTGCAACTTTGGGGCAGTTCCCAGTCTCTCTAAGCCTGTATTCTCCCATACAAAACATTGGATCGGTAATATTTACTGCTCAGGGTTGTCATGAAATTTACATGAAATAATTTATGCAAGTCTGTCCAGTGTACAGTAGGAGTTCCATAAATGTTAGCTATCAGATAAGTGTCTTGTCGCGGGCTGGGCTGCTGAGCCTGGCTGGGAGGCAGAGGAAGGGGGGAGCTGTAGTCAGGCCCAAAGAGAGGAAACTACCTAAGAGGTGGGGCAGGACAGACATGAAGAAAGACCCACCAGGAAGAGTCTGAAGAGGGCAGGGGGACTAAAGGAGAATGGGAATTGCTCTCCTTACAGTTAATTAATTAACAACCATTTATTAGTTAACAACTATTTGCTCAACATTGAGCTAAGTGTTTCCAATGAGACATGGTCCCCAACTCCCCACCCCCACCGTATCTTCCCCCATCCCTGCTCAGGGAAATCACAGTCCCATGAGGGAGAGGAGAGATCACTCCACACAGATACTCCAGAAGCCAAGATGCTGAGGGAAAAGGACTTGAGGGACTGCCTTCACCTCCTGTCTGACAGCTGGGGAAACTGAGGCTCACAGGGGCAATTCTGCTAAGTGGCTTCATGCCTCGCCCCTGCCACACCCTCTACTGGTCCAGGGTGGGGCAATCTTGGGAAGCAAGGAGGGATGACACGGATTTAGGCTTATTGCTCCAAAGCGATCAACTGACCCATGTGCCTGAAATCTACATTTATTACACTCACTCATTTCCAATTTGATGGAATGATTTCATCCCATTGTTGAGAATATCTGCAATCCTCTTGCCAGTTCAAGGCTTCCAAAAAAAGAAGGTGGAATCACCCTTAGAATTGTTAACTTTTTAAAACCTTAAATTTTTTAAAGAATTGGACAAAATAGAAAACACACCAAAATGGTTGAAAGAATTTGAAACTCTATGAATGCTTCAATGTGACAAGCTCTAACCATTCACAACAGTTTCAGCAAAGGGGTTCCTTAGGTGAATGGAGGCATTAGCCACCACCATGGGGAAGAAGAGTGTTCAAATATGTGGAGGGTCTTTTGAGGTCAATGCAAACCCGGGGAGACGCTGGCACATGCGCTTTACTCCCTTAGATAGCGGTTGAATTTGAGGTAGGAGACAAGCTAATTAACTGAGGATGAGGCTGTAGGAAGACTTTGAGAGGGGCCTGGGGACTATGGGGGGGAAGGGGCGCCAAATGAGTGGCGCCAAGGACATGAGACACAGATCTAATATTTAGGGCTAGTGATGGTTAAGGTCCTCCTGTCCCGTGATCTAGAAGGCTGGGGCCGGGCGGGCGGTGGCGGATGGGGGTGGGGGAGACACTGTCCACGGAGGGCAGAATAAACCCCAAGCTGAACATTCTGGGTTCCAACAAGGGCGCCACCACGCACGGACGGGGGAAGCCTGCTTTCACGCCCGGAAGTCTGAGAGGTTCAACTCCCTCAACTGTAAAATGGGAATAACTAGATTTACTCTGCAGGGATCTTACACGGATTAAATGACGCCAAGAGACATTACCCAGGGCAGTGCGTGGCACATAGTAGGCGCTCAGCCAATTTTATTATTTCGACCTCCCTGCCCCGCACACCCCCACACCCCGGGAAGAATCTAGGCGCGTGAATGGGCCCGGACTGGTACGGGGGGGTGGGGGGAGACCCCAATTTCCATCCCGGAGCCGCCCCCCCCCCCCCCCCCCCCGGGCCCCCCCCCCCCCCTCCCGCCTGGCTGCTCCTGTCCGCCCATTTGCTGCCCTCGTTGCATCCCTATTAGGCGCATTAGCCAGCCGGGCGGCTCCGGTTACAGACGTCTGAATGACAAAGTGCCTCCATTACCGGCGCGGCCCGCCAGCCGAGCCGCCGGGACGCGCTCCGGTTTCAGCACTCCATCGCCGCGGCGCAGGAAGAAACTCGGACCGCCGCGGTGCGCACAGCCAGCCCGCAGACAGCAGCCCGGCGAGGCGGAGGCAAGCGCCGCGGGGGCTGCGGGCAGCCCGCTCTCTGCGGGGTCCACCTTCCCGAGCCCCCAGGCCCTCCGCGCCCAGCTCCCCTCTTCCCTCGCCTCTCCTCTTGGTGGGGGCACTCTTCCCAGCCCCCGTCCGCAGCCCACGCTCTAGCCGCTCTGGGGGCCGCACTACTGGCCGCCCCAGTCCCACCTCCCCAGTCAAGAGCATCTCTAACCCCCTGTGTTAGTCAGCAAACCGGCCCGCAGTCCCTCCCAAATCTCCAGAGAAGCCACAGGTACTGACAGCTCCAGAGGGCTGAGCTTCGGGGATGGGGCCAGCGTCCAGAGAGGGTCTCTGCCCACCCCAGCCCCCCAGAGTTCCACCGCCGGCCGAGAAAGGCGGCTCTTGAAAGGCGCCGGGTGCACCCCTACGGGGAATGGGGTGTATGGGGGAGTATAGGGAGTGCCGCGCTGGGAATCAGGCGCGGCACAGCCTGGCTAGCACTCTGGTTTAACTTGCTTTGAGATCTTGGCCAAGTCGTTTAAACTCTCAGAGCCTCAGTCTTCCTCCCTGCAAAATGGGGGTTGGGGTGCAACGCTCAGAAAAAAAATGAAGACAGCAGGGAGAGTGAGGACTCCTATTGCCAAACTCTGTGGCACTCCGTTCCTGGGCCCACACAGGTCACACCTCCTGAGTGTCTTGGGACTACGGGATGGACTTAGATGCTTAAGAGAATCCGCAGTCCCCTGCGGAGGCGGAATCTGCGGCGTCTGAGCGCCTCCGTTCGGTTCTGTGCCCAGCGTCTTCCACCAAAAGCTGGGGGCGGGGAGGGTTGGGGCGCGTGCGGAATCCCGACCCGCCTGGGCGCTGGACAGTGAGAACTGCGGGAGCTGAGCTGGGGCTGCTTAACTTAATGGGGGGTCCGAGTGGGAGCGCGGCGCGCAGCCCCAGGCTCGCCCGCAGCGGCAGACGGCACAGCCCTCGCCTCTCAGCGCCCCCTGCGGGCCGCCTCGGCAGCCGCGACCCCGGGCTGCGCGCGGCCGGGACCTTCCCCGCCTCGCGAGTCCCGGCGCTCTGCACCCTGAGACTTGGCTGCGGCCAGACCGGGTGGCACGATGCCCGCTCCATCCCTTCCGGTCCCCCGCGCGGCTTCAAACCTCCAGAATGAGCGCGTCGGCGGACCCCGCCGGGCGCAGGAGAGGCAGGGAGAGGGTTCGTCCCGGCGAAGTGGGCGCTCCCTTCCCGGCCTCGGATCCCCAGCCGCAGTTCCTAGACTGGGCGAGGCCGCAAGAAAGAGCGCGCGACAGGCGCGGGAAACGTCCGTCCCTCTGCTCTGCCTGCTCGTCCCACTGTCCCTCGGCGGGCAGGCGTGGCCCCGACCACTTTGGGGTCAGCTCTCCCTTCTCTGCCCTCTTGCATTTTATTGGCATCTCTCTCCCTCGCTGTCGTCCTTTTTCTCCTCTCCCTAACCCATTTCTCTCTCTTCGGGCGACCCCCGCTCCCCGAAGTCTCCCTCCCACACCCCTCCCCCCCCATTGTCTGGCTGGCCCTCATTGTCCGATGCCCGGTCCCCTCTGCCTCCAGTCCCTCCGACCTCCCCCATTGTTCTATCTCCTTGTCTCTGGTTCCCCGCCCCTGCCCCGCTCGCCCCTCATATCTCTAATCCCGGTCCCATTCCTCTTCCTTCAGCCTGGGTTCGGTCCCACGACCCTCCAGAGATCAAGATGCTCAGGAAGAAAGTCGCCTCGAGGTCTCAGCATCCAAACGCCCTCTTCAGAACCCAGACATCTGAGAGACTCCTCTCAGCTCCTCCACACGCACCCTCCGCCGTACCTGAGGACGCGCATCCGTGCGCCCCTCTCTCCCGCATCTCCACCCTTGGCCTCGGGTCGCCCCTGCGCTCTGAGAACCCTAGACGCTCCTCCGTGGATCCTGGCTGCGGAGCTCCTCTCCCGCCATCCATCCCCAGCATCTGGGACCCCAAAGCTCCCTTCTGTTTTCCCTCGGGAAACCTGAACCCACTGGGGTTCCAGTCCTGGGAGAGGGCGCGAGTTGCCCTCCAGCTAGCACTCACCCCCAGGAGCAGCAGCAGCAGCAGCAGGCGCGGCCCGTCCATAGCGCAGCCGGAGGCACCTGCCCCCATCGCCCGCCTCCCGCGGCAGCGCTCGGCTTCCAGTTGAGTCCCGTCCGCGGACGGATAGGGCTGCGCTGCGCTGCGCTCCAGCGCCCGCCCCCCAGAGCTGGCTGAGGCTCCGCTCACTCTGGCTGCGGGCGGGAGGGGCTGCGAGAAGCCAGTGCGGCGGCCCCGCCTCCTCCCCGCCCAGCCCGCCCACCCCCGGAACCGCGCCCGCCGGCCGGGTGGCTTCGGGGAGTGGAGAGGAGGGGAGGAGAGGAGAGAAGAGGGAAAGGGAGGAGGTCTTGCGCGGAGATTCGCGCCCGCGCGCCCCGCCGCCGCTTTTCCGCGCCCCGGCCCTCGGAGCCTCTGGAGACTCCGCCCCGGTACCCAGTGCCGGGTCAGCGCTCGTGCGCGTTGCTCCCGGATGCTGTGGGCTCGGGGACCAGGGCTTCCCCTCTGCGGCTCCAGCTCCTCTCCGCTGCAGACCCCCCACAGCGTTCCCTGTCTTACCCATCTTCCTCTGCCTCCAGCTTCAGCTTCTTCCCGGGGGTCCTGCTCCCTACCCAACCACTGTCAGCAAGAATGCCCCCTGCCCGCCCCGCCCTTCATCTCCTGGTCCATACCAGACCCCTACCTCTGTCCCTTCCCAGTGCAAAGTCCTAGGAGAAGGGGAGGGGAGACGTAGCAGGTGGCCTGACCATGAAAGTGAGCAGAAGGGACATTAAGGTGGGATGTTATCTGAATTCTCAAAAGATGGGTTTGAAGGGGTTACAGGTGTGCACACAGCCATAGGAATACACCCGCTCTCAAACTCACATATATATGTGCTTACCCACTACGTGTGTTCACACTTCCCTCATGCATTCATGTAAACCTGTGCATTCTACACATGCATGTGCACCCACACACTCATGCACATTTGCACACTCATTACACATGTGGTTATAACATTCAAACACACACTCACCTATACATTCATACATGCATGTGTACGTGTGCAGTCATCTCCACACAAGCCCTCACATGCACAGTCTCTCACAAGTGCACACATTCATGAACACGCACACCCATACACAAACATACACTTACAGCCCCAACAATATAGCCTTCACTAGACTGTATTTCCATTGGCTTATGAGCTCCCTGAAGACAGGGACTACAGTTTCTTATCTGAATGCCTGGTATACGGCAGATGTTCAATGAAGGCCTGTAGAAGGGAATAAAAGGAAACATGGTTGGATAGACTCATAACCATGTACCATGTACTATCCAAGCATCCCTGGGGCCACACTCACCATGCTCTAGAAACCACAGCAGGTCCCAATCACCGGCCCCTGGCAACCTAGGGAGAGTGCTACCAGTGTTTCCGTGGGAAACACCCCCACCTCAGTACTTACTCCCTGCTTGTCCCCACCCTGTCCTGATCCCCTGGCAAAGAGGCCAAGGAACAGAGCTTATAAGGGACAAGTCTACAAAGCCTATCCCCACACCCTGATCTTAGCCATGTGCGGACCTCAGTTTTGAGTTAGAAAAAAAAACTCTACTGCCCTCCCACGTTATAGGAAGGGGGGAAGATCAAGTGCACTTGTGAAGCGAGCACCTAAATGGTTGGTAGGTGATTCCCTAGATCGGCTGAAGCTCATTTATTCAATCATGGGGGGGGCGGGGGGAATCTGCCCTATGAATGTCTTTCCTGTGTATCCAACAAAGTCCAGGGGACGGCCTCAGAAAAAACAGGTAGACATCACTGTGTCCTTGAGCATGAGCGTGGACGATCCACCGCTTCCAAGGCCAGGCAGCTAGCCCTTCTTCAGGAATCCCTGAGGAGTTCCTCTCCCAGACAGGGACCACCTCTAAACTGTCTCCTCCTCCAGCAGCTTTTATAGCTCGGTCTTTCCTCTCCGTCAAGTTCATGGACGGCAGGAAGGGACAATGTTAGTAAGAACAGCGGCATCAAGCTGCTTACTACCAAGGGTATCGACAGTGTGGCATTAATTTAAATACTCCTGTTATTAATTTATGATCCCGGTTACTCTTATTGCCAAGGTTATCCATCTCAACACGATTTAATATGACCCACACTACCATGGCTGGGCCTGGGTTATTAATAATTTCCATGGTTTTGATCATTTAAGCCCTACTCAAACAATTACAAACAGCAATTGTTACTATTATTAGCAGTATTTCTATGATTAAGCCTGAGCGCAAGACCATGATGGAATGCTGAGAGCTGGTGGGGAGCGCGGCTGCAGAGTGCTGGGGGAGAGAGAGAGCACCAAACTGAGAGTCGGATAGGCCTGGCTGTAAACACCTACATACTCTACCCCCCGCCACACACACACACATCACTCACTACCCCCGTGTCTCAGGTGGGTTATGTCATCGCTCTCAGACTCAGTATCTTCATCCATCAAGTGGGAATGTCTTTAGAAAGATCTTGGGGTGCCTGGGTGGCTCAGTGGGTTAAGCCTCTGCCTTCAGCTCAGGTCATGGTCTCAGGGTCCTGGCTCTCTGCTCAGCGGGGAGCCTGCTTCCCCCTCTCTCTCTCTGCCTGCCTCTCTGCCTACGTGTGATCTCTGTCTGTCAAATAAATAAAATCTTTAAAAAGAAAGAAAGATCTTGAATGAGCACAGTGAAGAACAAACAAGACAACATAGTGTTCATCACCAGGAGAGACTTGAGCTCTTTGCACTCCTTTGGCACGTATTTATTGAGCACCTACTGTGTGCCCCACACTGTTGAAGGCACTGGGGATCCAGCAGTGAATAGCCCTCACGGGCTGTCCCAGGGGCTGGTTATTTGATGTGAAGCATGATTTCATAATGTGGCATCTTGGCCTGACTGTGCTGTGGATAGCATGGCTGTGATCAGGATGTTCCTCTACGGGGACCATCACCACGGCTGTCACCATCAAGGCCACCTGTACCAACATGGTCACCATGACACCAGCATCACTGCCATCACTACCACACCCACAGTCCTCCCCGTCACTATTGTGACCACACAATTAATTGTCACCACCATCACCGTCATCGCCACGACTGCAGGGCCACGGCCACCAATGCCATCACCTGGTATCCTGCATCTGCACCACTACCCAGCAGAGATTCCTCTGCCTGATCAGTGCGGGATCCCTGGGTCTGTCCCTTTGCCTTGGAACAATATTGGAGGCCCTACGGCACCGCTGGTGGCCTTAGTCTATCTCCCTAATGGTTGTGACTCCTGACCCCACACACGAGTGTCTTTCCAAAATTTCTCCCTCAACCTGGCCCTCTGTCCCCAGCCCTCCGCACATAGAGCCAGGGCTGTGGGATGGGGCGTGGGGAGTGGGCTCTTAGGAGCTGACCAGCAAGTGAGATCAGACAGGCAGAGCTGGGGGACAGCCGCTCTCATTGGAGGGTCCCCCAGAACCACTTCCTGTAACAGCTGCACATACAGAGGGCCCGGCCCCCACCACACATGCTCTGAGTCTTCCTGAACTCAACGGTGAGCCTAAGGGGAGAGAGTGGAGAATGTCAATGCCATTGACATGGGGCTGGGAGGGGCAGTGCTGGTCCAGCTTCATCTTCAGACATCAGAATGGGAGGGCTTTGGCCCTCCTCCATCACCCTGCCTCCCCCATCACCCTGCTCCCTTGGGAAGGCAAGCTCCTAAACCATGATCCCTGTCCTCCAGCCCTGTTGGGACCCCTCGCCCCAGGCCCCCTGCAGGATGTCACTCACAGATCCCTGTACACATCCCCAGCAATCACTGGGGAACCAGCCTGCCTCCCAAACCAGACCATGAGAACTCACATCAATGGAGACATCCTATGGGTGGGGAGCGCTGCACATTATCTCCTTTAATTCCCACTGTCTTCCCATGACGGAGATGCTGGCATTGCCATTTTATAGATAAGTGGTTGAGGCTTGAAGTGGATAAGTCACTCGCCCAGGACCCCCTGAAAGGAACCAGTGGTACCATAAATGGCCAGTGTGAGACACCAGGCCCTCCATGCCCCACTGCTAACCCTCAGGTCCTGGTCCCTCTGTCCATCCCTCCATCCCTGCCCCTCCCGTCCGCACTCGGAGTTGGGGAGCTGGAACCTGCCTGTCAAAGCGGCTGTACCCTGGCCCTCCATACTACCTACCACTCACGCTCCCAACCCCGACACGCATTCACAGAACCTGGGCTTGCAGGGGGCTCCTGGTAGGATGGGTGGAGACAAGCCAGGAGATGGTCTTTGTCTTTTGATCCGAGACATGATTTCAAGCTCACTCAGTGAGTGCTCCCTTTTCCTGCTTTGGGGGAATCGTCTCCCCTATCCCTCAGTTCCAAAGACCAACCAGAGAAGGGGTGAAGGGAGGTGGGCAAGAGGATGACAATTTCCAAGGGGGAGAGGAGTGAGGCGGGGGTTGGGTTGCCGGGCCTCCCCCAGCTGCATCCCATCTGCCCTGGGCAGGCGGCCAGGCAAGGTAAGTGAAACCCGCTGCCCCCCATTAGGAGCTGGCTCAGTGGCTTTAAAGCGTGATGCAGTGATTACCTCTGGGCTGCCTCCTGGGCTGTAACAGGGTCCTGACCAATGAAGGGGGCAGGGTGGGGCCCTGGGCCAGGTCTGGGTTGGTGCTGTGGGGGCTGCATTCATAGTGCAAGGGGCAGGAGAAATTAGCCTGTTTTGGAGTCCAGTTAGATTAACTCGAGCATCCAAGTGGGCTGGGCCGCAGTGCCCTCCCTCACCGCCTGCGCCAGCCTCGGAAACCGGAGGCCGGCCTTCCCTTCGCTGTGCTATCCTGCAAGGACCCCCACCTGACCCACATTCTTCAGCGACTCCCACCCCCAGGCCCTTGCATGGGTTCCTTGAGAGTTGTCTCCTCTCTTCCTTTGACATACTTTCTCCCTTTGAATCAGTCAAGGCTTCCATCTTCCCATCTGCCCTGTTCCACACCCATATCTCTCACCAAGGGATCACAAGATCTGATCAGACATAGGTGGTGGGGACTTCATGTCCCCAGACTTTGTGTCTTGGAGAAGGGGAAGCCCAGAGACGGCAAAGCTATCCCTGAGTGCTTGAGCGGGAGTGTTCCCAGCCTTGTAGTGAGAGCACAGGGGGAGATTCTGGGTACCCTGTGGTCTTTCTTGCTAACTCTAGGGCCCAAGCCTCCCTGGCCTTTTGTTCCAGCCTCCGCCCTAGTCTCCCATCCCCCTGTGAGTGGCTCCTGACTCTCAACTTTGCTCCTTGCAAGTCCTTTAGGGTCACAGAGCTGCCCTGCAGTTCTAAAGGACTCAGTCACGTTTCTCACTTTTTATCCTGCATCCAAAGACAGTCAAGACATTCCAAAGGAATATCGAGGAGGCTTACCCCATGGCTGGAGCAGGGTGAAGCCAGCAGGCGGGAAGGTAAGAAGACGGGGCATCAGATGACCCGGGTACCAATCTACCATTTATTTGCCGTGTGCCCTGGGGCCAGTCCTCTCCCACCTCCCCACCCCTCCCCTTGGCCTCGGTCTCCTCATCTGTAAAATGGGTGTGAGATACCAATCTCCCAGAACTACTGCAAGGAGTCAAAGCAGTATTGAGTGAGTGTGCTCCGAAAGTCAAGGGAGTTTGAGAGATGTCAATTACTCTTTGATGTTGCTGCTGATGGTGGCTTCTGGCCTGCAGGCTGGAGACCGGATGAGGGGTGAGATGACATTTCAGCACTGGAGACCCAGGCTCTGGGGCCTTCCTGCTGCAGATAAGAGCCAGAGCCGTGTCAGGCCCTGGGCTCTGCAAAATTCCCACGGGAATCACTGGGGGAGGAGATATCCCAGGCTCAAGCTTATCTTCTCTCTGGCGCGTCTGGGAAGTGGGGTCAAGTGCAATTGTCTGGGTTGGCTTCCAGCAGGAGAGGGTAAAGGGCATGGGTGCACAGTCTGGTAAGTCTCCCAGTCAAGGGAAGACCCCCAAGAGGGCCCAGGAAGGGGGAGGAGCCAAAGGAGGAGCATCCCTTCCCCATCTGTCCCAACCTCCCAAGGTTGTGGGGACCCTGGAGACAGGGCTGAGCTTTTAAGAACAGAGGACCCAGGTTTCCAACTGCCCCTACATCCGCTCTCTCAGTCCCATCCACCCCACTGGCCATGAGTGCCCCTTCCGAGGAAAGAGAAGAGAGAGCCCTGCCCTGGGGGTGGGGGGACAACTCCAGGAGACAGGAGACAGATCCCTGGCCCTGGAATTCCCCCTACCCCGAGGAGGGAGACGCGGTCTCTAGGCTGCGATCTGCTGTCCCATGGGAGTGCAGAGGTGGGTCTGGAACATGGAGAGGAACGTCAATGCCACTTTCCTCCCCTCTGCTGTGCCGGACAGGGATGGGGCGGGGAGGGCAACACAAGGCCTTAGGGATCTCCCAGTCTAAGGGATTCCCCAGTCAGACAGTGTTTCACACCTGGAGCAGGAGCGCAAGAGTGTTCCTAGTTATACACTCGAGGCCAGGACTCCGATCTCAGAAGGGGAAGCCACCCCCAGGAGCCGTCTGCAACTGGGGAAACTGAGGCCCAGAGAAGTGCACAACATATTCTAAGTCATGCTGTGGGTCCATTGCAAAAAAGGGGATTACAGACCACTTTGGGCCATTTCAACACATCGAGCTAAAGGAGGCCAGAGGTCAGCGTTCCCCCCTCAGCTTGTCCCTACTCCTTGTGTGATCGGGGACCACTCACAACACCTCTCCAGGCCGTTTTCCCGCAACTGTGAGGAGAGGGAAGTGGTCCTTCCCCGACCGCTCCTGTTCCTACTCCCTGGGGAGTCTGAGGCCAGGTTCTTGTCCAGCCCAGCCTGGTCCAGCCCCCAGGGTGCCCTGGGGAGGGGAGGCAGGTGCGGGCGGGGCCATCTCCTGGAGGAGCCCATGGGTGGAGGAAAGTGCTGAGTCGTCACTCAGAGCCCCAGCCACCTCCGCTCCTGTTCCATTATTCATCCCTGTAAGAGGCTCTCCCTCCTCCTCTCTGACCCAGGCCCAGTCTCCAGAAACTCCTTCGCCCACCCCCCAACATCCCCCCTCAGCTGGAAACTCTTAAGGAAAAAGGTCGTCAAGATGATTAAATGCGAACAGATTTTCAGCTCTTTTTCCACTTTAATTAAAAATGGGCTCTCAGTTCAGAGGAAGCTGGAGACAGAAGAGCAGCTCCCCAAAGGCCCCCAGGCTGAAAAAGTGAGGGAAAACCACTCAGAGATGTCTGAAGGTTGGCCTGCTGTGGCCCAGGGTCAGCCCCCCCCTCCACCGCAGCTGCCATGTGCCCACAGGCCCCGCCCACAGAGGGCAGCAGGGGCCTGGAGTCCTCTTGGCACAGCGAAAGTGCAGGGACAGAGGCAGAGAGCTGAGCAAACAGGTCTGCTCCCTAGATTTAGGGTGGGGATGGGGTGGAAAGCGGAAGGGGTTCCATTTCCACAAACCCTCATTGTTGGGGAGCCCCCAGTTTCCTGCAGGAACAGGTCACCGCCCTCAAGAAGGAGTGGGGTCTGACACAGAGAATGCAGGATAGAACATGAGCAATGGATAAGTAACTTCCAAACAACCTAGAAGCAAACCCAGCAGTGACCTGGCAGATCAAAAAGAACAATGGTGTGCGTGTGCACGTGGGAGGGCAGCGGGGGCATCCTCGGCAGGCTTCCTGCAGGAGGACCTCAGATCCAAAGGTAGAGAGGCGCATGGGGCTGAAAGGGCAGTGTGCTTATAGTGGGGAGGCTAGAGGAAGCGGAGCAAGACCAGGACACCGGGCATTTTCCTACGAAGATGGGGAGATGGAACGCAGGGAAAAGCCAGCAGAAGAAGGACTCTACCCTTCTCTCTCTCCTCCCCCCTCCTATGAGGGATCTGGAGCTGGAGAGAAGGGGAGGAGTGACAGGGGAAGGGATTTGGTGGAGACACCTGAGAACATCCGCAGGGGAGGAGGGACGGAGGGCGGGCGGGAGAGCTGGCACAGGCTGCAGGAACAACAGGAGCCCAGGGCCCTTGGTCACCGATCCCATTTCCGGTCTGGCCCTGGCCCTTGGCAAGCCCCAGAGCAGAGCCTCCCTCCTGAGAGTGCCAGAGAGGACGGTTGCGTTTGAAGTTCCTCCCGGTGTTCCAGACCGCCTCTGCGCTCCAGAGAGCAGGCTGCAGAGGCAGTGGTAGCCTGCCTGGCCTGGGGAGAAAGGACTCCTACCACTTCCTGTACCTGTGCTGGGTGGTCCCACCTGCCTTCCGCTCAGGGGACAGCAGTTGTTCCTCATCCTGGGAAGAAAGGCGATCCCTTCCTAGTGAACCACCCCAGTGTCTGGGGGCAGTCCAGAACCCACCGCACTCCCCAGCTCCAGCGAAGTGAAGGGGGGTGCACAGCTGGGCCCTTCACAGTCTTTCCACCTTGTCTTTCCACCAGCCCCTGCCAGCACTGAGGATTGCACCTGACAAAAGTTAGGGAACCACCGGGGCGCCTGGGTGGCTCAGTGGTTAAAGCCTCTGCCTTCGGCTCAGGTCATGATCTCAGGATCCTGGGATCGAGTCCCGCATCGGGCTCTCTGCTCAGCAGGGAGCCTGCCTCCTCCTCCTGTCTCTCTCTCTGCCTGCCTGCCTACTTGTGATCTGTCAAATAAATTAAAAAAAAAGAAAGAAATTTGAAGTTGGAGCCCCTGTAATCTGTTAAAAAAAAAAAAAAAGTTAGGGAACCACCAACTCAGCAAAGGCTGCCAGGGAAGGTCCCGTATGTGCTCTGCCTTGTCCAAGGAAAGGACCTTCCCTTGGGAGAGGGGTGTAGGAGCGGGACAGGAAGCAGACAGGGTTGTGTAAGAGATGGGGCCAGTTGGAGCTGGCCATGCAAGGTGGGGGCACTCGGAAGCTCCCTTTTCATTGTTGGTGACAGATCACTTCCTCGTTGAAATGTCCATCCTGCTTCCAGGATGGCGGTCCTCAGGATCCAAGTCTAAACCTCCCGAGTCTCCAAAAATCTCTTCCTGATCCACGCTTTCTCTCCTTCCAAACCAGGTGGCCAGAGAATGACTGACTTTGGGTCCGTCAACCCTCGTGCACTGGCTCCTCTGTCCCCGGCTGCTTTGGTAGAATGGGCACCCATGCCCTTGAGTGCAGCCTTCCCCACTCTCCTAGGTCCCTGGGCTGCTCAGCCTGGCTCCTCCAGGAAGGACATGCGGCCGGGAGAGGAGGGGACGCTGGCCTGATGCCAGATGGATGGGAGACCAGACACCTGTATCCTCGACAGCCTGGGTCCCCCACTTCTCAGAAGCCGCTATTCACCCCAAGTAGTCCCGCAGCCTCTGGCCTTCTCTCCTTCGTTCTACTTTTAGAAAAACCAGGGACTCCGCCGCAGGGAGTAGCCTATTTAGACAGAGTCCAAATGGAGCAGCATGGGGAGGGGGAGCAGACGGGGCGGGAAGCGTGTCTCTGTTGGCGGCCACTGCTTTGCCCGGAACTCGCTTTTCCTCCCCAGTGTTAATTATCAAAATTAACCGAACACTATAAATAACCCAACTCGGAGACTTGAAGAGCCTCACTTCTAATTAATTCATTTCCAATCAAGACACTTCCATGCCCCCCTACCCTGGAATCTGAGGGATGGGAAGCTCAGTGTGCAGCTTTTCAAATAATGAATCCAGCTGTCCCCTCGCTCCTAAGACGCGAAAGCTCACAGAGAAAAGAGAGGAGGAAAAACACTCTGCTTTCTTGGAAGGGGGTAGCCTATAAATAACCCCATATTGGTGCATTTGATGGACGACATTCGCGTCTAGATTGGCTTTTGTTGGGATGAGGAGACACAGGGGTGGGGGTGGGGCGGTGGAGACTTCCATCTGCTGCCTCCTTTACTGGGCAATAAATTTAAAGCAAGACTGTGAGCACCGTCCAAGGCCTCCGTGTCCAAGGCCTCCGTGTTGGCTAGAGCTGGGGAGACTGATCGATAGAGGAGGAGGAGGGATGGGGAAGGGGGGAGAGAGAGAGAGAGAAAGAGAGAGAAAATGCAAGCCTAGGGTAAGTGCAGGGAGGAGGAGAAATGGAGAAGGGGGAGAAGGTAAATAGGAGGATAAAAGGAAGGAGGAAGAAAGATAAGAAGGGGGAAGGGCAGGAAGGGAAGACTGTCAGGGAGAAGCTGCAGAGAGGTATTTCCTTCTCCACCTTGTAAGTGACCCTCGTCTGCCCATGATCCATCCAGCTGCCCCAGCCTCGCATCCACTTGCCTCCTGTCAACACCTGCCAGAAGTTTCCTCTCCCGGGGCTGTCGGTGTCCTACGAGGAGGAGATGGGTGGCCCGTGTGCCCCACCCAGGTCCCCCAGCAGCACCCCCCTACCCCCAGGCTGTCCCCACACTCCTGGCTCCCTGCTGTAGGGGAAGGGGCGGGCCCGGAGCAGGAGGGCTGCTCATGGCCTTCCAAGACCTAGTGCCCCGCTGGACAGTCCGGGGACAGGGGGCTGGGTAGGGGATGGGACAGAGTCGGAGGAGGAGAGACAGAGAAGGAGACACAGAGAGAGAAGGAGAAAGAGGTGCCAAGAAAGAGAAGAGACAAGAGGAAGGAGCAAAAAGCAGAGGCCAGAGACAGACAGAGGGACAGAGGCGGAAGGAGAGGGGAGCAAGGGGGTTCTGGCTCAGGGGGGCCCTGGAGCTGAGGCCATGGAGGTCAGGGCTGGGAGCACTTGATTTCCCTCCTCCGAGCTCTGGCTTCCCTACCTGCAAAATGGCCTTAAGGTCGGCCCTTTCCTCTTCCTGAGGCGGTCATGAAGACTGATGCGGTTAAGTGTGCACAAAACTCCTCCTGGGGGGTCCGGCCCCCAAAGGAGTGCTCACCTCATTAGGCTGTGGTTATTATTAGTAACAGTACCGGTTATTACTAGAGCAGTGCTGGTTCCTCATCTGGGCCCCTGTTGTGAGCGCCTCTGGGCCGACACCATCTTCCCTGCTGGGCAGGGGCAGCTTGGGGCCAACCACCCAGCTCACCACACTGGGGTCCAGACCGCAGGGCTGTGGTCCCTGCCCCAGACTGGGGACTTGCGGGACGTGTCTCTCCCCTCAGGCTGGGAATGACCCCAGGGGCGCAGCCCACACTTTCTTTTCCCTCTGAGTGCCCCGGTCCTCCGTGGCCAGATGGTCCCGTGTGTTGGGCAGGTTGTCGACCGACTCACTGAGTGGTTGCCCATGGAACCCTCGGAACCTGCACCCTAGGGACCTGTTCCTGCTCCTCCAGCCTTAAGCCCCTCAACTCAGGCTGAGATTAAGGGATGGACCAGGTTGGGAGAGTGGCCCTTTCCCCCTACATCCTGTCCCCGGGCTTCTTCCCTCAAGCTGGGGAGGGGGCTGCTGGGGGCTGGCCCCCTGGCAATCTGATCTCCATTAGCCCCTTCTCTGGTTCTCATTACTGTAGCCCCCGAGGCTTGGAAACGGGTCATTTCCCCTGGCAGCTTTCTCTCCTTCCTCTGCCTTTTGAGGTCCGTCTCCCATCTCAGTCCTCTTTGAGACCCCCCTTCTAGTGGACCAGCAGTCAGGGTGGGGGGGGAGTAAGAGTTCCCCCAAGCTCTATGGGGAGGGCCTATGACGTGCCCCCAAGTCTCAGCCTAACTCCCTCAGGGAGCAGAATGCTGCTTTTCTTCCAAAAAAAAAAATACCTCCCTTCTCACCCCTTCCTTCTGCTCGGGTCCCCGATCCTCCCCTCCCCCATGTGCAGATACACCCCCAGAGTCCAAGAGAGGGGTGTGGGCTGCGGACTGGGCCCTGTGCCTGGCACTGAGGGAGGGAGGCAGGAACGAAGGCGCTGCACGAATGGCCTTGCACGCCAATGAATGGAGACAGGGCAGCCGGGGAGGGGGAGGAACCGGCCAAAGAGAAAACCCGAAGCCAATGATGCTCATCGTCCCCTGTGTACTTCCTGGGCCCCGCCACCCCACCGTGTCCCCCTTTGGAACCGTCTCACTCCCTCTTACTCACCCGCGCAACTTGGCACGGGAATCACCTCTTTGGGGAAGTCCCCCATTTTATTCTAGCCTGGGGGACCCCACATGGACCTCAGGCGCCCTGCTTCACTCCCCACCACCGGCACACCGTGCTGTTGGTCAGGGTTTGCCTTTTCTCTCTCCATCAGGGTGTTGAGCCCCTTGGGGAGGGGAGTGATCTTGTCTGTCACCCCTCCAGGGTTCTGCCTGCCTAGCACAGGCCTGGGTTCAAGAGCTCAAGAGCTGAGGGCGAATGAATGTACAGGCCAAGGAATGAAGGAAGGAAGGAGTGGATGAGCCGACTGTAGCCTAAACCACCACCTGGCAGAGGGTCAGGGAAGTCAAGGTCATGGCCCTCTGTGATCTGGAAGTGACTGTCAGATGCTGTAATTAGGAGGGAAGGGGCAGCACAGGGAGAGCAGGAAGTGGGGAAAAGTGGAGTAGTAACTCCAAATTCAATATGCCATGTGCTCAAGGGCCAGAAGGAGCCATTACATGACATGCTTTTTTCCTTTTTAAAAACCCTCCTTTAAAATGTCAGATTATTATGTTTACTGTTCACAAATGACTTTTTAATGACTTTCTGTTGCCATCAGGGGAAGGAGGAAGCCCCAGAGGAACAGGAGAGATCGTGGACAGAGGCTTCCCCATCATCCTCTTCTCATGTCTCTGGGTCTTCACTGTCCCCACCCACTTCTCCAGGACTGGACAGAGGCCTGGCCTAGCCCAGATCTACTGGAGGAGGGACAGAGCACCCTGCTTGCCCGGGAGGGTAGCCGCAGAGCCTAACAGCCCTGATTAAGTGTCTGAATGGACAGGCCTGGGCAGTGCCCAGATGGAGTGTGGCAGACATTGTCCCTGCCCTCTGGGGCTTCCAGGATGATCCAGACACACAGATGGGAACAGACATGGATGGGCAGGCGGGAATAAAAATAAAACAGAATGTTAAATCAGACTCTGTGTGTCTACACACGCATATAAGGTGACCCTCTCTCTTCTTGCTACCTAGTGAACTCCTATTCACCCTTCAAAACCCAAGCCATTTATCCAGTCATTCATGTACTCATCCGTCATGGATATCTGTGGTCTAGCACCACTTTGCCATTTTTAGCCTGTGGGAAACCTCCTCCTTCCAATTCTTTCGATGGGAGAGGTTTACTTTCACTCTACCTTCACCCCTCTGTCCACTCTGGGAATGGCCATATGGCCAAAGCCTGGTAAATTTGTGTATACAATACACCTAGTCACGTGATTGGCTCAAGAAGGAGCATGTCATTAAGCCACCCAAGGAGAGTCAGCCACGGGCTTCCTCTGGGACTACAGGGAAAGAATCACTTTCTTCTTGTTATCTGGGATGCTGAGCTAGAACACTGTAAGCCTTCTTACCACCCTTTGGGGAGAGCTTAAGAATGAGGGCTTGATTGAGTTGGCCTGAGAGAAGAAAGCAGAGCCAAGAGGGGCTCAGGGACAACAGGTAGCCCTGGCAGCTAGCTTTGTCTGGACCTTGTCCCTAACCCTACTCCAGAAATTTCCATTATCATGAACCATATTCTCCCTCTCCCTCTTTTTCTTCTTCTGTAAGCTAGTTTGAGATGTCTTTCTGTCACTGATAACCCAAGAGCTCCTGACTAATGCATCATTAATATGTCAAACACCGTGTGCCTGCTCTGTGCCAGGAGCTGGTTGGTGGAATCCAAGGGTGACTAAAGCGCAGCCTTCAAGGAGCCCAGTGTTGCCTGGGCTTTCCCCAGTGCCACCCCTCTGTGCTACCTGGCCAGTTTCCACAGACAGTGAGCCCTCTCTCCCCTCTGCTCATGGCAGTGTGCTCACATTATTCATTCAACAAATATTCCTTGGCCACCTACTACATGCCAGGCTCTATGGTTCCTCCTACCGTCCTATTGTATTAGACTTTGTCCACATCTGTCTTGGCCTCTGCCTCTTAGACTGAGCTCCCTGACGATGGTGCGTCCTGTTGGTGAACCCCCAGTGCCCACAGCAGCGCCTGACACCTGCTTCTTGCTCGCATTTGTTTAGAATGAATGAACAAGTGCTCGTCTCCCTGGTGTTTATGTGCGTCGAGGCAGTGGACAGCCAAAGGAGAAAGACAATAGGGTGTAGAGCAGAGGGGCCTGGAGAGTTCTAGATGCAAAACAGCTAGCCCGCTGCTCTGCTCAACCAAGTGAACATTCCTGTAGAAGCCTTCTAAGCAGTTGCTCCAGAGGCAGCCCAGACTTTGCGCTAATCCTGGAAATTCTGCTCTGCCCCCAGCCCGGCCCGTGGTGGGTCCCACCAGGCCACTACCTGGCCCTGTGTGAGCTGTCATTGTGGCTCCTCCCTCTTTGCGGGCTCATTGGCACTCTCTTGCCAACATGGCACTGAGGTCCCACGGACTGATGAGGACTGACTCACTCAACCTCCAGACCGTCCCTCCTTCCCTCTCTTCCTTGTATCTCTCTCCTTTTTTTTCCTCTTCCCCTTCCCTTCCCATCTCTCCATCATCCTCCACGCCTTTCCCTTCCCCTCATCTCCTTCTCCAGCTCTTCTGCCTTCCCCCTGGGTCAGTCTTCCCTGCCCATGTCTGCAGCTGGGTAAATTTCTGTAAACAATTAAGTTTGTAATAAATTCAATTGTATTACATCCTTATTAGACGCTTATAGCATTTGGGAAGAGGGACTCGGGGCGGCTAAGAGGCTGATAGCCTCTCTGACGGCCGAGTGCCTGGAAGTGGAGTGCTCCCATTTTCAAATTAACTTGAGCTCCACGGATTTCATTATCTCCCCCCATTTCCCCCTGTTGAATCATCCAGAGCATCTCTCTTTCCTTCATCTCTGCTTCAGAGAGTTGCTCCCCCTCTACCTTTGTCCAGTCCCAGGAGATAGTCCCTGAGAGCCGGAAGGAGGAACATTATACAGCAAGAAGGACTTCCCAGTGCCATGAAAAGACTCCTTGGAAGGAAGGAGAGGAATGAAAGGAGGTGAGAGAGGCTCCATCTGTGGAAAACTGTGGTCACAGGTAGGAGAAGGCAAGGCCAGCCTCTCCAACCTCAAACCTAGAGCCGCAGACTTGGGTCTCCAACTCAAGATTCTGGATGGGGAGTGGGAGAAAACAGCTGCACACATCTGGAAGATGCTTGTCCAGCTCCATTAGCCCAGGCACCAGTGGGGCCGCGTTTGATGTTTGATCTTGCCCTCAGCACAGGGAGGAAGCCAATGGGATGGCAGAAACCACTCTTGGAGCCACCCCCTGCCACCAGCCTGGCTCCCCTCCCCAGACCCCCTGACAGCCCAAACCAACTTCCAAGGCATAAATGAAATGCCAGAAAACCAAACACTGACCCCACCCCCACCCCATCCGCACAACAGTTTGGGTGGGGGTGGGGTGCTGGAGCCTCCTACACACCCTGCACCGCTCCCCATGCCTTTCTTGTCTGTCCCAGGCCCTAGGAGAGAGGCTGAGTGCCAGACCATAGTCACGCTTCATTTTGGTCCCTTTTTGTGGAAGTCAGGTAATTGACAGAGATTTTGTGGGGGGGAGGTGGGGAGTGAATCCTGAAGACTTATTTGGAAGAGGAAGTGTTTGTGCATAGCAAGGAAAAGCAGCAGGCGGCTATTAAGTAGGACTGGAATGTATAGCAGGGAATGCAAAGCTAATGTGCATTTATTGAGTGCCTGCTGCATGCTCACATGCAGGGGTGAATAAGATGGTCCACTGGGGGAGGTAGACATATGAGCAGACATGAGCAGGGTAATAAGGACAGTGAAGGCACCTATGGAGTGGATGGAAGGCATTAATTCCACAAGGGAGAGAAGCGGAGGGCTTTGTGGAGGCGGAGACACTCGAGTTGGGCTGAGAAGGAGCAGAGCCAGGTAGCATCAGAAGGGGAAAGTCTTCCAGGTAGTGAAGCAGCAGAAGGAATTGGGGGTGTTTTGGGGAGGACTAACGTAACCTCTGGACTGTAGCAAAGGGTATGAGATTGTGCATGGTGGGGAAGGCAGAGGCAGGGTTGGAATTTATACCGAACTTTACAATTGGTAAGGTGCTTTTCAAAGTCCCAATCTCCTCACACCTTCACCACAAGCAGTGCGAGGCAGATTTTAGATGCCCAGTATAGCATGAGGGGCCTGAGGCTCAGAGAAATCAAGGAGGGACTGATCCAATGTTAATCTGCAGCTAGGGCAGCATCTGATCTGTGTAAGCCCCACACAGAGTCTCCATCCTGGTTGAAGACAGGGGTGGGGTGGGGCCGCCAGACAGATGCCCCGCTGGGGTGGGCAGCCCAGACTCTGACTCAGAAACAGAGAAACAGTGGAGAGAATGCAGGGACAACCCAGGCAGGCTTCCTGGCAGAGGGAGCCATGAGTTTGGTCGGGACGCAGAAGAGGGGTGGAGGCAGGGAATACCGGTGGGAAATAGGGAGGGCAGTGGCTGGGAGACAGGCTGAGCTCTCCTGGCACGGGGGAGGTGCCAGCATGTTGTACTGGTTGGACCAGAGCCAAAGTGGGATAAGCCAACTGGTATGACAGCAAGAGAAGCTTCTGATGGCACTCTGGAGAGACACTAGACCCAGTGAGCTTCACGAGGGAGAGTGGTTAAGGTGGGCTTCAGAGAGGGAAGAAGCCGGGTTCAAATGTCGGCATCACAGCTTTCTAGCGCCTCCCTGCTCAGAGGAGGGAGAATTACCTAGGTCAATACTTAGCACAGCCCCTGTTCCGTGGCACGTGTGTTCATGATGGCACATCCCATGAGAGGATACCGGTAGGAACAGAACTTTGGAGCAAATATTTACTGAATAATTGCCATGTGCTAAGAGCTGGGTAAAGAGCTTCTACCCAAGTTAGATTTTTCCAGAGTTGTTGGGTCCTAAGGCCCTCTGGGGTGACCTAGATCCTTTAGGGGGACTTAATGTTTTTATTTTTATTTATTTTTTTAAAAAATTTTATTTATTTATTTGACAGACAGAGAGACCACAAGTAGGCAGAGAGGCAGGCAGAGAGAGAGGAGGAAGCAGGCTCCCCGCTGAGCAGAGAGCCCGATATGGGGCTGGATCCCAGGACCCTGAGATCATGACCTGAGCCGAAGGCAGAGGCTTTAACCCACTGAGCCACCCAGGCATCCCCGGACTTAATGTTTTTAACAAGGGTCTGAGCTGATTGTTAAGCTCAGGCAAGCTTGAGAAACAGGGGAGGAAAGCTAAAGACGGCTGGTTCTAGCAGGGAGGGGATGGCAAGATGGGGAAAGGGACCCAGGGCTCCCAGACAAGGAGAGCAGCTGCTGGTGCAGCTCCTGCCAGAAGGGAAAGGGACTGTGAGACTCTGTTCGTTATCCATTGCTCCATAACAAAATACCCGACCACTTAGAGGCCTCAGACAATCTCCACCACTCGTTATTCCACAGAGTTTCTGTGGTTTAGGAATTTGGGAGGAGGTTAGCAGGGTAGTGCTGGCTAAAGGTCTCTTGCAAGGTTGCAGTCCGCTGGCGGCTGGAGGCCTCAGAAGCTCCACCCACGGGCCTCTCCACAGGGCTGCTTCCCTGTTCTCACAATATGATGGCTGGTTTTCCCCCAAGTAAGTGATCTAGGAGAGAATAAGGAAGAAGTCACATGAAGTCACACTCTATCATTTCTGCAAGATTGTACTGGTTACACCCCTTGGCCCTGTTCCATGTGGGAGGGGACTTGGACCATGACAACCAGGAGGTGAGGTTCATGGGGACCACACCGGAGGCTGTCTGCCCCAGGACAGCCAATCACCCCCATTTCACAGATGCAGAAACCTGAGGCTCACCCAGAGTTACTCCAGTCACCCAAAGCAGAGGCTTGACGCCTGATTTTCCCCCTCTCTGAGCCCAGCCCCTTTCCCCCACTCCCAAGCTCCTGGAGAAGAAACCACTGGTGGGGAAGCCCAGATCTGCTTGCCCCCAGCTGGGTGGAGGGGAGGGGTGACAATCAGGCCTCCCAGGCCTGTGAAATAAATATAATCACATGTTCGCTTAGGCAGAAAGAAAGCTTCCAGGCTGAGCGGGGGAGGGAGAGGGCTCACTTCGTCTAAACATGCTTCTGCCCTGATGGGCTGTGTCTCCCATTGTAAAACCACACTTTGGAAGGCTGGGAAAACATGCACGATCCTGGTGCATTTTTTAGAAATTCAACCTGTTGGGTTTCTTGCCCCTTTCCTGGTGCCCCCGAGAGTGGGCTTATCCCACCCTCCCCAGCCTTCGTGGCTCACTCGCAGGGTGGTCTCAGACCCCTGTCTCACCCTCTCTGAGCCCCCAGGAGCTGGGGCGGCTGCCAAGTCTCTCCTTGTGTTGGCGCAACTTCGGTCTTCTGTCTTGAAGTCAGAAGACTTTGAGGAAGAGCTGCCTTAGGCCCCGGAGACGTCTGCTTTCAAAAGGACCAGAGGGCTGGGGTTGGACCTCCACAACTAGACTGAGGTTCCTGCAAGGGCAGGGCCTGTGTGTCCCGATCAGTGGGAGCCCCCAGGGTGGGGCCACACCTCCTTCCTCAGTGGAGAGTGGGGGGCAGGGGCAAGGTCATTGGCTGGCAGCTAGAGCAAGATGGGGGTGATCAGGAGCCTTCTGCTACTTTCCTCCATAGCCCTCTGCCTGGTTTCCTTTCTCCCAATTAGCAGGGTGGGCCTGGAGAAGAAGAGGGTTGGTTAAAAAAAAAAAAGACAGCGAGTACAGAGAGAGCAGAGAGTGACCACGGTGGGTAACTCTGTTGCCCTGACTGTCCCTTTTCATGAGCATTCCCCACCCCACCCCCATTACGCGTATTGACCTCCCTCCCCCAGAACCCCAGCTAGATGGACTTCAGAGAAGGAAGACTCCCAGAACTAGAAGGCATCCTTGGAGCCAGGTGCAAATGGAGAAACTGAGGCTCAGAGAAGGAACGCTTGTGTCAGGGTGCCAATGAGTCAGCCACAGAGCCATGCCGCCTTCCCCAGGTGTCAGCACTGGGCCGAGGCAGCAGTGGCCACTGTCAGGGTTCAAATAGTCCACGTTTCTTCAGAAAGCCTGACCCTCGTGAGGAGAGAGAGAAGGAGGAAGAAGCACAGGGGCACAGAAATCTCAGGGACATCCCCTTGGGAGGGCAGGGTTGGTGTGGGGTGTACCCCACAGGGGGAAGCCTGAAGAAGTTGGAGCCCTTGGGGGAAGGGGCAGGCAAGAGCAGCAGGTGGAACCCGGTCCCCTGGCTTTAGACAGGTAGAAGGAACCCTCTGGGCCTTGGTCTTTCCATCTGGAAAATGGGGATGTGTTTTTCCAGTCTGGCCGTACTGCTAATCATAGATCAGAGCTTTTCCCTGTAGACCCTGGCCTCTAAGCCCTGAGGACACGAACTTGGCCTCCTCTCTCCTGACCCCTGACCTCCAATTTCCTCCATGACGGGGTCCAGGGATGGGAAATAAATCCTATGTGAAGATTAGAGTCACTCAGGTCGTTTGAGAGCTCAAATTGCAGAGTGGATGGATACTAGGTTAGAAGGACTTCCTGGCTTAGTCGGCAGTGACCTTGCTAGGCATGGCCACCTCCGCTGGGACAAAGATCCTCTCTCCAGACAGTCTCCTTTTGCTCCTCCTCCCTAGGGGCAGGGGAGGCTGTGGCATGGTGGAGAGTGCTAGGCTCTGGGACACTGCTGGGATGCCTCTCCCACCAGCTTCACAAAACCACAAGCCACCTGTCCCATTACAAAGCCATAGAGACCTTGAGCGGAGGGGGGGACTCCCCTGCCCTCCTGTGACTGTGACTGTCCTCCCAGCACAGCTCTGACCCCAGATTTCCTGCCAGCGGGAGGCAGTGGGGCGAGGTGAGGTAGGGAGAAAGAAGATGAATGTGAGGAGGGACTGGCCATGGAGCGGGCCAGCTGTCCAGCTACAGGGGCAGGACACAGGGAAGATGACTTTTCCACATGCAAAAAGAAAAACATTCCATGCGGAAAAGCTGGTGGCAAGGCCTGCCCCGTGAGTCCTTCATCAAGCCTCAGAATGCTAGCAGATCCCCAGCCATCCCTGAAACACAGTGGCCAGGGCAGGGAAACTTCAGGAGACAGGACTCATGGGGTGGGGAAGGGGGCTGGGGGGCAGTTCAACAAATAAATGAGAATTTATCAGGTAGTTTTAAGGGTTGAAGACAATAAAATAGATTGCAATGTTAGGTAGAGAGTGCCTGGGGGCTATGACAGATGGAGCAGTCCTGGAGGACCTCTTTGAGGAGGTGACATTTGAGGTGAACCCTGAAGGTCAAGAAGGAGCCAGCCATGTGCAGAACTGAGTGTGTGTCAGGGCCGGGGTGGGGGTGGTGGGAAAGCATTCTGGGCAGAAGGAACACCAGTGCAAAGGCCCTGAGATGGAAATAAACCGGCTAGATTTTGAACCAGAACAGGAAGGCCAGAGTGAGGGGCGGGTCCAAGAAGCAGCCAAAGGCTAGATCACCAAGGGCCTCATAAAGTAAGGTAAGAGGTTGAATTTTCTGCTGAATGTGATAGAAAACCACGAGAGAGTTTTGCATAGGCAAGGGATGAGATCTGATTTATGTCTTTAAAAGATCCGGCTGCTGAGCGGAGAATGGATTGGAGGTGCCAGCGTCGGGGCTGGGAGGGGAGGCTGGACCCGGGCTGGCGGCAGTGGAGACAGACAGAAGAACCTGAAACGGGTTTGGTTTAGAACAAGAGCCAACAGGCCCTGCTGACAACTGGATGTGGCTGAGGGTCAAAAGAGGGGAGACGACGTCTAGGCTTCTGGCTGGAGCAGCTGAGACGCCGCTGGTGCCTTGCAGCGGACTCTTCTCCATTCATCTCCGGCTGCGAGCCCAGGCCTCCCTCTGCCGAGGCGGCAGGACAAGTTGTTCATTCATGAATTCCTGCAGGACATAGTTCTGAGGCTTCGGGCTAGGCTCCTTCCAGCCCCCAGGCCTCCCCTGCCCAGTGCCCAGCCTGCTTCTGCCACTCAGGGTGGACATCGGGGTGGCCTTGAGCCTGGTGGGTGTGGCCTCACCCAGGACCTCCACCCAGATGTGGGCAGACATCAGAGGCCTTGGACAACTTGAAAAGCTCTGTGTGCTGAGATGCTCTGGTGGCGACGGTATGGGGGTGGATGTCCCTGTCCAGGGAGTCCTGCCCCCCACCAGTCCCCGCAGGCAGGAGGGCGGGCAGCAGCATACACTTTTTGTCATTGAGGATTATAAGGAATGACAGACAATACCCCTAGGGATCTTGGATGTCTAGACCAAGACACTGCCAGAGGTAGGGCCCTAAGAGCGCCAATGCTTGGGCATCCTTTTCTCCTGCTAAAAGGTCCTAAGATGTGGAGGCTCAGACCAGTTAAGTGATTTCCCCGTAGGTTGCACAGCAATTTCTCAAACAGAGCCTGGGGTCTCTAGTCTTCTTCTGGGCAGCCTAAGAGGAAGCTTCAGAGTGAGTTCTATGCCACACATCTCTGCTCTCAGGCACCAGACTCTACCTGTCACAGTTCTCAGCTCCCTTTGAGCCCCACCGTCACCTGCTTTCAAGTCTTTTCTCCTCCCTGCAGTTCATCCCTTTGCCCACGGATCGCCTCCTCCCCTGCTCTAGAAAACCAGCCCTCACCACTCACACCTGCCTGAATAACCCCGTGTGGCTCCCTAAGACGCAGCCCAAGCTCTCGCTGCCCTCGGATGCCCCTCCGTGGCTGGGGTGGGGTCAGAGGCATCAGCGGGCAGCTGGGGGCCCAGTGTCCCCGCCCCCACCCCGGAGCCCCAGTCTGTCAGCGATGATGGATGCCGCGCAGCAGTCCCTTGGAACGGATCCTGGATCTAAAAGCCTCACGCAGCCATCCTGCGCGGGAGGCGGGGGAGGGACACGGGGGTCCCCCAGAGCCCGGCTCCCTGCCATGAATCAGGCAGCCGGCAGAGCCAATTAGCGCAGACAAGAGCCCAGCGATGAATCACGAGCCCATTAGTGGGACCGGACTCGCTCCTCCCCCTCCACCCAAGTGGGGTCGCGGTGGGGTGAGGGGGTGGGGGAGCGGGGTCTTTCCTCCCTCCGGCCAGCCTCCTCCTCCCCAGAGCCCCTCTCTCTCTCTGGAACCTCTGAGACCGTCCTGTCGCAGAAGGGGGTGGGGGCGTGTCACACGTGGTCATTTGCATGTCATCTGCATGGCAGGAGGGCATTGGACGCCCCCAAACGCGTCCCCTCCACCCCACCAGCTCACCCCATCAGACCTAAGAAAACGAGTGGTGGGAGACCCCAGAGCCAGGCCCTCTCTCGGGCTGCAGGGACCGAGGGCTAAATCCGGGTGGTCTCGAAATGTGAGCGGTGCACCTAGCTTCAGGGATCACCCACGTCAGACCCCATCACCCAAATCTTGACATCTTGAAATCTCTGCCCATCTTGACAGAGGAGGGAGAGGAAGCCCACAGAAGGTAAGCGTCTGGTCAGGGACTCGGCTCAGGCTGGCAGCAGCTGATGTACCCTATCAGCCTTGCCAGGGCCTGGAGCCACCTCTCCGAGCCCTTGGAGGCCTCTGTGTTGTCATCCGAATGGATGCCCAAAAGTTGGATTCTGGTGACTGGTCCATGGTTGGCAGGGAGTCCCTGCTGGGCAGCAGCAGTGGGGTGAAGGGCGTGACCCACCCCCACATCCCCACCCTCCCACCCCCTTCTGAATGCTCAGGATCGCTGTGGGGGGACTAAAGTTTGGAGTGAGGGACAGAGAAGGTGGAGGGAGAAACCTCCAGAACTTTGGATGCCACACGACAAGTGTAGGCCAAATGTCTCGTTTGATGTTCACTATTACTTTGTCCATTTTAAGAGGAGGTTACTAAGGATTGGAGAGGTCTTATCTAAGGTCCCAGAACAAGAACCTGGGATTGGGATTTGATCCCCGGTCTGGTGGACTTCCGTACCTCCGAGCAGATAACCTCTGAGCCGCACGACTCTGATTCTGTCCAGAACTCAGTCTCATTCACACAACTGCCTAGATGACATCGCCGGCCAGCTGTGCCCCAGGGGCCCCTGACTCAGTGTTGAACTCCAAGCTCATTATCCCTCTCTCCTTCCCAGCCCATCCCGCTCTCCTGTAAAAGGTACCTCCAGCCACTGGCCGCCCCAGCCAGCAAGGTGGAGACATTCCCCCTCCTCCCTTTCTTCCTCCGTATCTGACCAGGTGTGCGAGTGTGGAATCTGTTCTGTCTGTGAAATGTGCCCCCCCGCCAGCCCCTCGCTTCCCAGCTGTGGGACAGGTGAAGCACTCGAGCCCTGGGCCTCTCTCTACTAGACAATCCCAGAACTCCTCCAGCGGGCCTCCCACTCAGTTCCTTCTTCCACGTTCCCGCCAGAGTCTGCTTCCCCAAATATGATCTTATCCTGACCTCCTACCTTAATAACGTTGGCTCCCCTTTGCTTTCAAGAGAAAGCATTACAAGGCCTCCACAAGGATGTCCGGCACACCTCTGTAAGACCACCTCTGGCCACTTCCTTCTCAACAGCTGGTGACCTACTGGTCACAGTGGCTTCTCACCTCCCCCCGCTGTACCAAGGTTTTCACTCGTCTTAGCCTTTGCTCCCACCACCCCTCTGCCAAGGATGCCCCTTTCCCCACCTCCTACCTGGCCCACCTGTATGCCCCCTTCCAAGATCAGGTGAATGTCATGTCCTCCATGAAGCCTCCCCTGCCCCGCCCCAGCAGGATGAATTGTTCCCTCTTCCGTGTGCCCCCGGCACTTTGCTCAAACTGCTAACCTGGTGTTTCCACCCCAGGAGCACAGTGAGTAGGGGTCTGCCCCCCCCCCACATCCCTCCCCTCAGTCTGAGAGGCAGGGACCATGGACTGCTCAGTGCCGCTCCCCTGATAGGCTCTGGTACATCAGGGATGGTCAATAAAGGTTTGATAGATGGATGGCCTGCCCTCTCTCTCCTCTTTCTCCATCCTCCAGCTTCCTGTTTTTCTGGCCTCGCTCCCAAGTCCAGAAACCATCCAGTTAAAGAAGTCTTGTGGAAGGCAATCCTGGGAGTTGGCCAAGGTCTATGTGACCCTTGGAACTGCAAATACCTAATCTGGAGAACCACATGGACCAGAAAACACAGACTGGAGCCAGGCAATCCAGATTCCGAGCTGAAGAACATGACCTTGAACAACTCACCTCTCCTCTGTGAGCCTCGGTGTCCTTGTGTCCAGTGAGGGTTTGGGTAGAGGCAGAGGATATTTCTAAAATCCCTTCCAGCTCGGATGCTGTACAAATGTGTTGGGTTATGATGCCGTGGCCTGTGGAGGGCCCTGGGTGGTTGGTGTGGGAATGAGAAGGAAAAGCTGTATCTCAGGGGAGGGCTGCCCAGAGCAGACCAGCAACTGTCCCCAGCAGCGGCTCCTGGGAGAAGGCAGGATCAGTGGGAGAGAAGGTCAGGCAGCCCCACACTGAGAAAGGTTGGCCCTAGCTGCTGTGATTCAGTTAATTGTGGAAATCAATAGCCTGGCCAGAGGCAGGGGACAGGAAAAGACCTGGGGGATGGAGAGTTCTGGGGAATGAATAGGGTGGGGAGCGGCATCCCTTTGCATCCACTCCCGGGGCTGGCCCAGCCTTACTGGGCTCAGAGTAAAGGCCTGGAGGGCTAGAGCATGGAAGGAGCAATGCAAGGGGAAAGCCTGTTATCAGAATTTGGGGGGAAGGTCAGGGAGGATTGGTGGTGCAATGAAAATAGTCCTCATACACAAAATAAAGAAAACTTCGTTGCTGCTCCTTGAAGCCAACGCAGGGCTGGACAGAAGGCCTTCCTCCCTGGCAGGCAAGCTCAAATCCTGTCCTGGGGTCTAGTCCTGGCTCTGCCAGAATCAGGGCGGTGTGACCTTGAGCAAATCCCTGTTTGTCTTTGAACCTCTGTTTCCTCATTTGTAAAAATAATAGGTTGTTCTTAACCACCCCTAAGGGGCCATGGGCCTGGCACCAAACTCCATGGCCCCGCCAGGGGTCCTGCCACCTCGGCCCCCAATCCCACATGTTTACCACCTCTGACCCTCTACCCAAACATCTACCCAGGCCCTGGGCTGGCTGGCTTTTCTGCACTCCTCTCCAAAGTAGCCCCTTCCCCATAGTTTCCCTACTTCCTACTTCCAAGCAGGCCTTCCAGCCTCGGCAAGATCCCGGTTTGGAATCCATCAGCCAGCAAAGCTGATTGCTTTTGATTTTCCTAGTCAGGCTGGTGGGAGCACAGGGTATTGTAAGTCAGCCCAACCTCGTACCCTTTCCCCTCCACATCTCTCAGCTGATACTGCCCCATCCTCTCTCCTTGCTCAGGAGAGGAACAGCTGCTGGGTTTGGGTGGGGGGGGAGCGGTGGGGAGGGGAAGAGGTGGACCCAGTTGGTGGTAGCAACCAGGAGAGCCCTGGTGGGGGGTGAGGGAGGAAGGGAGGGTAGGAGACTGAATAAATCATTCTCCTCTGATCAGTAGCCTCCTAGGATGAAATACTCCATTTGCTGGAGCAGAAAGGAGGTGCTATCGTTGATCCCCAACCTGGAAGGAGCCAGTGCCTCGTTCCCTCAGCAGTGAGCGCTCAACACACCCCTTTGATCGAGGCTCACCTGCTCCCTCAGAGGCCGTTAACATCCTTCTTTATGAGCCTGGGGACCCAGCCAAGAGTCTCACCTCATCTGGGGCCCCAGGCGGCTGCCTTTGTACTTCTCCCCTTGCCTGGCGCCTGCCGTGGACACCAGCCTGGCCCCCGCGCACGGGACTGGAAGCGAGCTGCCCTCAACCTCGCAGCAGCTAAGTGATCTGATGGGGGTGGGCAGCTGGAGTTCACAGTGGGCTTCCCATCTGATGGGGGGTGCATGCAGGTGACAGATTGAAGGGACAGACTATCCAGCAGGACAGAGCTGCAGGATGGCCCCCGGTGGACTTCCTGGAGGAGGAGGCAAAGTAAGGACAGAGCAGCAGGGCCAAGGAAAAAGAGGAAGGGTCTATGGTGAGAACAGGAAAGGGAAAGGGGCCTGGAGGAGGGCTGTGGGTGCTTTGTCCATCTAGAGTACAGACTCAGTGGGGAGTGGTTGGGCAGGGACGTGGGGAATCTCAGACCCTGTGATGGTAGCGCTGAGTCTTAGTTGACTCATCTGTAAAATGGGTCTGACACCTGCCTCCCCAGTTGCTGTGAGGCTTAGCTGAGACCCCTGGCTAGAGATCACTCCCTCCTTGCTCATTTCCTGTACCTCCTTCATCCCCCCCCCATCCTTCCAAGCCCGCGGGGGCCAGGCGCTCCACGATTCTCAGCATCTGGCCTCATCTGGAAACATCTGCCTCCCCTGCCTGAGGTCCAGGCTGCAGCTCTGTAGAAAGAGCCGGTGGAGGCAAGAGCTGGAGCGGGGGCACCGGATGGAAAGAGTGGGAGGGACATCTTCCTCATCCACCCCCTCCCTGGGGCCCCATTCAACACAGATCAGCCCTTCATCTCCTCTGTTCCCTCCCTCCCGGCTGCCCCCAGCACACACCTGTTTTCTCTCTCAACTCCTCCGTGTGGCCCCTCCAGGGCCCCCAGTAGGGGCCTCTGTTTTGCTTCCCCCAGCATTTCCTTCTGGGCCTGCCCCACGATGGGTTCTCCAGTTTTGTTTCCAAAATTCTAGCCAATTTTGTATTCTACTCCATATCGCATCCATGTTGTTCCCTATGAAAATATTTCATCTCCCGGTTAAATTACAAACTTCTCCCTGAAAAATCTTTGAGAGTGAAGCAGTGCCATTTTTACCCTATGGCTGTGCCCACTGAAGGCACCTGAAGCAGACCCAGGGGCAGCCTGGGCCCCCATTTGAGCCACGTGTCAGGGCTCCATGGGTACACAGAACAGCCAGACAGAGCCCTCCATCCTGCCCCAGGAGCAGAAGGCAAAGACACTGGGGAGGGAGTGGTTCCAGCACCAGCCTTGGTCTCAGGAGCAGGTGGGGAGGGAGGGGGGGAGGGGGCTTTGGGAAGAGTCAGAGTTAAAGGGGGATAGATCGGCATCACCTGTGGCAGGAGGAAGTGGTCCTTCTGTGTTTTGATCGCATCCCCTCCTTCTTCAGAGGTAGAATCTTTGGTTCATAAAATGTCCCCCAAGAGTACATTGGGGATCCCGCAGTTCCTTTTCTCTGTTTACAAATGAGGAAACTGAGGCCAAGCAGGGGTCTCATTTGAGAATCCAAAAACGCTCTTTCGACTCAAACTGACCCATTCTTAGTTTCCAGGGTGTAGCAGGCAGAATAATGACCTCCCCCTTGCCCCAGATGTCCATGTTCTAATCCCAGGAACCCGTAAATAAAAAACCCCAAAAGGGATTTTGTGGCTGGGATTAAATTAAGGATTTTGTGATTGGGATGTTCTAGAATTAGCTCAGTGCAATCATAAGAGTCCTTATAAGGGAAAGAGGGAGTCAAGAGAGTCACAGAGACGTGACAATGGAAGCAGAGAGGTCAGAAAGATGTGAGCAAGGAACCTGGAGCCAAGGGATATAGGCAGCCATGGGGTGCCTGGGTGGCTCAGTGGGTTAAAGCCTCTGCCTTCGGCTCAGGTCATGATCCCAGGGTCCTGGGATCAGAGCCTGCTTCCTCCTTTCTCTCTCTGCCTGCCTCTCTGCCTACTTGTGATCTCTGTCTGTCAAATAAATAAATAAAATCTTTTAAAAAGGGGGGGGGGGATATAGGCAGCCTCTAGTCACTGAAACTGGCAAGGAAACAGATTCTCCCCTTGAGAAAGAGCCAGTCCTGCTGACCCATTTTAGATTTCTGACCTCTGACCTGGGTTTACGTTTTTTTAAGTCACTGCATTTATGGAAACGAGTAACTTGGAAACTCATTACTAATTAAGTACTAATCACGCAGGGCTTTGTTGGCTGGAGTGGGGACCTTGATGAACCCTCCCCTCAAATTCTCTCCTTCCTCCCCCAGCATTAGTGGCATACCTCTGTTGTGTCAGGCACGTTCCAAATGAATCATCACAGCCCTTGCCTTCGAGAAACTGACAGTTCAGTGGGACTATGGTCGCACAAGCAGGAGAAGCATAGAGCACCGGAACCACTTTTAAGGGGAGTACGTGCAAGCTGTCATCCGACAGGACGGGAGTGGGAAGGAGATGGGCGCTTGGGCACCTGGGGCCAGGAAGAAGTGGGTTTGAATCCTGACAGCTCAGCTCACTGACCATGGGCAAGTTGCTTATCTTCTCTAAGGCTCAGTTTCCATATCTGTAAAGTAGACACCGTTATAGAACTTACTTGGTGGGATTATGAAAATGAAATTGTGGGTCATAGAGAGTGCTTGGCACAGTGCCAGGACATACCTAGGAAGCGCTCAGAAAACAGGGGAGGCCTCACAGAAGAGTTAGACTTTGAGCCTAGAACTGAAGTCCAAATAGGAATTTGCTGGGTAAACCAAGAGGAGGAAAGTGTCCCAGGCAGAAAAAAACAGTGAGACACAGGGGATGGGCCACGGAACTGTGGGGGACAATTGCAGTGAGATTCATGACCCAAACCAAGATCTTGGATACCTCCAAGGCCAGGAGTTCATTGGGTTATATTGCCCTGCGGTTTGTCTCACCACCTCCAAAGTTCTAGAAGTTTCTAAGGGTAGGATTAGGTCTCATCATTCATTCATTCAGTCAATCCAAAAATTTGGAACCTGAAGTGGCTGAGAAGCAGGAGAGATGCTTCAAGAGTAAGCAGGGCTTTTTATGGCAATCTAAGGATAATTTTACCCTGAAGCCAATAGGGAGCTACTGAAAGTTGTTGAAGAGGGGAGTGACCCAATCAGATTTCATGTTGCAAAACAGACCTGTTTTCTGAGTTGATTCCAAAGAGAGAGGAGAGCCTTGATTGGGGGAGGGGGGTCTCTATTCAAATTCATCCTGTAGGCACAGGGAGGAAATTGAGTTTCTAACACCTCCAACCGGGATCCCAGAGAAGACCTTGAAGGAGAAGTGGGCTTCAGGATCTCAGCAAACTGGAAGACAAGACCCAGATGTCCATTGTCCACATCTGGTGCAGGGAATCCCAGCAGCCACAACAGCCAGACAAATGTCCAAACTGGATCCTGGGACTTAAGCAGAACTTACTGTCTTCCACATTGACTCTTGGGAGAGTGAAGGGAGTCTATGCTCTTGTCCAGTTTTTCTGGGGACCTGGTAGCTGCCAGGGGAGATGGAAGAGGCGTAGCAGTAACCCATTTCCCCATGAACTGAAGCTGCAGAGCCAGACTGGGATAGAGCAGAGGTGGTGAGAGAGCAGGATGCTGGGATTACTGTCTCCCGAGCCCCAGCCTGGCCTAACCTCAGCTGGCCTCAGTGCCAAGGGACTGGACCTTTGAGAGCATGACAGACTAAAAATAAACTAGGCATTGCCACTTGCGCCGTAGAACGAAGTCTCACGACTTGGATTTCCATGCCCCAGTGAGGAGGTAGGCTGACCCCACGTAACTTCGGGGGATGAATGCCTAGACCATCAACCCCACCAAGGATGGTGAAAAAGCAACAAAAGGCCACCTGATTTAATCTCAAATAATTTATTGATTCTTGAAAAGAGACAGGAGAGGAAGCCGGCCAAAGACCTAAGTTGCCAATTGAGTAAGCCACCAGGAGTCTTCTTGGATCGGGGATGCTTACCACACTTAGTTAGCCTCTTCTGCCTTGCAGAAGAATTCCTGGTGGGACCTTGGCCTCTCCCGCCCCATCCCAACCACAAGCTCACTGGGAACAGACCCAGTGGTCTTCTGAAACACCAGTCAGATCTTCTGACTCTGCTTATGTGCTTTCAAGGACTCATCACAGCAACAGCCATAATCCCAAAAGTGTCCCCTGGAACACATCAGTCCCAAGAGATGCTCCTGAAGAAACAGTTTGGGGGCTAAATAAATTTGGAAGATGCTCTTTCCTGGAACTCCCCACCCGTTGGAGAGTCACATTCCAACATGAGCATAATTAAAGGCCCAGAGAAGTCCTGCAGGTTTAGCTTACAACCAGGTTAACCCGTTTGACCCAGCTTTCCCAAACTTATTCCATCATATACCATCTTTCTTTCTTTTCTTTTCTTTTTTTTTTTTTTTTTACAAGAAATACCTATCAACAGCCAAAAAATATCCCCATGGAACATAAATTGGGAAGCAGGGACCTGAATGGTAAAGCCCCAAGCCCATTCAGGGAGAGGAAGGGCAGCTGTGACAAGAGAAGTCCCTGCCTGAAGAAGCAGTAGGGAGCCCTCAGGGAGCCACACTGGCCCAGGGTGCCAGAAAGAAGGCATGGCTGTGGGCCAGGAGAGCCCACCCACAGCTCCCCTCCGAAGGTGTTCTCCTCATCTGCACCCAATGTCTTGGGAGAGTGTGGGCATTTCTGGGCCCGGCACACCCTGAATGGATCTTGGCCCCTCATTGGTGCCAGCAGCCCCCAACCAGTATGAGATGGTATGCAATCGTGAGCTCTCCCCCAGAAAGAATATTTCAGCTTGTCAAGTAGATAGTCATAGAGACCATTGTCCCAGTGGACCAGCTGCAGCCAGAACTTTACTAAGGGAGGAAAAGCACAGGCTTTGGAGGCAAAATCCTGAGCTCCCATCGTGGTCCCCCCTTACCAGGAGCTGTGGGGCCTTGGCTAAGTCATCCAGTCTCTCTGAGCCTGTTTCCTCCTGTAGAAAGTGGGGAAATAACACCTGATTTCAAGCTGGTTGTGTTCACTGCCTCGTGGTTTGTCTCATCACCTCCAAAGTTCTAGAAGTTTCTAAGGGTAGGATTCAGTCTCATCATTCACTTATTCATTCATTCATTCATTCATTCATTCAATCTGAGTATTTATTGGGGACCTACAGTGTGCCGGGCACTGGGGAAACAATGCAGAAGAAAAACGAGACAGGTCTCTGTCTACATGGAGCTCACATCCAGTGGAGACAGAATTGTTGACTCGGTTGCTCCATACAGAGCCACCACAGCAGGCCAGGCACTGTGCTGGGCTCCTGCCTGTGTATTGTGTTCACAGAGCACTTCTGCCATCATTGTTCCATTTGTTCCCCATGACATGTGATGAGACAGGAAGTATGGGGGTTCCTACCCTCTTTTGTAGACAGGGAACTAGAGGTTCAGGAAAACCAAATGGGAAACTGACCTGGGAACAAAACTCTTCTGTCCGCAGGAATTCACTGAAGGCCTTTTCTAGGCCAGGTGCTCTGTTCACAGTGCAGTGCAGATGTCCATTCTAGCTGCGTGGAGCAGACAGCCTTTGCTTGCCGGTCTGTCATGGTGGTCCCCAGTCCTCTCCGCGGCCTGGACCCTCCCCAGCTGCGTCCTCAGCCACAGACCTTCCACGCAACAGACCGCACATGAACTGATTCCCCAAACTCCAGCCCCTCAGCTGTCCGCCTTCGCAGCCCAGGAAATCCTTCCTGTGCTCCCACTTCCCTACCTTGCAGGCCAAGGCTGGTCCCTCCTGGGGGCCTCTTTTGAGTGGAGCAATACTCAGGGAGGACCGGGATAACTGAGGCTCTCCCCAGATGCCTGTGTGTGAACCAAAGGCAAGGTAGGCTCTGGACCACCAACCAAGCAGGTGCTGACCGGGGGGCCACCCTGGGGTGGCCAAGCAGCGCTTCCAAAGCCAATGGGGCTAGCAACTAGAGTAGGAGAGGAAGACAGTAGCAAGGGGACAAAGTGAGGAGGCCACCATCATTCCACAGGGGAGCCTGGGAACTCAAGGTGAGATGAGATTCTGGAGGAAGATGCTGCATGGTGGGGGGCGAGGGGGGGCAAAGGTACCCAACACCCAACTCCCTTCAGCTTAAAGGAGCACTTCCCAGGGGCACCTGGGCGGCTCAGTGTTAAGGTTAAGACTCTGCCTTCAGCTCAGGTCATGATCTCAGGGTACTGAGATCGAGCCCCACATCGGGCTCTCTGCTCAGCGGGGAGTCTGCTTCCCTCCCTCTCTCTGCCTGTCTCTCTGCCTACTTGTGATCTCTCTCTCTGTCAAATAAATAAATAAAATCTTTAAATAAATAAATAAATAAATAAAATCTTAAAAAAAAAAAGGAGCACTTCCCAGCTGAGCCAGAGAGAGCTGACAAATCCAGCCATCCCCAAACCCCTTCTGAGTACCCCTTCCTCCTCCCTCTTCATTCCCTGCTCCTCCTTCTCTCCCCCTTCCTCCTCCCCTTCCTCCAGAAACACTCCTCAGATCATCTGTGCGCCACTGGCATGTTCCCTGTATGTCTGCCCAGCTCCTATACTCCCACACCTCATCTCTTGGTGTCCTGGGCACGCTCTATCTCCTCCATCGAGCAGAGGCTCCAGGTGAGACCGTGGAGGTTTCTGGAGAGTGCCTCCACCCTGCAGGTACAGAGAACCAATGTCCTTTAAAGCGTCCCCCACCCCAGCTCTCCTGCATCTGGGGGGTGGGGGGCAGCACCAGCTCCAGAGCCCTTCAGCTGCACCAGATCCTGATTGTTCCGCAGGTGTTTACAGCCTCTCTCCTGTGCTCCTGGCACATGGCCCTCTGCCTGGATCCTGCCTCCTCTTTCATCCCCTGTCCCTGGTTCTTACCAACATCATTCTTCCAGCCCTGCTGGCAGCCAGCAGTCTAATCTAAATCATGTTCACCGCAGTTTTCCGGGCACGTTCTCTTACCTGCCAGGTTCTGGAGGGACACACTGAGCCTGAAGGACCCGGGGGTAGATCCAGGATAGAACTATCTGGTTCGGGGGAATATTCTATGCTATTCCTATAGTCCCCTCTGGTGCCTTTCCAGGGAGGAGAACTTTTGTCTCCATGAATTAGCTCATTGCCAGGAGAAAGAAAAGCTGCTTCTTCCCTCTTTACAGGTGGGAAAGCCTACAGGCAGGGATCCAGAAGTCAGCCTCGGCATCATCCCCCTCCCCTCACGAATCCTCTGCCAATTCCTAGTTCAAGCCAGCGTCAACCCTCACCTGGACCACTGCCGTCACCTCCTGATAGGTTTCCCCACCTCTACTCTCATTACCCCAGCCTGCAGCCAACCTGAGATGCTCCTGTCACCCCCGACACAACCCCACAATGCCAAGGGGCTGCTTCTGCTCTTAGATCAGGTTTTAAACATGACTTAGAAGACCATATGGTCAGCCTCTGCCCACCTCCCGCTCTAGTCATCCCCTTTGTTCTTCGCACCACTGCCATGTCCGTTTTCTTGCAACTTCTTGGACAGGCTCCCTCCCACCACAGGGCCTTTGCATATAGTGTCTTCTCTACCTGGACCATTCTTCCATTCCCTCAGGGGTCAGCTTGGGCATCGTGTCCTGGGGGAAGCAGCTCAGCTTCCCTGACTGCTCTAATGCTCTCTATATACTCTCAAGGCATTACGTTCTTCCTTTTCTTTGTACCGATCACAGTTGTCACTCTGCTGCATTTCACTGGCTATTTAATGTGGGCAAGAGCCAAGTCGGCTCTGCTCTCTCTGTATCCTCAGGCTAGCACAGTGCCCAGCACATAGTAGGCTCTCAATAAACAGTTGTGGTACGAACGAGTGAGGCCCAGATGAGTGATGCACCTGGTGGAAAGTCACCAAGTGAGGCCTTAGCCAAGCCGGGACCAGGGACTTGGCTCCTAGCTGGGGAAGCTATGCTCCCATGCCCGACTGTCCATCTCTCTGCTTGCTGGCCAGCAATTAGTTGCTATTTTAAAAAAGTTTGCTACACAGCAAGCAGTGTCCAGGGACTGGTTGTGGAGGGGGTTGCGGGCTAGAGTAATGAATCGCACCACAGTCTCCGCTGTTGCTCCCCACCGCCAACCCCCGCGCTCAGTAGCCTTGCCCTTGGCCTTGGGAAATGAGTGCTTGCTACACCTTCACCTTTGCAATGGTGCTCTCCAGGCCCGTCCCAAAGCAGAGAAGTGGGAGACTTCAGTCCCTTGCCGAGAAGGCAGAGACCTGGTGGGAAGAAGGCTGGAAAAGAAGGAAAGGGAAGACAGAGCCTCCATGGAAAGCCTGGGGTGACAGGAGAAGGGCTCATGGAAGGCAGGATATTGACAATTTGGGGAGACACCTTGGGAAAGCGACTCACCCTCTCTGGTCCTTCGGTTGCCCCAGGGCGAATGTCACAATCTTCCTCTTTAGCATCTCTCTCATGAAAAGGGCAAAGACAATGAAAAGGCCATGTACTGTTCAGACAGAGCCGGAAAGTCTCCTCTGAGCAATCCTGGAGGGCTTCCTGGAGTAGAGGAGCTTTATAGAAGCCGCAGGCAGCCTGGTGGGGTAGCTGCAAAGCAGGAGGCAGCAGGCAAGGAGAAAGGGGGTGACCAGAGTGTAGGAGAGCATACAAGGGAGGCAAGAATCACTGTGTTGCCTTAATATGTCCAGTTGTGTCACTGTCCCCTGAGAACCCTTCAGAGGCCCCCCATGTCACTCAGAAAAACTGAAGACCTTGCTCCCTGCCTTTTTTTCCTATCCCCTCCACCCTGACTCTTACTACTCGTCCAGACACTCCTCTCCGGTCTTCAAACATGTCACCATGCTTCTCAGGCTGTTCCGTCCTCCTGGCTTTCTTCAGCCCCACGAATCATTCCCTCACGCCCCACAAGGCTTTGCTCAAATGTCACCTTCTCCATGGAGCCTCCCCTGAGGATGTCATATAAAATCACACCCCTTCCCCAGCCCCCACCACCACTCCCCATTCCCTTTACCTTGCTCCTTCCTCCCCATAGCCCTTAAAACATCCTCACCTACTCAATGATTTACTCCTTTTACTCCTTATCTCTCAGGAGAAGGCATGCTCCACAGGGCGAGAATAACCTTGTCTGCTGTTTGTCGCTGTCCCTTCAGCACCTGGGACAGTGCCTGGCACGTAGTAGGTGTCCCATGTAGACCCCTTGAATAACCAAGCAGAGTGGCGGGCAGCAGGGGCTCGTAGCCTGGGAATGGAGTGGGAAATCATTTCTTCAGGCTCTTTGATCAGCTGGTGGTAAGGGGGCCCAGAGGGCTTGGTCAGCTCATGAGTAGTCACCCAGCACGCCTGTCCCACTCGTCACGTCTGTCCCAGCTCTCCCTCCTCTCTCTTCAGAGCCCTGCCTCAGCGACAGTGCTCCTGGCATCTGGCATCCATCAGTCCCTTCCAGAAGTCCCTGTGAAACAAGGAGGGGTGGCTAAAATGATCCCAGATTGGGGGCAGACGGGAATGTGTGGGCGAGCTGCTCCTGTCCCTGAACCCCCCGCCCCCAACAGCTCTGCCCAGAGCTGCCAGCCCATGGCCTTCAACGCCCCCAACACCCACGGGCCTGGGGGAGACTGTTGCCAACCACACACAGCTCCTGGCTCTGGATTTGACGGAGGAGGGGAGGAGCTGGCAGGAGGGAACCAGGGCAAGCAAATGGGACCTGACAGGGGCTGGGCACCTCGGGCAAAGAATGTAAATAAAAATCAGTAAATATTTGGGGGAAGTGGAACGGGAAGTGGGAGAGGGAGGGATGGAGGGGACGTGTTGGATTTCCAACAACATCTGGAGGGCAGTCCCCTCCACCTCTTCCCCCCACATCCCACCCCACCCCACGTGGGGGCTTGCAGCACGAGAGGGTGCTGGTTTGCGGGTGTGTGTGTGTGTGTCTGTGCTTGGCTGATGCATGTGTGCTTGGGGGCATGTTTGATGGTCTGGAGTGTTTGCTTGGCCAAGCGCACACAAGGCCAGCCTCACCCAGTCCCAAACTGAGTGCCTCCCTCTAGGTCATTCATGTCCTTCCTTCCACAAGGCCCTTCTGTGAGCTAGGTTGTGGATGTTCTGGGATGGAAAGACAAGGTCCCTATTCTCTGAAAGCTTCTAATTGAAAGGATGGTGACAACACATAAGGAGGGCCTTGACAGCCCTCAGTTCAGGGGTCTCTGAACCTAGACCAAGGGGGAGTGACATGAAGTGGAGATCAGGGAGGACCTCTAAGAGGAGGAGGAGGAGGATTATGAAAGTGCAGGGAGACATAGATGAGAAAAGAATGGGTATGGTGGAGGGAAGTTCATTTTCAGGGAGAGGTAGGACTATAGAACATCTATGGGCAAGATGACAAAGGATGATAGAGCAGGGGGACAAATAGTATTGAAGTCTCGCCCGGCCCCAGGAGAACATCTAAGCCATGAGCCCAGCTGTGCAACCAAGGGTACAAGAGGGGACACTTTAGGAAGGCCCAGCCTCTGTCTCACCATCCTTCTCTTCTGTGACTTCCTGATGAACCTTTTTCTGGACAAGAATTATATCTCTCCCTTTCTCTGTCACATCCCCTTCCAACCTGGCAACCAATTCCAGGCTTTGCCCCCGACCCCTGTGCGGCCTGGGAGCCGAGTTCAGAACCCTGGAGGCTGGAGGGTCCCATTAACCCTACTCTCTCCATTTTACAGGGGAGAACACTGAAGTCCAGAGAAGGGAAGTGACCTGCCCAAGGGCCCATGGCAGTAAATGGTAGAGCCGGGGTTAGAATCTGGAGCCCCTGTCTCATGTGGGAGGAAGTGGGGATGGGTGGAGAGCTCCTCGTTGCTTTGTGATGCTTCAGGCTCAGCCTTTGGGATCTATCTGTGCCTGGGCTGTTGGCAGGTTATGTGTGTGCAACAATGTCCAGCCAACCTCTGCACAGTCATCCCCACTATGCTTGCTTAGTCAGCAGCCTCCATGGATGCCCTTTGGTCTGGGGATGCAGGGTAGCTCTGGCATAATTGAGAGGGAACCCCTGAACTGGGGACGAACATACCAGGATCCCAGCTGTGCCTAGAGCAGAGACGGAGGAGAGGCCCGGCCCGGGCCCTCATGGGAACCCAGCCCATAAGTGAGGGGACAGAGTTTATTTATTTATCAATTAGCTTTCAAATACTTACTGGGGCTTGGCCCCGGGATGTTCGGGAAGCAGCAATGAACACAATTGTTTAAAGCAGTGGTTTTTAAAAAAAATTAAAAATAAAAATAAAGCAGTGGTTTTTAAACAATGCTTTGTGGGCTACCCGCCCCCCCCCCTTAGATGCTGCCATAGGCAGGGTAAGAGGGAAGAGGGATGGGAGTTCTTTCCCTCTACCCCACCCTTCCCACCACCTCAACCAAAGTAGTTCTCACTTTCATCTGCTTTACTGATCAGAGTTCTAGGAAGATTTCACTTAAAGGCACCCGATACTATTGGGGAAAAAAAAAAATGAAGACCACATCTCTTCCAGGGAATAGAAGAAAAGCCCCTGATTCAGCCCACAAAGAGAGATCACTGCTAGAAAAAAGGGAAGCAGAGCATGTCTGCCTCTACCTTCAGAGCTGTGGGCTTTGGCATCTTTTGAGAGGGAGGTAAGTTTCTAGGATGGACTTCACAGATGTTCCAAGCTTTTCTCTTGCCATCCAAATTGGGTCAGCCTCCCTCAGAGGCGCCTGCCTCCCCGCATGGGCCCTCCAACCCCCAAGCAGAGCCCGCAGCAGCCAAAAGTGCGGGGTGTCTAAAGAGGGTCTGAGGATTGAAGTGTCATCCTCCTACCTCCCACTTCCAGGCTGGGGAACAATCGGGCCTTTGTCCAGCAGGAGGATGCCCAAAGGGTGAGGTCACCCCCAACATGGCTTTCTTTGTCCCACAGCCAAGAAGACACCAAGGCTGAGACCAGTCCCTGCCCCTACCCCCTGTCCCTAAGCCTTTGGCACCTCCCCACCAAAGAAGGGCTTGTACCCCTGGGGGAGTATAAGAAGGACCTCTAACAAGGAAGGAGGTTGGTGCAGTGGGCATCGGTAAAGGTGAGGAAAGGTTGGGATGGGTACATACCAGAGAAGGGGGCCGAGAAAAAGTCCCCAGTTTAGACGGCGACCCTGCCTCACGAAGGTCTCCAGGCTCTCCTGCAGCTTAGCCTACAAAGATGGTTCCAAACCCAAAAGGCAAAACTAAGGAGTCTGATTCTAGAACTCCTAGTAGCTTGCTTCAGCTTTTGACCAACAGGTCTTTGGGAAAAGGGGCTGAGCTGAAAGTCCCCACAGGTATAGCCTTGGGGGCGGGGGGGGGGGGCTGTCCCAGCACCCTCTCCACAGAGGAGGAGTCTCGGGTCCAGGAAAACCTGGGGGTGGAGTGTGTCCACAGCCTGGAAGAACAGCAGAGCTGGAGTGTGAACCAGAGAGTTTCTGAGGGGCTGAGAGGGGAGGCCTTCAGGAGGCTCTGTTGTCAGGATGGGGTAATGGTGGATAAGAGGGACAGGCCAGAGGAAGGGGTGGTCTAAAAGGAGGCTGAAGGAGATGTGGTCGTGGTGTTGCTGAGCACTGGGCTGGGGATCAAGGGCACTGGGTTCTAGTCCCGCTCTGCCTCTAACTCACCCAGGAACCCTGGGCTTGTTTTCTTCTCTTGGAACCTCAGTTTCCAAGCAATGAGATCCTTCTGGAGCCAAACTTTTAGTAGCCCTAACTAAGAAGTTCTCGGAAGCAGGGCACAGGAACGTAGATCTGAGGCACAGGAGGAGGAGGACTCTGTAGCCTCCTGATGAGACAAGGTGCATGGTGGGACACAGGAAGGGCCCCCCTGAGAGCTTCTGCTATTGGAGCAGCTGCCTGTGGGGAGGGAGGGGGCAAAGCTCGCCAGGAACCAACCATGATCCGGGTGGGGGTGGAAGGCTGGTCAGGAAGACAGTAGTGGAGAGGGCAGTGTCTAGAGGCCACCAACGTTGGGAGTGTGGAGGGGTGGGTCCACCCACCCTCGGAGCTGAATGAGCGGCCAGAGAGGGCCAAGAGCATGCCGGGAGTAGGGGCCAATGACAGGGCACAGAATGGTCTGACCAGGTCAGCCTCTAAATAGGGATTCTCAGACTCCGGGAGCTTCTCAGACTTTGGGAGCACCCTGCCTCCCCGCCTGGCCTCACCCCCATTCATGCTGGACCAGGCCCCACCCCATCTTGGTAGAAGGTTGTGTGAGCTGAGAATAGTCATTGCTGGGGTCAAGGAAGGGAGGGTCGCCAGAGACTAATTGCCCTAAATAAATGAGCAATTAAGGCTGTTACAGGAAGTATCCAGACCCCCCCCCCCCCCCCCCCCCCCCCCAAAAACCGCCATGGCAACCACAGCTGGTTCCGCCCCAGGAAAGGCTGAGCCACTTGGTTGGCCCACGTGGTTGTCATTCAAACAGCGGAGGGTGGAGAAGGCGTGGCTTCGCTCAAGGAAAGCGGAAAGGGTCCAGAAGAGTGCAGTGAAGGGGACGCAGAGGGATGGCAGGGGTAACCTCTGGTTGAGGATTCTGGGTAATTCCTCCCAGTTAGTGAGGAGGAGAGGAAGAGCCTGGAGCACACTCCAGGACTGCAGCGTGCAGGACAGCTACCCCTGTGGTAGGGGCTGGGGGCAGCCACCAGGAGAAGTAAACCTTGCCAGGTCCCCATCTCCTTTCAGCGCCCCGGCCCCTCCCCCTACACTTCCTGTAATGGCGTCTCCAATGGGGAGGCCATTAGTCCTGCTCAGGGCAGCGCCTAAGTAGTGTGGCTGATAAATATAACATGAGCCCATCGATTAGAACCCTCTAGTCCTGCAGCAGCTCAGCTCCCTAATGGCTCCCCCTCCCCTCCACACACTCACTACCCACCCCCACCCCCCAGCGGGGTGGCTTTTCTTGCTTACTTGGGGCTAGGAGACAGTCCTTGCTGGAGGAGCAGAGTGAGGGGACAGCGGAAATACCCATGGAAATACCCATGGCCCAGCCGGACATTCTTTGGAGACAGGCTGAGCCAGTCTGAGCAAGTCGGGCCTTAAGGCGGTCTGGAAGCCTGTCTGTCAGTTGAGGGGGGGAGGGGAGGAGCAGCCCTGGCCAGGCCCTCAGGACCTGGAGTGCACAAGGCTGGGCTCCCCTCCCTTGCCCCCCAGGGAGACAGGACAGATCCCACCTTTGGGGCTCTCCTGGTGGCTTTTAAAAGAAGTCTGCAGTGAACCAGCTTAGACCCTGTCACCACGCTCCCTTCTTCCCTGGTATCTCTCAACACACCCCCCTGTTTCCAGCACACCTGCCCCAGCCCAACAGAGCTGTCACCTCCCTGTCTCCCCCAGCCCTGATGTTCCTGCCTTCGTTTCACCCATCCTGAGGATAGCCACACTACCTGGTTAGACTGGGACCCCTGAGCTCAGAGGCTGCATCTCACCCCCCCACCCCCCCCACCCCCGCCCCGCCAAGCCTGGGGCCCCCTGAGCAGTAGGGACTATCTATCTTCTCTGGGGCAGGGGAGCCTTGAATTCATGAGCTCACTCCCCAAATGCTCAAATCCAGACTGAGATTTGAGGAGCAGGGTTGGGGGGTGGGGGGTGGGCATCCATAAGGGAATTAGACCGATGTGCCCTTTGGACTGTGTTAAGCCTCCCTACCAGGTGCTGAGACAGCAAAGCCCAGGCTCTGCGCATCTCCCCCCAACCTGAGACCCCCTCAAGGTTCTGGCCAGCTGCTCCAAGACATCTGGAAAGGGCTTGGCAAGAGGTGCGAGAACAGCTCCTTCCTGGGCACCGGTGGGGGCTTCGGTGGGCGAATAGGTGGCGGCCCGGGGCCTGGGAGGGGGCTGTGGTTTTGCAGAACCATGTCTCTGGGCGGAGGCTGCCCACAGACTCCTCTAACAGGAAGGCTGAGCCAGGCCAGCTGCAGCCAGGAAGTTAATCCTTAATGTGCCTCTGGCCTCACGGCCTGCAGATTCACCACTTAAACACTCCGGGCCGGTGGCGACGAGCCACAGAGCCCGCACTCCTCAGGGCGGGGTTTGGTACCTAGCTGAGTACTGGGGATGCTGGACCTGGGACAGGGGTGCCTGGCTGCCTGAGTGGCTTTGTCTAAGCAGAGTGGCTGTGCATGAGGCTGGGGCTGGCCCCGCCCTCCATGAGGGACGCCCCTCCCCCCCACCAGCTGGGTCTCCCACCCCCACCTCTGTGCCCATCCAAAGCCTCCGGTAGGCACTTCAACAAATAAATGTGTTTTTATGGCTTGGGAGGTTGAGCACGACTGTGCTTTCTGACACATTTGGTTGCAGCTGTATGGTGGTTAGACTACAAGAAGAACTTCCTCCCGTGCATCGAGTGGAAAACCACAGGGAGCATCCTTTAGGGAAGTGAAAGATTCCTCGCTGAAGAAGTTTCTGGAAGGGAAGTTTACCTTAGGAGAAGTGGAGGAAGCATGGTAAGGGGATGGGCAAACAGGTTGTGCTTCTAAGGTATCTTAGCTCAGGCTGCCATCACAAAATACCACAGATGTGGTGGCTTAAAGCAACAGTGGTCTCACAGTTCTGGAGTCTAGAAGTCCAAGAGCAAGGTTCGGCCATTTCAGTTTCTGGTGAGAGCTCTCTTCTTGGCTTGTAGATGGCCTTTCCTTCCCTGTGTGCGTGCAAAGGGGGCATATAGGGGACAAGATATCTGGTGGCTCTTTTTACAAGGGCATGAATCCTATGGGATCGGGACGCCACCCTTTTGACCTCATTTAACCTTGATTCCCTCCTTATAGGCTAAGTATAGATATCTCCAGGTACAGTCATATTAGGGATTAGGGCTTCAACAAATGAATGGGGGGGCCACCCCTCAGGCTATAGCACAAGGTGGGGACTGTCTCTCTTTTTTCCCCACTCTGCACCCTCATTTTTGAAGATGAAAGAGTTCAGATTTCTGCTTTTGCCTCGACAAGCCAACCGTCTCCCACCCATCTGCGCTGTCTTCCATGCTCTGTCTCCTCACCCCTACTCCTTCCTTTCCCAGCCTCCTCTTCTCCAGCTCTCTGCAGCCCAGGCCTGGGGCTGGGCCACAGAGAGGCCTGCTCCCTCAATAGCCTGAATTCAGCCCCCAGCCCAGGCTATATTTAGCTTTGTGCTTCAAACACTGGACAAAGCCACTTTCCAAGGGGCTGGTGGGGATGGAGTTGAGAGGGGGCTGCCCTTCCTGCCCCTTCCCCTTCCTGAAATGGATACCCCTCAGTTGCCCTTCTGGGGTTACTAGGAATGCTGTTCATGGGGCCATGGGCTAGGACTTTGTGTGGTTTGCATGCTATTTCTAGATTATCTGCTGGGAAAGGACTCTGAATCCCCTACCCTAGCCTGAATGGGCACATTCTGGAGCAGTTTTTCCTTCAGGTTCTTACTGTGCATCAGGATCAGTTAGGGGGTTTTAAAACCATAGATGCTCAGGCTCTATCCCTAAAAGTCCTGATTTAATTGGTCTGAAGTGAGGTCCTGGTATCCTTTTTTTTTTTTTTTTTTAAATAATCTCCCCAAGTGACTATAATGTGGATGGTGGACCACTGTTCTAGATCCTTGCCACTCAAAGTGTGGTCCCCGGGTCAGCGACATCAGCATTTAGGTGACCAGCATCACAGGGAAGGGGGAATTTCATTAGAAATGAAAATTCTCTGGTCCCGTCCCAGCCTGCTGAATCAGAATCTGCATTTTAACAAGAAGCCCTGGGATTTCCAATGCAGGCTGAAGTTTTTGAGAGTCACTATTCTAGAATCTTCCACAGTAGCCAGCAGGACTCCAGGCCTGTATTTCCCAGTTGTTCGAGTAGCAAAAGATTCTATCAGGCTACAGAAGAAGAGGTGCTCACCATCCCTGTCTCTGCTTTATTCTTAGGAGAGGATTCTGGTCTCTTGAGATCCATTCCCTATGGAGGGATGACTGGGTACACCTCCCTCCTTCACTCCCCTACATGTCCTCACCCTCATATATGCACACACTCACATCCCAGGTCACAGTCCCTACCCCCAAGGTAGTCAGGATCTCCACTACCCACAGGCCATGCACAGAGGGGTTCAGGAATGTGCATCAAGTCTTAGGGCTAAATTCTGTTCTTATCAGGAGCAACATTTGGTGCTCAGCTCTCATTTCCACCAAAGAGCTGTTTACTTGCTCCTTCAGCATCAACAACAGTCTACCCTATTTGTCCTGTAAGAAATCCCCAGGGTCCCCGATCATCAAAAGTTCTTTCTCCTGTCAAATCTAAATTCTTAGGATCTGCTTCACGGAGAATGTCTTATATATAATTCAGTCCTTGCCTTTCCCCTGTCTATAAGAGTCCTTGGAGGACCATCAAGGCCCAGCAGGATCTCAGAGGTGCTGGCCCTGTATAAAGCCTCACCTCCTGCTGCTACCCCTACCCCACACCCAACACTAGAGCCAGACCCAGCACCTTCGGGCTGCAAAACACACACTTCCCTGTGATGTTGCTTCCTCTGCACTAAAGTACTTCACATTTGCTGTTCCCTAGCTGGGATGGCTTTTATCTCTTCCTTGCCTAGCTCCCTGGCAGGCCCTTATTTATCCTTCAAGTCCCAGATGAGGTCACCTCCTCCAGGAAGCCTTCCTTAAACATCCAGGCACCGTAAATGTGTCCAAAGCTGTTTGCATGGGCCCCTCTCCCAGAACCTCTTACACTGCCTGTCCGTGTCTGCCTCTCCTACTAGTCTGTTTCAGGAAGAGGCAGCCCATTGATCTTTGGGACTTTGGCACCTTAGCCAAGCCCCTGGCAGGGAGGAAAAGTAATAGCAACAGCTAACATTTACTGAGTGTCCCTTCTGTACAAAGCACCAACCAAGCCACTTCCTGTGTCATATATCCTATAGTATTTATAACAACCTTGCTTTTATCATCACTGCTTTTGTTTGTTTTTATGTGTCAGGCACACTGCTAAGTAGTTTTTTTCATGTGTATGATGGTTAATTTTATGTGTCAACTTGGCTGGGCCCAACACTCAAAATATTCAACCAAACATTACTCTGGATGTATTGTGGAAGGCATTTTTTTAGATGAGATTTAACATTTAAATCCATAGGCTTTCGGTAAAGCAGATTATCCTCCATAATGTGGATGGGCCTCATCTAATCAGTTGAAGACCTTGAAAGAACAAAGCCCAACCTTCCCTGAGCAAAAAGGACTTCTATCAGCAAACAGCCTTTGGACTTGAATGGCAAGTCCTCCCTGGGTTTCCCTCTAGCCCGCCAGCTTACCCTGCAGATTTTAGATTTACCAGTTCCTTTTTTTTTTTTAATATTTTATTTATTTATTTGACAGACAGAGATCACAAGCAGGCAGAGAAAGAGAGGAGGAAGCAGGCTCCCCGCTGAGCAGAGAGCCTGATGTGGGGCTCGATCCCAGAACCCTGGGATCATGACCTGAGCCGAAGGCAGAGGCTTTAACCCACTGAGCCACCCAAGCGTCCCGATTTACCAGTTCCTTAACACAAATACCAATCTCCTTCTCTGCCACATGCACACACACATACACACACATAGTTCTGTCTCTCTGGAGAACCCTGACTAGCTCAATGTGTCCGATATTACTCCCGCAACTCTGTAAGGTAAATACTATTGATATTCTAGATTTACTCAGAGACTACTTAAAACTCAAGGTCGCAAAGTTTCAGTTTAGGTCTGTCTATTACCAAAGCCTAAATTTTGGCTGCTATACTATGTTGCAAAGTAATCAAGTATGTATATAAATATATATGTACATATATGTGCATAAGTATGTGTGTTCACATGTATTTGAGTGCACGTGTGTGTGTGTGTGTGTGTGTGTGTGTGTGTGTTGCAAGGGTGTTTTATTAATGCAGAGTCCAAGGCTCAGAGATGTGAAGCAACTTGCTCAAGATCACACAATGAATCATGGCAGGGATTTGAACTCAGCCTGTCAGGCTCCAGAGCTCACGTTCTTTTCCACTGTACTCTACTGAGCTCATTCTATGGATGATGGAATTAATGAATGAACAGCTTAATCGCTCCTAGGCAGGAATTTCCTACAGTACCTCCTCATCAACACATTCTTCTTTTTCGGTATCAATCCCATCTTTCTGTCCTCCTCATTACCTTCATCAGCAAGAATCTTTTTTGGAAGCCACACCGCCATGGGTCCTGATGCAGTTGGCCTGTCATAGAGATTAGGACATCATTCCCTGGCTTCTGCTTTAGATGAATGAATCTCAGGGGGCAGACTGCCTGGGTCCAGATCCCAGGTCCTATCTGTAGGACCCTGGGCAAGTTGCTTCATCTCCCTAAGCTTCGGTTTTATGTACTGGAGATAACCCCACCACCTATCTCCTGGGACCATCAGAGGATTAAATGAGATAATGCGCAGAAGTTCTGGTGCATTGTGATGGCTGGGTAAATGTTACCTAGGGAGCTGGGGCCCCAGGGGAGACGGTGCTGTTAGGGTTTCTGGCTTAGACTTCTCTTCTCCCTGCCCAAGGGTAAGGAATGTGGCTATCTGCACCCTGACCTTGATGAGGGGGGAGGGTTTTCAAACGTTATGGAATTCCTTTGCTAAAACACAGTGGAGCCAAGGGAAGCCAACCCCTTGATTACTCCAGGAAGACCAGAGGGAGAGAGGAGAAATTTGAGAATGATAGAAGTGGTGTCCAAGAGATGGTCCAGAGGCTGAGGATTGAGAAAGCAGGGGAGGAGGCCAGGATGCCTGGATGGCTGCCTGGCCCATGTTCACCTCCCTGCCACACCCCTGTGGGTACTCTCTTCCAACCTGGAGATGACCCCTACCGCACACCAGCCTCCTGTCTTTCTCCTTGGCCCTGGGACAGATCCTTGTTGGCACCATTCCCTGGTGGGCACCAAGAGGACAGAGAGCAGGAAGAGGGGACCTTTGTCCAAGCCCCCAGCAACAACCACTCCTCGGGTCAGGGCCAGGCTGAGGGGCCAGCGTGCAGCCCCCTTCCTTCGTCCTTCCCTGCCCCTTGAGGAATGTGTCCTCTGAGGCTCAACCAGCCTGGCGGTCAGCTCCAGTTCACAGAGGGGACTGTGTCCTGCCACCCATCCCCTCTGAGGCCCCCATTGTCAGGCCGGGGGAGTTGGGAGCAGGCTGGGGCCATGTCTCAAAGGCCTAATGTTCTCAGAGGTGGGAAGGCCGAGGGGTCTCCCGGAAGGACTAGTGCATGGGACACCTGGCTCTTCTCTGCCTCTCCGCTCAGAGCTCAGGCTGGCCGGAAAGAAGGCTTTCCAGGAAGTGGGACAGATATTAGGACAACCTCTGCCCTTGTCTGCCTTGTGCCAAGCTGTTCCCTAGGCCTGGCAGAGAGGCTAGAGAGAATTTTTTTAAAAATGCCAAAACAAACAAACGGTAAAAATAACACAAGTTCATCTCAGGATGAGATGTCTACTGAGAGTCGGGCGGCATACCAGGGGTGTCGAAACCATCACAGGTCCCGGTGAAGGAGATGCGATCGTGATCGTCACCCCTATATTGCAGGTGGGGAGATGAGGCACAGAGAGGTTAAGAAAGCCATCCGGGGTCGCACAGGCAGTAAGGGGCGGAGCCAGCCGGACCCAGGCAACTTAGTTGCAGAGCCCATGTCCGCCACGACTCTGAGAGCCAGGAAGGGAAGAACGCTTCTGGGGAAGACTAAGAAGGACGAGACCCATCTACCCCCCTCAGCAGTTCCCAAGGCACGTCCAAGGCACCTCCAAGGCCCCCACACCTCTCCCGATCACAGCAGAGGACACTGTTCTGAATCTTTTCCCAGGATCCTGCTTTCAGTGTGGTCTCCAATTCATGGTTTTTAGGTTGCTTTAGTCTGGGGCCCACTTAGGGGCCAAGGACCATAGGCTCATATGCCTTTACTGCAGCTCCACGGGCTTCTACCAAAGCCCGTTCAGGCTGGGTGGAAAGCACTAGTGCATTTTTTTCCTCCTGGGGCACGAAGCCAGCACTGCTGGAGGAAATAAAGGCCTTCAAGGAGAGCACAAGATGTTACTGATTGTTTCAATAAAAACACCAGGACTCACTCATCGAATCACATGTGGTCCTTTCCAAAGCAATCTTCCCAGTAGCCCCCCATCATTTTGGGGAGCTCCAGTGTACAGCTAGCTCCCTCAGGCCTCTGGCTGTCCTGGACAAAGGAAAAGCTCTTTGGATGAGGGGTGAGCTTGAGTTTGGGGAACCTCCAGGAGCTGCTGGGGGCCAGGGCGGTGATGGAGAGGTGCCTCCCACATTCAGGCGGACCAGCGTCATTCAGCACACAGCCTTGGGTGGGCACTTACTTACCTGGGGTGTGGTGCCAGGCTGGGGTGGCGGAGGAGGTGGCCCAAAGAGGACCCGGGGTCCAGGACACCCACTATGCAGTGGGAAGGGAAAGACCCAGAGCAAAGTGACAACAGGTGTGGGACCTCATGCAGGGCAGGACTGCCACATCTAGGGGACTCGGGGTGGGGGGGGCAGGGTAGAGAAGTGCTTCCATGAGGTTCAAGATCAAGGACAACCAACAGATTATTTCCAATGTGTAGAGAAGGCTTACAAAATCCAGGGTGACTTCCTAGAAGCAGCAGGCTTTGCCTTGGGTTTAAAAGGCTGAGCGGGTCATGGACAGCGTTGAATGGGAAAAGGATTCCAAGTGGGGGAGACAAGCTGGTCGGTGCTATTTTGATTCAGATTCGTGAATCAATAAAACAAACCTTAGCCCAGAGTAGCTGTCACACGAGAGTGGAGGGTACTCTCGAGTCAACTTGAAAGTTCTGGCTGAGCAGTGGGGCCCCAGTCCGCATCCAGCCTGGGCCGTTCGCTAGCTGCGGGGCCCGGGGCAAGTGGCTTCATCTCCCCAAGCCGCAATTTCTTCATCCCCAAAATAAAGACAGTCGTAGTGACTTTCTCCTGGAATTATCGGAGCATGAAATAAGGTAAACTGAGAAATGGGCACTCGGCAACTGGCCCGTGATCAGGGCCCAGCTGGTGCCGGTTCTCATGACAATGGTACCATCTCCTTAAGAGGCTCCAAAAATGATTGGAAGGGTTGGGTCTCAAAAAGAAGTCCCCAAGAGATGGTGAGTCATGGGAAACATCTGAGATGCGTCTCGCCCTGCTCCCCAACAGGGCTACCGAGGAAGGAGATGACCCTTTGTGGGTCATCGTAGCACAGGGTCCCCATCGATGACTCCTGCTTCTAATCTGTCCAAAAGTCCTGTGGGGCCTTCTGAAATAACTCTCCACTCCTCCCCTCTTCTCTACTCCAGCACCAAAGCCGTGGTGCCCTCCCCGTCCCAGTCTCTCCTCTCATCAAACCTCGTTGACCCCTCAGAGCAGATCAGTTCATGCCTCTCTTCAGCTCAAAAGCCTTCCATGGCTCCCATTGCCCAGAGCGGAAAACCCAACTCCATAGCCTGGCACCCAAATCCAGTCCTCCACCATCCAACCACCGCCTGCCTCTCCAGACTCCTCTTCCCCATGCCAGACCCTCCGGTCACACTGGGTCAACCACCTCTAGGTCCTCGAACAGCCTTTGTGCAGCCCTGGCTTGGAGTCTTCTTTTACAAGCAGCCCCCTGTCTTTCCCTCCACCTGGAACATCTTCTCTCCCTTCTCTGATGGTTAAATCCTAAGTATGCCCCAGGTCCCCATGCTGCTACCTCCTCCTCCGTGAAGCCCTCCCAGACTCCATTCCAGAGCAGAGACCATGGCTTGCTCAGAGCTGTCTGCTTCTATAACTGGGTGTGTACTATGGATGCAAAGCTGGAGGACTGTTGGGGAGCACTCCGGGGCAGCCGCCTGGAGGACTGTTGGGGAGCACTTCGGGGCAGAGACCACTGCCGGGAGAGGCTGTACCCTGCAGCCAGTTCCCCACCCCGGAGCAGAGCAAGGTGGGGCTACCGAAACCGCCCCCCCCAGGCTGGCAGGGATGCCAGCAGCCCGGATAGAGCCCAGGCGGTGGTGTTGGCACAGCTCCGCTGCCGGAGATGAGGGTGAGACAAACAGCAATTAGCCAAGCACAGGCTGGGCTCTCAAGGCTAATTACCAATTAGATGGGGTTGGGCGATTAGCGACATGAAAGAGACAGTCAGCAAATAGTCGCTGGCGTGGCAGAGCGGAAGGGGATGGGGGGGTGGCTCTGTCCCCGCCAACAGGCCTGGGATCCTAATGGTTAGTGCAGTCCTGGTATGGGGAGGGGGCTCCCAGAGACAGAGGGGCTGAGCCCTCTGGGCACACTGGGGCAGATCTGCCTTCTTCTTTTGGATTCCCAGGATCCTCCTCCTCTGGGTGGGGCTCACAGCATGGGGTCCTCGCTTGTGTCAGGGTGGTGGGTGATGGGTCTCCTGACACCCTTGCCTAGGTGAGCCCAGGAGGACCTCAGAGCAGTTAGGTGCCAGACACCCAATGGGATGCATTTGTGTCTGGAGCTTTGCCGGGCACCACAGCGGGGCTGAAGGAGGGAGGGGGTGCGCAGATCACTTCCTCCCTCCCATCTCTTGGCTGCGCATTCTTCCGTCTCAGGCTCCATCCCCCCCTACACCCCCATCCCATCCCTCTGCTCAGTTTTCCTTCTTTCCTTCCCCTCCCTCTCATCTCCTCTGTCTCTGGTGCTCACCTCTGGGGCTTTCTGTCTTTTTCTCTGGTTTTCTTTGCATCTCGCTCTTTCCTCCCTCCCTGAACTCCACACTCCGTGATCCCTGCCTCACTTCCGCCCCCGCAGGAATTGCTGAGATCCAGAGTCCAGGAACTTCCTGAGCACCAAGGCCTGGCCACTCTGGGGTGAGACATTCCTGTGTGGGAGAAGGTAGGGGTGGGGAATGAGCCCCTCACTTCAGGAGGCTTTCAGGGGAAAGGAATTTGTGTGAACGATCCAGCAGGTGGATCATAAAACCCCACATCATCCAGATCCAGGGCCCAAATCAAGTTCAACCCAAATCAATTAAAGCGAGGATTTGGTTCCTAGACTACCCCCGGTCACTCACGTCTCTCTAGTCTCTGGTCGGCTTGAAGCAGATGATCTGACCTGCTGAAATGCTGGTGACTGAATCTTCCCACCGTACAAAAGCACAGATGAGCCTTCCCAGCCTGGGTCCTCATGGTGGTGGTGGTGGTGATGGGTCCTCTGTGCGTGCGCACGCACGTGCGCGCGCGCGCGCGTGTGTGTGTGTGTGTGTGTGGTTGGGGACGTTGGGCACAGGCAGACCAGTGTAACGTGTCTTGGCACCATCTATAGGGTCCATATTGTAGACGAGACCCTCTGGGGCCTGCAGAGATGCGAAGGAAAGAATGCTGCTCTCCCAGAGAGGGGTCTCAGAGTTGGGGTTGGCAGAGGGAAGGAATTCAGTGAGGAAAGAGACTTCAGTGAGACGCAGTGGTTCCATAAGGCGAGGCTCTCAGTGAGGGGAGAGAATGTCAGTAGGGCAGGGAGTTCTGGAAGAAAGTGAGGACCCAGATCTGGAAACACGTTTAGGAACACAAACCTGGCCAAAAGACCTGGTTTGCCAGCCTCTGTTTACCTTGGCAGCCCCCACCACAAATACAGCGGGCACAGGAGATCAGAGCACCCTGGGCTCTCATCCCCTGTGTGGGTGGGGCTCCAGGGGCTGCCCCTGCCCCCAGGGACAGGTGCCACCACCCTGCTTCCCCTTGCTGGCGCTATGTCCGGAGCCCCGGAAGGTGGGGAGATTCTGCCTCACTAGCTCTGGGGAGGAAAGAGTGGAGCACCTGCCAGCAGGAATGCGGAAGAGCCACAGAGGAGCTGTCCTCAGTTTGGGGCTGTCCCCAGGGCAGGTGTGTGTTGTGCACTCATGTGCCTGGAAGTGGATGGGCCTCTGTGAGGATGCCCATGTCTGTCTGGGCTTCTGGCTCAGGCTGGGTAGCTGTGCCAAGCCCTTTCCCCAACAAGCAGCCGGGTGATTTTCCCTGTCTCCCTCCTGCTGTGGTCAGAAAGCCCGGGACCAGCCCAGTGGTCAACCGACCATCATTGGGCTCTGAACTCACCCCTCAGCTATGCCCCCAGGACAATGGGGTTCTTTCTGCACAAGATGGGCACGAGGGACCCTGTCATCGACTTGTGACCTGAGAGACAGAACTGCCCTAGGGTACACCCCCAGTCTTGGTCACACTTGTGGACACTGCCTGGCCTAGAGCCAGAGTAGACCAAAGAGAAAGAGAGGTTCTCCTTCCTGCCTGCCTCAGGAAGGCTTCCTGGAGGAGAGGGCCAGTGCTTTCCCCAAGCTCCCTGATATCCCCTGGTTCTAATGTTCTGGTTGGCCTGCACGCACGGGGCTCCCCTCAGTGCAAACAGGAGCCGGAATGGGCACGTTACCTGTCTCCTGGAGTGCCAATGCTCCGGTGCCTGCAGGCCGACCCCAAGTGGAAAGGTGGGAGATTCAGCTAGAGGAAAAATCAGAGCCAGATCTTATGGAAGACAGAGCGCCCTGCCCTGCCCTTAGAGAGCTGAGCTGGGGAGAAGGAGATGTGTCCACAGTCTCCCTGGGAGCCTTAATGTAATGAGAGACTCAGTCCCAGTTCCCTTCCTTGCTAAGTCTCCTCCCACTGTGAGAGCACCCCCCTCACTGAAGGAAGGGTCAGTCTGGGTGGGGGGGGAATTTGTCCACTCGGGGTTCATGCCCTCTCACCCCCCCCCCCAAAGAACAGAGACCAAGGCAACCCGGTGAATAGGCTTTGAGGAGGAGGAATAGATGAGGAAAGGGCCCATTCCCCAAAGAGAAGACTGGGAGGGCTTCCTGGAACAGGGGAGGGTGGGGCTGGGCAGGGACCTGCGGCAGGGAATCTCTGGGCCTGGGGACATACCTAGTAAGGGCTCAAAGGAGGGTGAGGGTACAGGAAAGAGCTTCCGGAATGATCTCCTTCCCGTTTATCTGGAGCCCCTCAAACCCTGGCCCAGAGAGGCTGTCTCTGCCCCCAGGTAACACAGCTTGAGAGAAGAAAGGGCACAAGACTTTAGCCCAGGTTTCTGACTCCACACCAAAGCCTTTCCCCTCCTCTTCTCCCTTCCCTTGCAGCCCACACCCCCCCAGGCAGCCCGGAGAGATCAGTGGGGGGCAGGAAGCAAGGTCCCAGCCGCTCTGCGCCCTCGGCCTGGACAGCTGTTCTACGCAGCTGCTGGGGGCTCTGGGGGCTGCAGCGGATTTGATTTGATTCAGGCCCCAAAATAGCCGTCCTAGCAGGAAGCAGCCCCCCTTCTAAAACCCCTCCAGGACTCTGCATCCGGGGGCTGAGTTGACACCTTAGAGGTTCTGTTCCCTCCTCCTCCCCTGCACACACCCCCTTGTCTCCATTTAACCCCCATAGCTCACAGCCATTGTCCTTGCTTCTCCTCCTCCAGGAAGCCCGCCCTGGTCTCCCCTTCCCCCACTGGGTCTGTTGCAGTCCTTTGCCCACACACGATCCTGCCCCTCCCCCACTAGAGCCCCGCTCTTGGGGAGAGCGGGTCGCTGGGAAGGGTGGGGGGCAGTCTAGGGCTAGGGGCCCGTGGCCAGGCACGGGCGGGCTGCGGAGGGCACACAAAGACGTGGGCTGCCCTGGCCTTTGATGAGTAATCGCTGTTCCCTGGAGCCACGATTCCACTCCGCCGCCTAGGCCCCCCCCCCCCGCCCCCCTCCAACTCCTCAAATAAGACTCGTTTTTGTTCAGAGGACACAATGCGAGAAAATGTCACCCAGGGGGCGTGCCCCCTGGCCCCAGCCCTGACAACCGGAGCTCTTAATCACCCAGCCTCCTTCCTCCCCAGCTTCCCTCTCTAGCAGCTGGCTGAGCTGGGGGAGGAGGGGAGACTACGGGTAGGGGAACCGCTACCACCTCCTGGGTCCCAGATTTCTTCCAGGCTGAAAGTCTAAGGTCTTCATGTTTCTCCCCCTCTGGGGTCCAGCCTCCCCCTCACAAGGGCTCTGTTCTCAGCTCTTCTCTTTCCATCAAAACCTGTGAAGTTCCCTGGAGCTTTCTAGAGAAAGCTCTAGAAGGGAGCTGCCCCAGGGAACTAGGCCAACACTTGGATAAGTACAGCAAAGAAAGTTAAGAGTATGGAAGCAAGTGATGGTTGGGAGAGGGCCAGAAGTCATCTCTCCAGCAAGGCCCCCAGCAAAGCATGAGCCTTCCGTGCAAAGGACCTGTGGCCTGTGGTCATGTTTGAGTGGTTTGGAGGGACAAACCCTCCCCCGCCATGATCCCCAGAAGCATCCCTCTTTGCCTGCTCCGTAAAAATGCACTCTAAATAAAAACAGCGTGCTTGCTATGCACACAGCTTCTAGCAAGTTCCCTGACCCCTCTTCTGACCCAATGACTGCCCCCCAACCCCATCTATATAGAAATTCTGGAATCTTCATTGCTTCAATCTTTTTCTTTCTTGATCCTCACATCACTCACACCAGCCAGGCTGGTCTGCTCTCCCTCCAAAGCCTACACCACTTATCCAGTTCCTCTCTCTATACCGACAGCCCTCCCACTCACCCCATCTCTCATCTGTGCCTCTTCAGTAGCCTCTGTCTGGTCTCCCAGCCGCACTTTGCCCCCTGCAACGCATTCTCCACATGGCAGACACAGCGATCTTTATAAAATGAAAATCATATTATGTCACTCCCTGGCTTAAAAGCCTCCAAAGACTTCTCATTGCTCCAAGAATGCAAGCCTAACTCTCCCATAAGTAGAGGTAGCTGGAAGATCTGCACGAGATACGTGTTTGGGGGTTCTCACTATGTGTAAAGGGAGAGACCAAGAACATGGTCTGAGGGCAATGGCAGTGACAAGGGCGATGATACCCCTCCTCTTCCTCCAAGGAGTATAAGCTCATTGGTTAAATCTGGGTACCTGAGATCCAGTAAAGGAAAAAAAAAAAAAAGAAGAAGAAGAAGAAGAAGCCAAACTCCTTATTTTGGTCTGCAAGGCCCCAACTGGTCTGGTCTCCCCCACTGTCCCCACCCATCTCCTGCCACTCTGGCCTTTCCCTGGCTCTGTGGGCTCCAGCAGAGCAAAAGGGAAGATTTCAACCCAGCGTGCAGTTTCCCAGGCTATGCATTCAAACGCTTGCGTTGGATCCTACCACCCATCAAGCACTGATCAGATGTGGAGACAGGATCGCAACAGGGGCTTACAGCCTAGCAGGGGAGATAATAGGAATGGAGAGAAGTATGATGAGATACTTGGGAAAGGCTTCACAGCCTTGAGCTCTGTTTTCAAGGAGAAGTCCAAGTTCACCAAGCAGAACTCAAGGTCAGGATTCTTGGCTGAGGGGACCACGTCTGCAAAGGCAATGACCCTGAACAAACATGGGCTGATTGGGGACATGGTGGGGAAAGGGTGGCATGGGTGGACCAAGGAGCATGCTGGGAGGTGAGCTTGGACCGGGAAACAAGGGTTGGACGATGAATGCACTTGGAAGCCTCATTAGGACTTCGGAATTATCTTTCGGCCACAAGGCTACAGCCGAGATTTTGAAGCAGAGATGTGCATAATCAGATTTGTGTTTTAGAGAGAGCTCTCTGGCAGCAGCACAGATGGGTGATAGATTGGAGAGAGAACAGACTGGAGTCAGAGAGACCAACTGGTTCCGGAAAGAAATGATGCCACCCTGAACTAGGACAGGAGCAGCCAGAGAGCGAGAAGTGGACACCCAAGGTAAGGTAAGAGTGGCCGGACTTTGGGTCACGTGATAGGGAGGCAGAAGTGTGAGATGGCAGGGATGGATGTTAACACCCGGACCTCAGTCTTGGCTCACTGGGAGGGTGCTGAGGCTACTCCTGACATGAACGCCCAAGCAGAAGAGCAGTCTGGAGTCGGACTGTGTTCTAGGGTGCAGGTGCCTGAGAGATGTGCAGGCAGAGAGCCTGTTTAAGAAGCTGGGAACCCTGTCTGTACCTGGGAATGAACTGTAGATTGAGAGCCCCAGGCAATGCCAAGAGCATTGATCTTGACAGAGGTCACCAGTCTCCCAGAGACTCTACTTCTTACCCCTCCACACAGAGGAATGTCCCTAAATTGGGGTGGGGGGCAGGAAAGGGGACAGGTAGCTCGGCAGTGGGAAGGGCTGGGGCGCACCTTGCAGGTCAGTGAAGGGCCACGGGGGAGGCGGGAGAGGGGAGAGGCCAGTGCTGGGAACCCGAAAACCGCAGGATCCCCATGGCTATGGAATCCTTGCTTTAACTGAAGCATGGGACCTCAGAGATCATCTCACAGATGGGGAAATTGAGGCCGGGATGGAGCAGAATGCCCTGGCTAAAACTGCCCCCCTACGTTGCTCATGATCTGGGTTGGGAAGTTGTAGTGTTGATTGGTTTTGATTTATGCACAAGCTGCCTATTTTCATAGAACCTGGAACCCCACTCCCCACTACAACCATGTGTGTGACAGAGAAAGAGCTAGCCCAGGGTCAAAGGAGAGGTGTTTGGGAGAGGCCTGAAGACCCCTGATGCCATCCTTTCCCCATCCCTAGAGAGCACCACCCTGTAGTCCGCTTGAGGACGCTGGCTCCTCCTAGCGGCCATAAGGGACACTGTTCCTGTTCCCAGGTCAGTTTGGAGTCGGAGTCCTCAGAGCAGCGTGGGACTCAATTCCCTCTGAGCAATCTCCAAAATGGGCCCAATACCAGTTACCAGTCCCCAACAGATACTCTGCCTGCCCCTGTAGGATTCGTTCTTGAGGCTTGACCCCAGCAAGACACTGTCTTCTCCAGGCCAGAGTCCTGGGTCATGATGGATGTGTTTCCATGGCTGCCGATGAGGGGCAGGACCCATATCCCACACTGTCATATGCAAAGGCTTTCCACCAGAATAAGAGCCCCTCGAGGGTGAGAACCATGCTTATTTCACCTTCGTTTCCTTAGGGTCTGACCTAGAGCAGAAAAAAGGCTCTCGAGACACAAAGGTGTGTATTACCCTGATTCTGATTATTTCTACATTAAAAATGAAGGAAAGTCCAAAATTCTAACAGCGATTATTCAGTGAATGTTGAAGTTAGAGGTGGTTTTTATTTGCTTTTGTATGCTTTTCATTTTTCCTATTTTCTACCGTGAACACATTTTCCATTTTCTGATTCGAAAATTAAATATCAAGGCGTCTGGGTGGCTCAGTCGTTAAACATCTGCCTTTGGCTCAGGTCATGGCCCCAGGGTCCTGGGATCAAGCCCCACATTGGGCTCCCTGCTCGGTGGGAAGTCTGCTTCTTCCTCTCCCTCTGCTGCTCCCCTGCTGGTGTTCCCTCTCTCGCTATGTCTCTCTCTGTCAAATAAATAAATAAAATCCTTTTTAAAAATTAAATATTATACAAAAGAGGAGACATCTCCCTCTGGCTAAAAGCTGCTTGTGTTTCTGGGGTTGCCTGGGTGGCTCAGTTGGTTAAGCACCTGACTTTGATTTCGGCTCAGGTCATGATCGAAGGGTCGTGAGATCAAGCCCTGTGTGGGGCTCCACGCTCCGTGGGGAGTCTGCTTAAGATTCTGTCCCTCTGCCCCTCCCCTCCAAATCATAAACAAATCTTTAAAAAAAAAAGTTGGTTGTATTTCTTCCTAAGAAGATTAGATGTCTTCTTACACTGCCTCATTATCATGGCCTTCATCATCTGTAATTATGTGTAGCGGTTCAGGGAGCTAACTTCTGCTGTATGTTCTGGTATGCTCATGTATCCACTTCCTCCTTTAAGTTATCTCCTGTCTCCTTTTTTATTTTATTTTTTATCAAAGATACATATGCACACAGTGAAAGAACTCAAAGAGTTCCAGGAGGCTTAAAAGGACAAACAGAAGTTCCCACTCCTCTTTTCACTCAAATTCCTGCTCCCCAGAGGCCAACACTTGCAATTTTTAAAATCTATTTCTCTTGGTATTTCCCTCCATGTTTCTAAGTCACATGCTTATTCAACTATGAGTTTTTGGCTGTAAATATTACTTGCTGTCTTCCTGGAATGGAAGATGGAGATTTAGTTCACTCACATACACACCATCTTTCCCTTCCCCCATCTTCCCCTAGAGCTGCCATCTCATATTTTATGAGATCACTAAGTACTTACATTATTATGACTATGAAAATGTTATTCATAGCTGAGTCATGTAGTATACTATGATACTATTTCCTATCTTAAATAACTCCACTTCTCCTGGAATTATATTTGTCTCTCTTTTTTATTTTTTTAAAGTTTTTTTTTAAAGATTTTACTCATTTATTTAATAGAGAGAGACACAGTGAGAGAGGGAACACAAGCAGGGGGAGTGGGAGAGAGAGAAGCAGGCTTCCCACCAAGCAAAGAGCCTGATGAGGGGCTCGATCCCAGGACCCTGGGATCAGGACTTGAGCCGAAGGCAGATGCCTAACAACTGAGCCACCCAGGCACCCCTGTCTCTCTTTTTTAAAATGTGCTTACTGGGGCACCTGGCTGGCACAGTACATGGAGCATGCTACTCTTGATCTCAGGGTTGTGAGTTCAAGCCCCACACTGGGTGTAGAGATTACTTAAAAATAAAAACTCTTTTAAAAAAATAAATAAATTATGCTTACTTTTCTATGTACTTGTTACTAATTATTCCCCACCTTTTCCGACAGTAATTGAAATAGTCGGTATTTTCAAACAAAAATTTTTTTCTTTCTTTCTTTCCCTCCTGGAACCCTGTTTCCATCTGGTCTGGGTGATTTCTAGGGTCCTCTAAGCCCTCTTTTGCCTCTCTCATGTTTGGATCATCCACTTCCTGAATCCTATGTCTTATCTTTAGTTTTTTGCTCTCTCTTTTTTCTGCTGCATCTCATCCTTAAGTAACTTCCTGAGAAATAATGCATAGAAGGTAAATTCTTAGGGACCTTGTATTCTGAAAATGTCTTGATTTTAGCATCTCACTTGATCATTTGGGTGGGTATACAAAACTAGGTAGCAAGACAGTTTTCCTTAGAATTTGAAAGCATTGCTTCTTTGTATCTAAGTTCCAGTGGGGCTGGTAAGATGTCCGGGTCATCCTGACTCTGGTTCTTTCCTCCCTGTGGGCATTCAAAATCTTTTTGTCCTCGTTGTTCTGAGAGTTCAGGGTGGTGAGTTTTGGCATCAGCCTTTCTCATTCATTAAGTTATACTTGGAATGATCTTCTTTTCTTTTTTTAAGATTTTATTTCTTTATTTGAGAAAGAGAGAGTGAGCGAGAGAGAACATGAGCAGGGAGGAGAGGGAGAAGCAGGCTCCCTGTGGGCAGGGATCACAATGTGGGTTTCGATCCCAGGATCCTGAGAGCATGACCAAAGCTGAAGGCAGACACCTAACCCACTGAGCCACCCAGGCACCCGGCAATGATCTTTTAATCTTAAGTTCATGATATTACCTATTTGATTATCTGTTTTCTCTGTTCTCATTTTCTTCAATTCCTACTTATCACATATTTTTTTTAGGTCTATGGTTTGTGTTTCTGTGTTCTATTTAAGAAAATTTTACCATAGTCCTGAAGATTTTCTCTTGCTTTTCTCCTAGAAGTTGAATGGTTTTATTTTATTATTATTACTTTTTAGTAGGCTCTACACCCAACATGGGGACTGAACTCACAACCCCTAGATTAAGAGTCTCATGCTCTACCGAATGAGCCAGCCAGGTGCCCCAGTTTGATGGTTTTAGCTTTTATGTTTGGGTCTGTAATCTGCTTCAGGCTAATGTTCGTGTATTGTATAAGATAAGGGTCAAATACTTTATTTTCCCCAAATACAGATGTTTGGTACTCCAGTGCCATTTTCTGAAAAGACTATCTATTTGCCATTGGATAACATTTTAGCTCTGTCAAAAATCAGTTGACACAAATGTGTGGATTTATTACTGGATTCTCTGTTCTGTTCTGCTGAGAACCAATACCAACACTCCAGATTATCGTAGTTTTATGGATGAGTGGACACATCCTTCAAGTACACTAAACCTTTCAACCTTGTTCTCTTTTTCAAAATTGTTTTGATTCAATTCTAGGTCCTCTGCAATTCCATCTAAATTCTAGAGTTAATTCGTCGATGTCTATAAAAGAAAGCTTGGTGAAATTTTGGTTAAGATTGTTTTGAATCTATAGACCAGTGTGGGGAGAATTGACATTGTAACAATATTGAATTTTCTCTTCAATGAATATGGTGTATATTTTTCCACTTATTTCAGTCTTCTTTCATTTCTCTCAGCAGTTTGTAGTTGGTGTTTGTGTGTTTGTTTGTTTGTTTGTTTGAAGCAGGATCCAAGTACAACGTGGAGCCAAACATGGTGCTTGAACTCGCAACCCTGAGTTCAAGACCTGAGCTGGGTTCAAAAGTTGAGCCACCCACACACCCCAATGTTTGTAGTCTTTACTGCACAGGTGTCATTAAATTCATCCCTAAGTATTTCATGGTTTTGATGCTATCATAAATGGTATTTTTAACTTTTAACTTCCAAATGTTTATTGCTGATTTTTATAAATTGACATTATGTCCTGCATCCTTGCTAAGCTCACTTATTAGTTCCAATTGGCTTTTTTTGTTCTAATAGTTTTTTTAAATCATTTTTTATGGATTTTCTTCATACACAATTCAGTTTTATTTCTTCTTTCCCAATCTAAATGCCTATTTCTTTTTCTTTTTTTAAAAATATTTTCTTTTGTCCTAGGAACCACTGTTTATTCAAGTCTTCTTCTTCCTATAACACACAATCAGATTTATATGTGTTTTTTTCTGTGTAATATTTCATCTGCTTTTTTTTTAATTTCTTTTCAGTGTACCAGAATTCATTGTTTATGCACCACACCCAGTGCCCTCCATAATACCCACCACCAGGCTCACCCAACTTCCCACCCCCCGCCCCTTCAAAACCCTCAGATTGTTTTTCAGAGTCCATAGTTCATCTCTCCCTCATCCATGGTTCATCTCTCCCTCCAATTTCCCCCAACTCCCTTCTCCTCTCCATTTCCCCATGTCCTCCATGTTATTTCTTATGCTCTTTTAATAATATTTTTAAAGATAACAGGGGCACCTGGGTGGCTCAGGTGGCTAAGTGTCTGCCTTCACCTCAGGTCACGATTCCAGGGTCCTGTGATCAAGCCCCTTGTCAGGCTTCTTGCTCAGCAGGGAGCCTACTTCTCCCTCTCCCTCTGCCCCTCCCTCTGCTTGTTTTCCCTTTCTCTCTGTCTCTATGTCAAATAAATAAATCTTTAAAAAATAAATTTTAAAAAAGATAACAGACTTTACTGCCCAGCCATCAAAAGTATTCAAATATGCATTTTCCTACATAACTTAAACTGTGAGGTGACCAATGTTAAATAAAAATGTTAATTTTCATCATCTGCTTCAGTTCAGGTCTTCTTGACCAATTCTTCATTTTTCCTTCCAGCTGCATGCTTTTGAGGCAATGAAGTTTGTTTTTTTTTTTATTTTTGGGGGGTTTTTTTTGCAGTGAAGAATTTTTAACCACAATAGGTGGGGACTCGAACATTCATTGGCTCGTAACCGCTGGTATTCGCTTGTTACATGCAGCCATGTTCCTCCTGGTTTGATCACAGCTGTCTTCTGAGATGTTTCTGGAAAACATCAAGATGACCTTCATTCACCTTCACTTCGTAGGCTGGTGTTGTACCTCAAAGAGCCCAGTGGGTGGTCTGCAGACACTGCCACCCAGCATTGCCTGCCTGGGCAATGGGGCTTCACATGCCCTCTGGCCTCAGGGCCCACGCGGAAAGGTTCCTATTTATTTCTCTTGCCTATTGTAGGCTCTTATACTGGCTAAGACCTCCTAATGTTGGTTAGAAATGGTGAGTGGGCAGCTTTGCCTTGTTCTTGACTCTGAGGGGAAAAACATTCAGCCTTTCATCCCTACCTATCTTACTTAATAGCATCTTGTTCTAGGTTCGTGGGTAATCGGATCTTTCCCTTCTAGGGTTACGTTGTTAGCATTTTCATGCTCCTTGCTTTGTCTATGATTCTGCCAACTATTTTCTTTGTGTAGCTTTTGTTTCGTTTTTCTTAGCTGTTTGTGTCTGGATTTTCTCTCTCATGTTATGGCTTTTCTCAAATTTGGATTTATGTCACTTTTCTGACTGTTCTGTTTGAAAGTAAGGTACTCAGAACTGCTGGTTAGCCCTCAAATCCTTTCTTCCTGTCTTCTTGGCTGCCCAGCTAAAGAATACATTTTCCAGCCCCTTTTGTGACTAGATGAGGTCACATAACTAAGTTTTCATCAATAAAATAGAGTAGAATTTATATGTGCTTCTTCTGACTTGTTTGCTTAACAACAAAACTACTATCCTAAATTTCCTGTTTTCTCTTCCTGTAGGCTGCAACACAGATGGCCCACAGTTAGGTAAAGACCATCTTTTAGGGGATGGCCAACCCATGAGATGAAAGGAAACTAGGCCCGTGAATGGCCCATGGAGCAAAGAGAAATTAACTTCTATCTTCTTTAGTCCACTCACTGTATTTGGGGGGGGGGACTCCTTAACACAGCAACTTAGACTTTGTTCTAACCAATGATGTGGTTTTGGAATATACGTGAGGTCAGGAGCCAAAGACCAAGAAAGAATTCTTGAGGTGTTTTTGGTGCAAAATGGCGGGTTATTAAAGCACGGGACAGTAACCGTGGGCAGAGAGAGCTGCTGCCCTGGGACTGTGAGGTGTGGCTGATTATTTATATATATATATAAATATTGGAGGAGGTAAGGAAAAAGGGAGGTTTCAAAAAAACTTTCATATACTGAAGAGGACCTATAATATACCTGTGGCCTTGCCATTGTCAAGTTAAGGCTGTTTTCCCCTCCAGCAAGGCATTAACATTAAGACAGCCCAGCGATTCCTGGAAGAATGTCACATATGTCAACCCAGGAGTGGAGGTGGTGGGGAGGTTGTGGGGTGTCAGCTTCTGCTTTGTCTTCAGCTTGCCTTCTGCTCCCTCATCCTTACTAATATCCCAAGTAATTCAAGCACAGAAGAGTTGGTCAGAAGTTTCATGGGCTTGAGTGCTCATCCAGTGGCAGGTTTCTCTCCAAGGCAGTGACTCTCCAGATGCCAAGCACTGTTGCATGCTCTGGGAACGGAGCAATGAAGACAGCCAGCTAAACCTTCAGCTATCAAAGAGCTTGCATTCTGGAAGTCAGAGGAAAAAACTGTGGTTGGTTAGGGCAAACTCATACCATCTGAAGGACGCCGGTGTGTCTATCTCCAGTCATTTGACTGCACCAAGTGGAGCCAAAGAAAGGGGCAGAGAAGAGAGGAAAAGCATGAAAAAGAAGCTGCAAAAAATCCAGTCCTACTAGAATCCAGAAATGAATCTAGTTTTGTTAAAATTAAGTGTCCATACACCACTTAGGTAGTATTCCAGTTAAAAACGCAAAACCTGTATGGAATTATGAAGAAACACGAGGCAAAAGCAAAATGAAAAATACACGGAGGACAATTTTCAGATTAAAGGAGATTAAAGAGACATGAGAAATAAATACAGTACCTAATATTAGACTACATCCTGTATGGGGGTGGGAGTGTGTGGAGATTGCTATAAAGTTCATTATTGGGTCAGTGGATAAAATTGGAATGCCGAGGATAAACTTAAGTTATATAAGAGGATGCCCCTATTCTTAGAAAAATACAGAGAGAGAAGATGGGATGAGAGAGGGAGAGATCAAATGATAAAGCATATGGAGCAAAATGTTAGCCATAGACGTATTTGAGTAAAGGAGATCATGTGTTCTTTGTATTATTCTTGCCACTTTTCAGAATAAGTTTGTGTGCGCGTGCGTGTCTAAGGGACACAGACTCTAAGCCCAGAGAAATTGCACAATTGGTGCATGAGCATGAATGAATCCCTTCCCCTCTCTAGCCCTCTTTTTCTAGTCCAGATGGTTTCTAAGATCCTTTCTGGCTCTGGCAATCAATGTCCCAAGACTCAGGACTCCTATTTCCTGACAGGGCTTTGGAAAGATGGCCCTATCTGCTTCTCTCAAGGTCTCTCAGCCCACCAGTTATCTCCCCACAACTTTCTCCAGGGTGCCCACCTATCTCCCTTCATCAGCCGTAATTTTGGCCTGGCCCATCCCTGCCACCACCAGCCGAATCCCCAGCCACTCTTTTCGGAGGCCCTATGGCCCACCTCCTAGCAGGTTCCAACACCTATTCAGGACCCGCACGTGTATTTAACACCAAGGAACTACAGCCCCCAATAGGCTTTGCGACAACCCTTCGTCAGTTCCCACCAAAGAGGAAAGGCTTTTCAGCGCGGGCCAGACACTGAATGGCTTTTTGGGAATTGTAGTTCATTTGCGAAGAGCCGGGAGCGAGGATAAAGCCATAAGCCGCCCTTCCCAGAATGCACAGCGCTCCTTCTCACCAATCGGAGGCTCGAATCTTGGAAGGGGGCGGGGAAGAGAAGGAGCTGCCCAGCGCATGCGTGGTATGTGTGGCTGGGGAATTCATGTGGAGGTCAGAGTGGAAGCAGGTGAGAATCGAGGGAAGGTTCGGACCGACGTCCGGCGTCTCTGCAGATCTCTTCTGTGTTCCCATTCGCAATTTGGGCGGGTGGGGTGTGTGCGTTGGTCTGTCTCGCGTCGGAGGGGGAGAGGCGGTGAGCCCGGGACGAGCCTGGGGTTGCTTCGAGTAAGGAAGGTGTGTGGGGGGGGCGGGGTGAGGAATAATCCAGAAGCTATTGGAAATGGAAAGACTGAGGGGTCCGGACTGTGTGCCCTGGTCTCGGGTAAGGAACGCTGAAGTGCACCGGGAGAGATCACGGAAGCCTCGGGTCTGGGAGGGAAGAAGGGAAGATTTCAAAGGGAGACGACGCTGGGGCGGGGCATTAAAAAGTTCAGTGCGGGAGTAGATTCTAGTTAGGTCAGTGGTGCTCCCCCCCCCCCCCCCCGCCTCAGCCCCGCCCTCCCACCTCTTCAGGTTTCTCCTTTGCAGTGCAGCTGTGGAGAGAGCCTGTTTGCCCCTTTGGTTCTTCTGATATCTTGGTCCCAGGATGTCGCCCACCTCCTGCTTCCATAATAACTGTTTATTCTTAATAGCTGATGGTGGAGAACCGCTCCGGTGAGGAGTTAAGTCGTTCCTGCTAGACTTGGACCTCCAGGTTCTAATCCTGGTTCCACCATGGAATGGCTGTGTGGTCTTTGGCTCCTCTTGTAACCTTGCTGTGTGCCTCAGTTTCCTCCTCTGTAAGAACATGCTTCATAGGGGTTGGTGCGAGGATTAAGTAATTACCCTTAGAGGATTGCCTCCTGGAATAAAAGCTAGCTGTTAGTGTTGTTTTTGCTGTTGGAATCACCATGTAGTGCATTCTTTGAGTTACTTTCCCAAACCAGAATTGTCCAGAACCAACCACACAGCCTTCATCTTGGGGGCCTGCTTGTCCAATGGAAGGGTGGTTTAGTGGGGTGCAGAGTTCTCTGTGGATATCCAGCCCATGCCTCATTCCTGTTATTGAATCAAGTGCCCCAGACCCCTTTTCCTTAGTGGTAGAAAAAGAAGAAAGAAGTGGAAAATTTTGAAAAGCAGAAGAATCGACACTACACTTTTCCAAGCTGTAAAGTTACTTATTAGGGGGTCCTTCATTGCATGATTTAGAGCTCTCACAAGTGGGGAAAGAAATAGCCAGCGTGAGAAGTGAATATGTTGTCTCAGAGAGGGCTTTCTCTTTGAATTTTGGGATTGAGTTGTTTTGTTTTGTTTTGTTTTTATTCCCATAGGTGTGAGTGGGTCCAGCCGAAGGAGACATGGCTGCCAAGGTGTTTGAGTCCATCGGCAAGTTTGGCCTGGCCTTAGCTGTTGCAGGAGGAGTAGTGAACTCTGCCTTGTATAATGGTGAGGCACTGGGGTAGTGGGTCATTACCCTGTGCTGGAGGATTGGTTTTCACAGCCCATGAGACACTCCTGGTGGCAGCCGCTGTCTGTGAATGTGTTTGTGACCAAAAGGGTCACCTGGTGCCATCCCACACCATATGGTTGCCTTGTCAGTCGGGCCTCTGTCCTTCCTTGTAGCCATAGGTTCTCTCAGAGCCCTTCTTCCCAAAGAGCCTCCCAGCCTGCTTGTCAATGAAACATTCCCCGTTGCTCTTGTTGGTTTGAAGGGAAGCCGCAACTTCCCTTGTGTCAGGGATCTCACTGGCTAGCTGCAAAGGAGAGCTCATCTGTTCCCTTCTGCCTCCATGTGGAGTAACTCACCAAGGGCTTTAGCTCTGGTGCCTTTACCCAAACAGGAGCTTTTGCTCTGCTGCACGTGGGTCATTCCAGACAAAATATCTTCAAGGTGCATTGCCCAGCTTTTAACAGCGTGGCAGTGGCTTAAGCTGACTTTCCTTCCAACTTTCTCGTGTGACCTTAGGCAAGCTATTCCCCCCTCCGGAGGTCTCAGCTGCTTCTCTGATTGAGCGGTAGGACTGAACTGGTTTATCTTCCAACTCTGGTAGTCTCTGGCTCTCATGGTTGGAAAGCAGCAATAAATGGACCTACCTCGTGTGTGACTGGCAAGAGGAGGATTGCATTGAGAGTGAAGATATTTGGAGCAACTCTACAGTCCAGTAAGGCAGAGACAGAGAGGCCCTGACGAGAAAAGCTTACTTGGTTTAAACGGCACAGCTCTGTGCTCTGATCTTTGTAGCCACTCCACACAACTAGACCGTAATCCCTGGCACTGATTTCCTTTTGAATCAAAAGAACAGCTCTGTTAACCCTTACAACCTGAGAGAAACCAAGTTCTTGGAAAGAGCGGGACCTTCCAAATTTTAGGATTTCCACAGTTAGGGCGCTGCTTCTGGGAACACTGGCTTAAATTGGAACTAGGATGGAATGTAGTAACAGTGAAGACCTGGGTGAGTTTTAGGAAGAAGTTTTGGGAGGTGATTTCCTGAACATGTGTTGGGGGACGGGATAGTTAATCAGAAAATCAGCATCAAGTTGTTTCAAAGAGAAAGGATGCTGAAGAACAGCTTCTCTTAGCAGAGTCCTTGGGAAGACCCTAGAATGGGAGGGGACTGCTGAGTTCTGTGGCTATTTAGAAGCTGCTAGGGCCCACAAGTGTGGGAAGACAGAGCAGGAGAGGGGAGAGTTAATAACAGAAAGCACCAAGGTACTTCCACAGATAGCCTTTTGGTTAAAAGGTGAAGGGATTTTTCTTTTCTTTTTTCTTTATCTTTTCTTTTCTTTACTTTTTTTTTTTTTAAAGATTTTATTTATTTGAGAGAGAGAGATCACAAGCAGTGGGGGAACGGTAGAGGGAGAAGCAGACTATCTGCTGAGCAGGGAGCCCGATCGAGACTTAATCCCAGGACCCTGGGATCATGACCTGAGCCGAAGGCAGATGCTTAACGACGGAGCACCCCAGGTGCCCCTGAAGAGATTTTGCCGACTTGTCATTATCCTTCATTCCTAGTGGATGCTGGGCACAGAGCTGTCATCTTTGACCGGTTCCGTGGAGTCCAGGACATTGTGGTAGGAGAAGGGACTCACTTTCTCATCCCCTGGGTACAGAAGCCTATTATCTTTGATTGCCGCTCTCGACCACGTAATGTGCCAGTGATCACCGGTAGCAAAGGTGAGTCTTGCCTGTGGGCCACATAAAGGAGGGTGTGCAGGAGGGTTGCCGTAGGATTCCGAGGAAGCTGATCCTCCCCTAATAAGAATTCCTTGCATATTTTTCCTGGAGAATTTTAACGTAGATTCGTAGAAATATGTACCCAAGGTGGACACAGACAGCTGTACGGATTTAGAGAAATACACAAAGGTCTATTCAAAAGTTGTGTAGTGCTCCAGTTTTTTTTTTTTTTTTAAGATTTTATTTATTTATTTGACAGACAGAGATCACAAGTAGGCGGAGAGGCAGGCAGAGAGAGAGGGGAAGCAGGCTCCCCGCTGAGCAGAGAGTCTGATGTGGGGCTTGATCCCAGGACCCCAAGACCATAACCTGAGCCGAAGGCAGAGGCTTTATCCCACTGAGCCACCCAGGCGCCCCCAGTGCTCCAGTTTCAAATCTAAAAGTGCCTTTGCTCCCTCGATCGTCCCTTCCTGTTTGGCGTTCCCCACAGTGACTGTGTAACTGGGCTGCAGACATTCTGTGCGCCTTCACAGCCCACTTACCCTTTGCCTTGTTCTCTGAGGCCTCTGTTGCCAGCAGTGCTGGCCTCACACTGTACTTACCGCTTTTTTTTTTTTTTTTTAAAGAGAAGGAGAGAGAGAATCTTAAACAGGCTCCATGCGCAGCATGGGTCCCAAGCCAGAGCTCCATCCCGGGACCCTGAGATCATGACCTGAGCCGAAATCAAGTTGCTCATGCGGCTGCACCACCCTAGGGCCCCTTGCACTGTTATCTCGTAGGCAGTGGCCTGAGTCCCTGAGAGCCGTCCCTTGGCTGACGTGCCACTGGATTGCCAGGGAGCCCAGAACGAACTGCCATCACTGTTGTCCCACCAGCGTGCAGAGAGAAATGCACATAGCAGGCGGTGGCCCAGCAGTGACTACACTGCATCGTGTGGATGTTGGTTTATTATCTCGGGAACATTTGATGCCTTCAGGGCTGTTCCCTGACAGATGTGTGCTTACTGGGACCGTACAGGTTTTGTGTTGGGTTGCAGGGTAGGGGGGTGGTTCAAAGATAACTGAAGCGGGGGCCTCAGGGAGCTCAGTCCCCCTAGGGCCGTAGACATGAGTGGGCAGTTAGAGTGAGCGTGGGGAGTCCTAGAGTCAAGGGTGTGCAGCGGAGGGGAGCAGAGAAGAGAATGACCAGCCCCACGGGTAGCTGCGCAGGCACCTGGGAGGAACTGGGTTTGGGCTGGGACTGCCCTGCGGCTCAGGCAGAGGCGGGGAGGGGTAAGCCCGCGTTGAGCAACCCGGCCGGTCAAGGGTCTGGCTGGCCTCCCACAGGAGCTCAAAGGTGGGGTGGGGTTAATCGAGAAAAATAGAATTTTAACTTAGGAGCGTAGTTCTAAGCTTCCCTCCTCTTCAGCGGTGCTTTCTCTGCCGTTGTACAGCCGTTACAAGGATACATTACTTACTCATCTTCAGAACTGTTGGTAGGCAGTTCCAGAGACCGGGAACTAGCGGGCGTGCATTTCCTGCTTCTCTGCTGCCTGGTTCGGGACTAGCCCATAGCATTGGTCTCTGTCATGGACGACCGCAAGCACACTGACCGCGCTTCAGCCTCAGGCAGGCCTGGCTCGTGGGGGGACGTTGTAACTCCTGTCACGTGCCCTCCGCTCCTTTCCCTGGGCCAAGTCTTGAGAGGCAGGCTCCAGAAGAGTCTGATGGCCCCTTCTAGCTGTTGCGCGTTTGACAACGTTGCTTCTTCACTTCCCTGTGGCGTTCCAGGAAGGCAGATGGAATCACCCCCATTCTGACAGGCACAGAAATAAGCCGAGATCGGTTGAGGCTCATTGAGGTCACATCATTAGTAAACAGCAAGGTAGGACGGCAGCCCAGGCTTTCGGATGGCTGATCCAGCCAGAGTGGACTGTTTCTGCTGGACCTGTGATGACCTCCAAGGCATCCTCCTGACAGGGGCCTTGGAAAGGCTTCACCAGAAAATTCTTGCCATTGGCCTGTTTTCTTAGAACATTTCGCCGTTTCAAACACCGCATTGTACCTCTCAGACACGGAAGCTGGACTGCGTCTATCAGAGGGCATTGGGGACTTAACGAAAACCTGTCGTCCCCACAAGCCTTTAGGAATTCCTAGCTCTGCTGCTCGGCTGGGTTCTGTACCAAGGAAGCTATGCCGAGGGCTCCTGCCCTCTAGGGTCTTAACAGCAGCAACTTCACTTACAAATCACAGCAGACTGAGGGTAGGAGAGGTCCTCTAGAAGGCCACTGTGGTTGTTACTTGTCACTCCAGTGTCTGCCCCCGCCCTCAGATTTACAGAACGTCAACATCACCCTGCGCATCCTCTTCCGGCCCGTTGCCAGCCAGCTTCCCCGCATCTTCACCAGCATCGGGGAGGACTACGATGAGCGCGTGCTGCCATCCATCACCACGGAGATCCTCAAGTCCGTTGTGGTGAGTGACGGGGCTGCGGCCTGGAGCCCGGCCCCCAAGAGATGGCGAGGGGGCAGGAGGAGAGTGGCACTGGGTGTGTTGGGACGTGGCCAGTAGTTGTCCTTGCCTCTCTGCTTCCTCGTCATCCTGACCAGCTCCTCTGCCCTCCTTTGGAACCAGGCTCGCTTTGATGCTGGCGAACTGATCACTCAGAGAGAGCTGGTGTCCAGGCAGGTGAGCGATGACCTTACGGAGCGAGCAGCAACCTTCGGGCTCATCCTGGACGACGTGTCCTTGGTAATCTCCGCGGGGAGCCTGTGGGAAAGGGGCTGCGGTTCTTGTTCGGGGGCTTGGCTCCATTTCTGGGTGGACGCTCTTGGTACTGCCTTTCACTTCCCTAAATGTGAGGCTCAAAGATGCAGAACCTTCTTGACTATGAGGCAGTCTTCTTGGCTTTTTCAGATGAGGCTTCTTTTGCTCTCCTCTGCCACACCCATTTTTCTTCTTACTTCCAGCCCTACCCGACCTAGGGTCCCTAAGCACTAGATTTTCCACCTTCCCAATGCTGTGAGTGTTCCCTTGAGCTCCCTAGGAAGCGGTGTCTTGGCTAGTCCCGTTTGACGTACAAAGAAACCACCTGATGAGGCTAGAGAGGGCTCAGAGAGTCTTTGTCCCCAGTGCAGACCTCCAGCCTGACCCTCGGGAATTTCCTGACACTTAGGGTCTGAAGCTGAGTGAAGTGAGTTCTGGGAACCCCCAGTGAAAGGTGATAGAGTGTGAATGAGTGGTTCTGCTCCCCAACGGCTGGTGTGGGGAGCAAGGGACATCTCTGAGTTGTGAGGTAGCCTCTGGAGACCGTATAGTGTGTGTATTTATAGGACATTGAATGCCGTAACTCAGAACGCAGTACAGGCAGGATAGCGTTTCAGATCCAGGAGGGAGGGGAAGGGGTCGTGTTTCTAGATTCTATAGGAAAAATCACTTGGAGTGATTTGTTCGGGTAGCAAGGTGGAGTGTTTCCTGTTCACTCTCCTGTGCGTCGCAGGGGGAAGGCACCATTTCCCCCCCAACATCTGTGCAGCTGTTTAAACAGCTGCGCTCCAGGACACCCAGACACCCAACGCCCACCCAGGTCCACGTTGCGGCAGTTGCGGGCGGCAGAAGGGCCTGCGGGCTCCCTCTACTGGCAGGAGGCCAGGCTGCAGCCGCTGGGCTGCTCTCCCCGCTCACTGTGAACCCGAACACCTCGGCTGTGAGAAAACCCTAAGTAAAAACCTGAGGAGAAGTTTGGCATTTCGCTAGGCTTTAACCACATACTCCATTCTGGGGAAATGTGGGCTGACCGCAAGAAACCGTATCTAAGAGGTGTGAGAAGAAAATTAGATTTCATGGGGAATTTGCTGCCCTCACCTGGCCTTTTGAGAAAGAAACTTTATTCCGTAATTACGCATCTCATTTTTCATTTCTCAGGACTCTATTTTCCTCCCCAGACTTTGAACCCGAGTCCAGAAATGGAACAGGCGAGCTACAACAGCTGCAGTTTAAGAGCGAGGCGTGTTAAAAGTTGTGGAAGACAGTGGGACTGGGATTGACTCCTGAGGAGAAGTTTTGGGCTGCTTATGTTGTTTGTTTGTTTGTTTTTAAGCCGAGTTTGGGAGGGTGGGGGAGGAGAGGAGGCAAATAGATTTTGATAGCACAACCAGTGCCACCCTTCCCTGCATGTCTTCCTTTTTAATGTGAAGTTGGATAAAGGAGTAAGTTGCTCTAGACCAGGCATCAGGAGTTGAGCTCTGTCCCATTTCCGCGGACACTGCACACCATCGCCTCAGCCAAGTCTCAGTGATAACGTGTCAGTGGGGAAGGTCTGTGGGTAGTCAGCATTGTAAGTCCTCACCCTAAGCAGTAGCTTTCCCTGCCTTCTCTCTTAAACCCTTTACCAGAAGCACTCACACATGGGGAATAGTACCATGATTTGCGTTCCACCGTCCCGTGTCCTCTTCCTGTTTCGTGGTGGGGCTGCCGTGAGAAGGGAGTGGACTGGTTAAGCCATAAGCAGAGAGCATCACGCCCTCGAATCCCTGAGAACCAGCTGCTTCCTTCCCTCTCAGGGGCTCAGTTTTCCATCTGGCCTCTCCGGGGTCTCAGAACAGGCCATCAAAGGACCTTGGATGAGCCCTAGTTGGAGGTGGGGGTCCGAGAACCCACAGTCTCCTCCCCTGGGGAGGTGGTCAGTTAAGCCGGTACCTTCTGGGGCCCACGGGCCATTTTCTGCCTGAGCGCTCCACGCTGCGGGCGACAGAGTGACGTGAGGGCACTGTGGAGGCAGCCCAGGCTTCTGGGGTGTGAGCTCAGTCTGGACACGGATGTGGAGGTGGAAGGGTGTTCTGGCCTCCAGAGGCCTCCAGCTGCTAGAGCCATTCCCAGCCTCTTCCTTCCCGAGGCCGGGGAGGCGGGGAGGGGGGGGGCGGTCAGGGGGCCTCACGGCGGCGCTGCCGGAGCAATTACACAGCCTCATCTCGCGCGCGCTCTCTCCCCTTAGACACATCTGACCTTCGGGAAGGAGTTCACAGAAGCGGTGGAAGCCAAACAGGTGGCTCAGCAGGAAGCAGAAAGGGCCAGATTTGTGGTGGAAAAGGTGAGCGTTCAACCAGATGGCAGGAGCCTCTCTCCCCTCTCTCCTGTGCTCAGCCTCCCCATTTGCTGGGTGGCCTGGAAATTCATCATCTGTCATCTGTCCTTCCGGGATCATCGGAAGGGGATTGAAGGAACCGTCCTCCTGCAATTGGTTCCAGAGTCTTTGGGGGCTAGTCAGGGATATGTGGAGTTATGTTCCGAAATCACCGAAGGGTCATTTTTCTTCCACTTTCCTAAGATCAAAAACACTCTCCTGCAAATAAAAATGTTTTCTCCTGGAATATTTTCAGCTTCCCTGCAAAGTCATTTTTTAACCATGGTCACGCAGTGAAAGCTGACAGCAAAAAGGATCAAACGTTGTGCCAGATGCACTATCGTCACTGGGTTTTTTCAAGCCCTAAATCCATCCAGATGTGGCAGAGCGTGCTGGGACACGCTGTATTTGCACAGCAGCCTGGTCTTCTGGTCTTTGCAAAAGTGTTATTTCTTGTTGTTCCTCTTTCCACTGCTAGTTTTTCTTGGGTTAGTTCTCATCCAAGAACCCTTGGTCCTCTGAAGCAGAGAAAACAGTGATATATAGGCGGCCAACATTTAATTTTAGGGAAGGTAAACTCTTGGTGGGCTGGGACTTCCTTGCTCCCCACCCCCCCAGCCATCTCCAGAGCCTAGAACATGTCGAAGATCTTACTTGGGAATACTTAGTAGATGCTCGGTTAACATTTGTTGGTACCTTCCTCCCATGACTGAGTCGTGCATCACACATAAGGAGATCATCCTGTTGATGCGGGCAGGGAGAGCCTAGAAATCTCATTCTGTCACCTGGGTTCCTGGTCAGGAACCAGCTTAGCCCAGGGGCAGCTCACGGGTGGGGCGTCCCATGTGCCTGCAGCTCCTGCTCAGCTGCTGTTTCCTTAGGTGTGTTAGAGGAATGTCACCTGGACTTGGGACAGAAGGGACAGGCGAGCCTGAGGTTGGCTTCTCTACCTTTTCTCTCTCTCCTGTTTTCCTTGGTTCGGATCCTCCTGGCTCAGAGTAAGGTGGCTGGGCAGGATTGCTGTTAACGTTAACAAGGACTTTGAAATAAGACAGTTACGCAGCCGACAGAGATGTGTCGCCAGGAGGACGAGAAGTGGGCAGTGTGCTGCAGGAGAGAGGAGGGTTGGGTGGATGGTGTTTGTTGAGCCCGTCTGGTGGAGATGGAGATAGATTCCCAGAGTTCCTGCGGGAGCCAGTGAGGGCGTGTAGCCTGGTCCTTCCAAGGCCGCTGGATGGCAGGCAGCACCCTCAGGTGTGGTCTTGGTCTCCCCCCACCTCCACTGTCTTAGGCTGAGCAGCAGAAGAAGGCGGCCATTATCTCCGCCGAGGGCGACTCCAAGGCCGCCGAGCTGATTGCCAACTCGCTCGCCACCGCAGGCGACGGCCTCATCGAGCTGCGCAAGCTGGAGGCCGCAGAGGACATCGCGTATCAGCTCTCGCGCTCCCGGAACATCACCTACCTGCCAGCTGGGCAGTCCGTGCTCCTGCAGCTGCCCCAGTGAGGCCCGGCCGCCCGGGGCCCAGCCCTGAGCACTCTCCGCACCGCCGTCCCTCTGCCCCCGCCCCAGAAATCACTGTGAAATTTCATGATTGGCTTAAAGTGAAGAAAATAAAAGTGAAATCACTTCAGATCTCTAATTATCAGATGAAGCTTTTTCATTCTTCCCATTTCCATCCACTTTTTGATCCACCTCCCTCCTCGAAGTTGCCAAGTGCCTATGCAGCCCGGGGCCCGCTGGCGCTCGGACCTAGGCACCGGCGGTCGGCAGGAGATCGGCGGGGCTGCAGTGCCACAGGCCGGGAGCACTGGGAGCCGCCAGTCTGTCCTTGAGGTGAGATGTGGGGAAGTTGGCACACGCAGCTGTACGGAGAGCACAGGTCTCCATGTTTCCCAGCGGTTTCTCCACAGACCCAATTGAAGAGCTGCGGGGCAGGGTCAGAGGAAGTCATCTGTCTCTTACCAGAAGGCTGATTCTCTTTCACTGCGGGGCCAGCGGAAGCAGGTGTGAACAGCAGGGCACAGACCGGAGACTCTGCCCTTGGGAAGGTGGGTGGCCGTGACGCGCTCCCCAACCGGGGCTGGCCGCCGGGATGGACTTGGAGAGCGAGCGAGCAGGCCTGGACGGAGACGTGAGTCCTGTTGAAGACTTCCTCTCCACCCCCCACCTCGGAGTCTCAGAGCACCCGACAGAATTCCAGCTTGAAGGATTGCATCCTGCCGAGTCTGAACACGCCTGCCAAAGACGTGTGCGTCCTGCGTTCCTGGCTCCCTCGTTGAGAGACCGCGCTTCCAGGAGGCTCTGTGTGCTCCGAAGGAAATGGTCGTGGGAAGAAAACAAATGTGTGTAAACTGCTGTCAATAAATGACACCCAGAACCTTCCAGCTCAGTCTTACGGGTTTGCTTTTTTGTTTGTGGGAGCCGTGGGCTCAGAACATTCTAGCAGTTTCCACGTGCACATGTTGGCATCGCCAGCTGGGATAATCTCCAGCAAGGCAGAGAATGCTTTGGTTTTAGAAAATCTAGCTTTGTGCTGTGTTCTAGATCTCCCCAGCCTGAAATGAATTTCCACTATGTGTGGCTTTTGGGACCACTGTGCCTTCCCCTCGCAAAAGGGGGCGAGCGGCACGGGGTACACGTGCAGTTCAGTGCCCGCGAATTCGATGTTCTGTAAGTGGCTTCAGGTGTCTGTGGTGGGTTTATATGGTTTACTCTGTTTTGCCTTGTTTTAGAAATGACTTGGCATTTGAGGGGGCGAACTTGGTGCATTTTGGATGATGGGGAGGGAAAGCAGACCCACCACTGAGAAATGGACCAGTCTCCCACCGAAAATCCTTCCAGGAGCAAGACAGAAACCACAGTGCAGCGAGCACTCAGTGGACTGCTTTAACCCTGCGCTCAGTTTAATCCCTGGGCTCCCCACCTGGCTGAGGACAGCGGTCTTTAAGAGGACTCTGCAGCCGGGTCTGTGACCTGAATTCACATTCCCTCTCCCCGAGCCGGGGGGCCGGCAGTCAGTAATCAGTGGTCATCCCTGCACCTGCTCCCCTCCCAGGGCTTTCGAGTTGGGGTCCGGTCCCTTCCCATTCCCCCGGAGCATTCCGAAAGCGCAATGGACCTAGCTGACCCTCCCCTCAAAGCCTGGTCCTGCTTGGCACCCGTGAACCCTCGTCTGGCCCAGCTCCCTCACCTGCCCTGGCACCTTTGTCTCCTGGTGTCTCTTCCTACTTGCTTCTTGCTGTAAGAGTAGTGAGGCCTGCAAATGAGGTGCCTGCCCTCCAAGCAGGTCACAACCCCGAGCAGAGAGCAGAATTTCTCAATAGCTTCCAGAAAGGCTTCCTCCTTTCCTGCTGTTTATTGCTGTGGACGCCCCTTTCGGGGGATGGGGGAGAGGGCAGCAGGGGGCAGGGCGGCAGACCCTCCCCACCACCTCCAGGCCCTTTATAAAAAGAGCAGTTGTGTTTCTCGCATTTGGTGGGAGATTGGGTTTCTTCCTCCAGGTGTCTGCAGGGGAGCCCTCCACAGCTTGTGGGTCCCCTCCGTCTCCAGGCCAGCTCTTCTAGCTGCAGACAGGTTCCTGTTGGTTTGGCCTGTGGACGGGAGGAGGCCGCTGGCAGCCCCGGGGGCCTCATTCTGCCTTGACTTCCTCCAAGTCATTCTTCCCACAAATGCTCAAGTGATGTTAACTGGCTCCTTAGTCCGGGAGACCCCTGATGGCCTCTGGGTTTCTCCAGAAGCTGCCACAATGGGCCTTTATCAGCTCGGGATTCTCTGGGCCTTGGATCAAAAGCCATGTCCTGTCCCAGCCAGGCAAGGGCCAGAGTTAGGGAGTGCTGTCCTCCCTCTCTCCTTGGGTCAGGCTGAATTGCCTCCTTGTTCTGGTACTGAGAGGTCCTTGCTTACTAAGGCGGCAGTGGAGCCTGGATAGGCAGGGGAGAGAAGAATTCTCAAAGGGCTGTCTTTTCCTTCCTTCTGCTAGTTTGACACAAACTCTGCCAGTGTGGACCAAGGGAGGAGGAGTTGCACTGTGGGCATGCCCAGGTGGGTTGATCCGAAAGACAGGAAGAGGCAATGGAATAGTAGTCAAATCCTGATTTAGCAAGTGCTATTCTAATAGGTCATTCCAGGGATGGGCAGGGGGGATGTGCCATTAGGACCTCCCCTTGACCTTTTTTTTTCCCTTGACCTTTGACATCCACCAATAATTGTGAGCTAAGCAGCCCACCCTGATTAAAGATAACTTGGGAGAAAAGGTCCTAAGAGGTTGTAACAGATTTCCCTGCCTTTCTTAGGCCTTCCATTCATCCTGCACATTGTTCCAAACTTCATTTTTCTTTTTTAAAATTTTCTTTCTTTATTTGACAGAGAGAGATAGAGAGACAGCAAGAGCAGGAACACAAGCAGGGGCTGGGAGAGGGAAAGTAGGCTTCCGGCTGAGCAGGGAGCCCGACTCAGGGCTCGGTCCTGGGATCATGACCTGAGCCAAAGGCAGATGCTTAATGACTGAGCCACCCAGGCACCCCTAAACTTCATTCTTCTAAAGCAGACCTTCTCTCCTCCCTACTGAAAAACCTTCAGTGGGGACTTCTTGCTCACTTCATAAAGTGCAAGGTCTTGTCCTGGCATTCAAGGCCCTCCCTGGTCCCTCTAACCACGGACTACCTTTCTAGTCCAAGTTCATAGTTTCCTACTTGCCTTCACAAACCAACTTAGTGGCTCCAGTGGAGTGGGGAGTGTTGAGAACACCAGCACCTACTGGTTTTGGGGAAGAAGGGTGGTGGGAATGCTAGAAGACCTACTTTGTATGGGAAAGACTCTTACTAAAGAATTGTCCCCAAAGAGATGCCAATAACAGCCTCCTCCCCAGTGAAAACACATGCCAGATTGAGTTCTTGTCTACACTTGCCCATGCTTTCCCTGCACCCTCTTTGCTCAGTGTCACCTCAACCTGGAGAGCCCTCCCCCCACATTTCATGGGTCCAGATATCCCCACCGTCCAGGATTTTCTCTTCTACAGAACATCTGCGAAGTCACCTCTGCCCTCTATTCTTGACCTTGATTTGCCGGGGTTCCTATCCACATTCCCATGAGGCATTTAACACTCTCTGTGTCGGGTTGTAGTGTGTGGTGTGTGTTCTCTCTCCTACTCTACATTTTAAAAGGGCAGGACCTTTTCATGATTGAGCCTTCCCCCTTCCTCTTCTTTCTCCCAACCAGTGCCCAATCTTTCCCCCCAGTCAAAGGTCCCTGCTCCCCGTGGGAGCTCCTGAGTGTTCATTGAAGGAACAGATGAAGGGCTATAGACAGCACAGGACCAAGGTTGGGATGGAGGGTCAAAAGCCAGGCCCCTGAGCTCTCCCCCCGCAACATCACATTAAGTTACTTCAAGTTCCTCTGGATCCAAGGCTCGGGGTCTAGCAGCCTAACCCCTCCACTGATGTGCCCCCTGGCCCGACGTCACAGTGTCCTCACTCTCTTGCTTCAAATGACCTCCATGTGGGACTCTGCCCTTGCCGTTGCCTGCCTGCAGCTCAGTGCCTCCTGCTTTTGTCTGGAACTTCTTTCTCCCTCCATGAGTCCTAGTCCTTCTCCCTGTTTTGGCCCAACTTAAAGTCCCTCCTCTGAAGGAATTCATCTCTGGCCGACTTGCCCCAGCTTTCTGAGCATATAAAGTCTCGCTTCATAAGAAGAACACGGGCTCTGGATGCCGGCATTGAGAATTCAACAAGGGGGATTGAGAATTCAACAAGGAAAGAGCCATGAGGCCTGCCCGAGCTGGTAGAAGCCGGGATGCTTGGGCAAGGCCGGGTGCCCAGAGCTGGAGGCGAGAACACGGAAATGTACTGGCTCAGGGAAACCACTTATAGGTGAAAGAGAACCCCTTTGCATGGAACCCTGGGTGGATGGGGAGGAGGGAATCTTTCTAGCATCCTCCAATCAAGCTACCTTGGAAGAGAGAGAAAAGCCAAAAGGACAAGGCCACTTTGGGGGAGCTGAAAGCTGTTGTCACCCCTGAAGTGTAAACCCAGCCATCCAGATTAGCCACAAAGGCCAGGATCGAACCTGACCACCTGATTTTGGCTGAACCACCTCCAAACACTTGGGTCAGGGGTCTGGTCCCCCCGCCCACGGGCCCACTGGCTGAAAACAGCCCAACTGTGTAGCTTACAAGCTAACAGTAGTATTTATGCTTCTGAGTGGTTGGGGGAAATAAAAAAAGAAAGACAATTTGGTGACTCATGAAAATTAGGTGAAATTCAAACTTCAGTGTCCACAAGTCAAGTGTTGTTGGAACAGAGCTATGCCCATTACCCTTCAGCAGCGGGGCTGGAGAGTTCCAGCAGACCCCCTCATGGCCTGCAGATCCAAAAGTATTCACTCTTCCCCCCGCTTTGCAGGACAAGTTTGCAGAGCCCTGACTCAGGGGATTGGATAGTCTTGGAGAAGAAAAGGAAGAAGACCAGAATTTGGAAGTCTCAGGCACCAAGCTGGCTGAGGGCTTTAAGTCTGATACAGTGTAATTGTTACCAGAGTTCCTGCTCGTGACAAGGCTGAGGCTTTGGCGATCTGGAAAACAGAGTGACACCAGGGCCCTGGCACACAGATTTATGATGCCCACTGGTCTCCGTGGCTTGCACATGTTTCTGAACTAGACAGGAGGTGGGAATGAATGGCGGTAGCAAACAGGTGGGAATTAGGAAGGACCTGACGGTCCCCTAGAATTTCAAGGATCTCCAGGTCTGGGGTAAAAGCGCTTCCTTTTCACCCTTTTGCCCTTCAGGTGGGTTTTGCTGCTGGACCGTCCTTCCAAAGCAAGGAGAGGCCACAGCTAAGAAAGGGAGCCCAGTGTTCAATGACTCCCAGAAACAGGAGCCTCTGGCAGTTTTAACCCCTGGGTGGAGAAGTCTCTTGGTTAAGACCACATCTATCCTGGGGACACCGGGGTGGCTCCATTGGTTAAGCATCTGCTTTTGGCTCAGGTCATGATCCCAGGGTCCTGGGATGGAGCTCCTCATCAGGGGTGGGGGTGTGTGTGTGGGGGGGGGGGGTCCCTTCTCAGCGGGGAGTCTGCTTCTCCCTCTGCCTCTGCCCCTCCCCCTGCCCATGCACCCGTACATGGTCTCTCAAATAAGTAAATAAAATCTTTTTTTAAAAAGGACCACATCGGTCCTGGATAACCTGGATAAAAGAGCTACAGAAGCTGCTCAGTGTGGACTGTACCAGACCAAATCTCTCCCAAGCATTCAACAGCAGGAGCTCTCTGCCTCCCGCTAGACACTGCATCTTGTCCCCGCTTGCCTTTGTCAACCTCTCAGTGTGAGCATTTCCCTCCTCCAACCCTCCCTTCTTCAAGATCCTGTCCAAAACTCACTTCCTTCAGGGCTCCTTCCTTGTCCGACTCCGCCCCCGCTGAAATCACAACAGGAGAAAACTGAGCAGGAGAGTTTCACATCCTCAGGAACAAACCCTTCCTCGAGGTGAGGAGGGAGAGGGGACTTGCCCTACGTCCCACAGGATGCAGGTGACAAAGCCAGGGGTGGAGTTCAGGCCTCCTGACCCTCTGTCCAGGGCTGCTTTCATCCCATCTCTAGTTTGCCAGTCTTAGATCTGAGGCTCCGTGTCATATAAATCTTTCCTTGCACTCACAGGTGAGTGAGCGCGTGTGAAGTCTTCATCACTTCCCCAAGCATATTTTCTTCCCTGTCTAGACTCTCGAAGGTGGGGGACAGAGACAATGTCTTCCCTTTTGGGAGGCCCTGACCCAAGGCAAGTCTGAGCTGAGCTGGACTTCCCAAATTTCTTGCTCCAGAAAGCAACTCCATTTATTGGAACGACACGGGTTCTAGAATTAGAAAGATTTGGGATTGGAGTCTGATTCTGCCATTTATTAGGTTGGGAGACATTGGGTAAATTACTTAAATACTTCAAGCATCCTTTTTTTCTCTTAGCAAAAAAACTGAGGAAATGGGAGTGCCTGCCTAGCCCAGTCAGTAGAGCACTTTTTTTTTTTTTTTTTTTTTTAGGTACATGGAGCCCAATGCGGGGTTTGAACTCATAACTCTGAGATCAAGACCTGAGCTAAGAGTTGGACCCTTAACCAACTGAGTCACCTAGGTGCCTGGAGAATCCAACTCTGGATCTCAGGGTCGTGAGTTTGAGCTCCACGTTGGGTGTAGAGGTTACTTTAAAAGTAAATAAGTAAAATATTTTTTTTAAACCTGGAAATAAATATCCACATCACAGCGTTGTTGAGGAGTCAATGAGCAAATGTGAAAATGCAGGGCTCAGCGCACAGTGGATGCTCAAAATATTCTTGTTCCCTATTTGTGTTCTGTGGGACTGGCTGTGTCTTCCAGTGTCAGAGACCCGGAAACTTCTTTGGCATCCTGAGATAGCAACGGGCATCTCTGTGCCCCTGATTGCATGCTGGCTATTGAGAAGGGAACATAGGGAGCATCCTAGGTCTCACTCTGATTTGATTCAAACAAGAAGATGCAGGAGGAGTTGGGTTCGGGGCTTCGCCTCCCCAGGAACCCAGATGTCTTGGAATAGATGTTTTGACCGAGCACTCAGAACAAGCTGTGTCCAGCCCATGTTTGTACCAGCCCGGTACAAGTTGACTGGGCCAATGCCCAAGTGCATTTTGTACAGGGACTCTGTGTTCTAGCCTTATCTATGCCACTGTTTGCACAGGTCGCTTCATATCCCCAAGGCTCCGTTTCCCCATCCTTACGATGATAGCAGAAGTCCATTAGCCATATGCCAACTGAGCTCAGGGGGGAGTGTCCCACAGGTCCAGTGGGTCTCTGAGTCCCTCCTTCCCCTGCTGCAGCCAGAGTAGTGAATCGATCAGTCCAACATGAAGACCCTAACCATTGCTGTCGTTTGAAGGAAGGACTCCATGGCTGCAAAAGTTTGAAAGCCAGAGTCCTGGTTGTCAGAGGTTCCTTCCATTACCCTTGGGTTTCAGGCCCGTCTGGGAAGGCAGTGATCTCTCTTCTCCACTAGATGGCAGCAGCCTGCCTGCTCCTGCAGGTGCCAGGCTACACCGGTGAGTACAAGATGTTCAGAAAAAGACCTCAGGGAAGGACTAGCAGGCTGTCAGCGCCAGCCCTGCGGACAAGTAAGTAGGTCGAGGTGACCCTTTGTAGACAACTTCTGGATATAGAACCCCCGGGGCATCTATGGCTGTAAATATACCAAGTGTCCCGCCCCAACCACCAGCCAAACGGGTGCTACCCCTCTTTGCCAGGTGGGAGATTGCCACCCAGCTCAGCTTTACTTCTTTCTTAAACCTGGGAGGCTCCCAGGGAGCTGGGTACTCAGGCTTCGGCAGCCGGAGGTCCATCTGGGGAGCTCCCGCAGTTGTTAATGAACTAATGAAACTCAAAGTAGACGTCAGATTCTCTTTCTGAGGCTCCGGGAGTTTCCTTCCAATTTCTCAAAGCACTCCTAAAGAGGAGCAAACAGTAGAGAACAAGTACCGTTTCCACAAGTTGTTCCATGCATTCACCCACTAATGATTGTCGGGTACCCACTGTGCACGGTCCTGGGATTAGAAGACGAATCAGACACAGGTCCTTTATACAGAAGCTCATACAGGTTGGTCCAAATGACAGGTGATCGTGTCAGGGTATCAAAGTACCTCCTATTGTTTGTCTTCCTTCAGATTTCTCTTCCTTGTTGTTTGGTTTGGGTCAAAAGCTAAATGATGAGGCCATGGAATGGGGAACGAAAGTGGGAGTGGAGGTGTTTGGAGGGAAGCCACAGACAGCTCAAATGTTTGCCCTAAGGAATCCACGGAGTGGAATGAAGAACCGGCCACGCTGTCCCTTACTGATGTGTACAGATCTTAAAGCAAAGCATTTTCCCGTCCTCTCCCATAAATTTTCCTGGAGAGTCTCTGACCCACCAGCTTCATCTTATAAATGCACACTGCCTGATTCTTTAAATTGCCTTAAAAATAATCCTTAGTGGTTCAATACTATTTTTTAAGTTTGTGGGTTTTTTTAAAAGATTTTATTTATTTATTTGACAGAGAAAGAGATCATAAGTAGGCAGAGAGGCAGGCAGAGAGGGTTGGGGTGAAGCCCCGATGCGGGGCTCGATCCCAGAACCCTGAGATCATGACCTGAGCCACCTGAGCTGAAGGCAGAGGCTTAAACCACTGAGCCACCCAGGTACCCCTGTTTTGTTTTGTTTTGTTTTGTTTTTTAAAGTAATCACTCTACCCAACATGGGGCTTGAACTCACAACCCAGAGATGAAGATTTTGCATGCTCTTGTGACGGAACCAGCCAGGCACCCCGATGCTTTTTATTTTAAAGGATACAGAGACATGTAAGGAAGAAAGCAAAATTCCATTGCCCGCAGGTAATATTTTTGAAATATATAAACCTTACTAAAAAAGGCAAACAGTCCCAAAAGATAACTAATGCAGAGTGAAACCTTCCCACCACTTTTCTCCCAGTTCCTCTCCCTCAAAATAACCACTGTCAGGTTGCTTCAATTTCTTTCCAGACACGAAAAATCATGCATTCTCGCCACAGCAGCATCTACTAATCCGCCCCGTACTTCTGCTACGGCATTTTTCTCTGTACGGATCTATCATGTTTTGTTGTCACCAGTTGGTTTGCGGAGGACTTGGTGGTGGTTTGCAAGTATTTTGCTGTTGGAAACAAAACCACAGTGCATGCTGCCTGATTTCTTTTAAAGGACCCAGTGATCGGTGATCTCTGCACAGGATTTCTCTAGAGAGCAAAAGAGTCTTCGTGCCTAGGATCCTAGGAAATAATCTTTGGGGTCAGGGAAAGGCAATGCTTGAGCCCCCTCCCCCTCCCCCCTGCAAGCCACACAGAGGTTCGTGTTATGAATGTGTGACTCTGGCTTTTTTTAAGGAAGTCATTACTCCACCTCCTGTCCCTGCCAAGCTGGCATGACTGCTAAGGGGCCAGCCAGCTGAGCATGGCCACCCCAGGACACATCTCCCGGCTGGTTGAGGGCTGGCTGAGTGGGTGGTTGGGCTCCCTGGCACCCTCGGCTCGGGCCAAGGTTGCTCAGCTCAGCTGGTGTTCGTGGCTGCACGAGGCTGCTCTGAGATTCACAAACAAACAGGAAGCCAGTCCACTTCCTCCTTGCTGGGGCTGGTCCCCTGTCCTTATCGCCTGTTAGCCTGGAGGGGAAGGGGCAGCTCAGGATTCCCAAGGCAGCTTCCTGGCAGAGGTGGCCGGGGAATCGTGGGTTCTCCTGCCAAGATGGGCTCCTCATCTCTGTGCACCCATTTGCCCAGCTGGGACAGCTTCATCGACAGCCAAAGTTAAGCTCAGCTCTCTCCCCTTAGGGAAGCCTTTTCTGATAAATCCCACCATGTTTGTCTCCCTCTCCTCCTGTTAATTCTGAGATGCCTAGTACGGGGCTCTCTAGGTGCTTGTGGTGGGAGACTTTTCTCCCTGGAGGCAGCACTGACCTACTTCCTTTTGCCGCCTCCTCCTACCCGCCCAGCATGGCTCTCTCTGCCCAAGGGGGACACCTGAGAAAGGTGTGTAGACTGAACGACTGACCAACTCGTAAAGGCAGGCCAGGGACAAAGGAGACGACGGAACAATGTTGAAGCCGCAGCTCATGGTGGGGTCAGAAGGCATCGCTCCTTGGGACCCTGGGACAGTTGCTCCGGGGTGGCGACAATCACCAGAGCGTGAAACAGAGGTGTGGCCAGGACGGAGGCCGGAGATGAGAGGGGCCGATATTCTCTCTCATCAGCGAGTCCTCAAGGCCTGCTGGACCGCGTGGAAAATCTGTTCCCTGCTTTTTAATCCGTAGTACGTTATACAGGGGGGCTCGTTTTTTTAAGGAATTTTAAAACATGGTCGACAGAAAAACAAGGCTGAAGCTCTTTGCTCCTTGGTGTGACTCAGAGCTTGCAGTAGGCCATGGCAGTGCCCCGGGCCGTCATTAAGACTAGCGCTTACTTTCTTTGGAGAACATTAGCCCTGGGCCCAGCAGGCCACAGTGAGTCACTGTCAGTTGCTTTAAAACAAACGAAAAAAAAATCTCTGATACCAACTTGTTTAGTTGCCACTGTTCTCTTTTTTGAGAAAGCCGGGCACAGAAACCGAACTTCAAAACAAGCAACAATTACAACAAAACCCTGAAAGGCCAGTTATCTCCCCATTTTGCAGTTGCTGAGGCTTCAAACAAAATTTCTCTGTTGAGCTCCTGGGGTGCAGAGAAGCATGAGACGTGAGACAAGGTGGGGGCTGGAGACCAGCAGGTGAGGATAGAGTGGAGAGTGGCTGGGGGGCTGGGCTGGGGCTGAGGTCAGAGAGCTAGGAGCACAAAGGGCTTCCTGGCAGCAGAGACCTTCCAGAAGTTTTGAAGAAGGCAGTGGGGGGGGGGGGGGAGCAGCGGTGAGGGGAGCTCTCTGAGCTGTATCTCCCAGGATGAGAGAATTCCCCAGAAGTCCCCCTAGAGCCTCCAAAGGGCATCAGGAATGTGGGTCACACAGGTGGCCTCAGAGATGGCCCTGGTGGCCCTCTGGGGATGTGTGAGGCTCTGGCGCTCTTGAACTTCACCTGGCTCCACAGATGGTCTTCACCGCGTCCCCCGGGGCTAAGTTCAGCTCCCCCGTGTGTCCCGTACAGTTCCCAAAGCTTCAGCCCACAGCCAGTGTGTGGAGTATTTACTCCACCAGCAGAGGAGGGAGAGCTTAACAGAGGGGAGGGTGAGGAGGGCTAAGGCTGGAGCCAGAGGTGAGGGACACAGCAGTGGCCTCCGAGGCTGGAACGCTGCTCTCAGCCCTCCAGCATGCCCGCAGCCCTGCCCGGTCCCAGCTGGACAGTGAGAGGTGAGTGAAAACCTCAGGTTAAAAATACCCACTCTTGTTGTAAAGAGAAAGAAGAACAGGAAGGAAGCGTGGGGAGGCAAGGCAGAAGAGACAAAGAGCCCCAAAGGAGAATGAGCTGTTATTAATGGCCGGAAGCTGATCAGGTAGAAAGGTGGGGAACGCCCTCCAGGTGCCCGAGGGGCCAGTGGGCAGGGGACAGGGTTGAGGGTGTGCTTCAGGCAACCCCTCCCAGAGCAGTGATAGGGTCCCACTGGTGCCAGTTTTCAGATCTCCCCGCCAAGAGCCTTGGCCCAGGAATGGAGTGAGCAGGCAGAGAGCTACCCCCAACCCCACCCGGCAAGAACAATGGGGACACAGTTGTACCTGTCATTTGTCCGGGGGAGAGAGCCATCTGGGTCACGGTTTCCTCAGCCTTGTGCAGGGTGGAAGGTTGTTCCGCTGGCCTTGGGAACAGCATCCACTCTTGTGGAGGGAAGGGAGAGGGGTGAGGGTCAGTGAGGTACAGGGCACTGCCAGTGCCTTAGAGGTCACGATCAGGGCTCCGGATCCGGGAGGCAGAGTGTGACTTCTGGCTGTGCCCCCAACTAGCTGCGTGACCTAGGCCTGTCAGGAGGCTTTCCCAACATCAGTTTCCTCATCTATAAAATGGACACGCCGGAAGTGCCCGCATTACACAGCACTATGGTCAGCATGGGGTAAGCTGATATACCCAAGACGGCTAGAGCCATACCCAGTGCCTAGTAATCACTTTAAGTGTTAGGTGTGGAGGTGTGGAAGAGAGGGGGCAGTGCAGGTGACAACGGGGAAGAAAGGCCTGACACCTCAGGTCCGTGGGACAGCCCTTCCCAGAGAGTCTGCCACCACACCGGGCAAGGAGGGAGCAGGAAGAGGAGGGTAGAGACAGAAATAACATCTGTGCCCAAGTGTTCAAGAACCAGCATTGAGGTGAGGATACAAGCAACTCAACCATCACATGTCGTCGTAGGGAGTTTCCTTCCAAGCGCTACGGTGTGGAGAGACGCAGTAATTTTCTCTGCCTTCGGTGTTTGGAAGGTGCCAGGGCTGCTGGTCTTGGAGGTTAAGTGACAGAATTCAGCAGGCAGAGCAGAAAGAACGTGAGTTGCTGAGTAAGAGTGAACACGGGCCTCGGCCACTCCTGGGTGGTTGGCTAAGGGTGACCAGTCTGGAAAGGTCTGTAGGGTTAAGCCAAGAGTTCACACTTTCCTCTATTGACATGAGGCAAATGGAGAGGCTAGGAAGAGGGGAGACCCCAATTGGACTTGTGTGTCTGGCAGATTTCTCCGGCAGAGATGTGGAGAGTGAAAGAAGGGAAGAGCACGGCGGGAGGCTGAAATGACCCTAGCAGGGGTCAGGGTGCTCAGCCATGGGTTGGGTTTGTGGTTTCTCGTCTGTACAACGGAGCATTTAGTGGGGCCCTTAATGGATATTGGGAATAAAGCAAGAGAAGTGGGCTTTACAAAGGTGGTTTTGGAAGTGAACTTGAGGAGGGCTGAGAGAGCCAGGAGGGCACTGGAGGTGGTTGAACTGGCACGTGTGCTGATGGAAAGGAAGCGGGATGGCAGGAGAGCCCCTCCTCAGACTGAGTCAAGGCAACTTCACTGTGATTCCAACACGGGGCTGGACAGGAGCGGAGGGCCATTGTGTGCCACGTGGGGGCTCCTGGGGGAAGCATGGGAGCATGCTGGAGAGGAGGACAAGGCTCTCTCCACGTTTATAGATCATAGCTGGAAAACCGCAGAGGATCACAGTTTACGTTACCTGGTTAAGTGACATTATGGATTCTGTTATCTAACTTGAACGGAATCAACTTCCCCAAAAGTGGATGCGCGGGCAGGTGGGGGTTAAAAAGATTCCTGAGGGTGCCTGGGTGGCTCAGTCCATTGAGTGGCTGACTCTTGATTTCGGTTCAGGTCACAGTCATGATTTTGTGGTGGGGGTGGGGCTGTGAGATTGAACCTCACATCGTGTAGGACTCCTCAGTCCACAGGGTATCTGCTTCTCTCCCTCTCTCTGCCCCTTCCCCTGCTTGCTCTTTCTCCCAAATAAATGGATGAATTTAAAAAAAAAAAAAAAAAA